>NC_141019.1:33771527-33876398 GCF_052327205.1 Somniosus microcephalus | reverse complement strand
GGCCACAACTGGCCTCCCGCCCCAGGGTTAGGGAGGATAAAACAGCTGAGGTTCCCTCTGGGAAGTGACGCCAGGGTTTGGATGTGACTCCACCCCACCCCCCAACCCCGCCCTGTGGTTGAACAGCACGCAGTAACGGCGCTCGGGGCGGGTACCCTTGTGCACACGTGGTACCGTAACAGGGCAAGGGGTCCGAACACCTCTGGGAGAGGACGGGGCTGAGAAAACGGTGGAGTAAATCACCTGAGGAAAGCAAAATTAGGTTTTTGAAGAACCTGGAAATTTGTTGTTTAAAATTGTGCTTGCTTCTTTCTACTTGAAGATGAAGCCCTCATCCGGTGACTGGGTATCCGGGATGTGTGGAGAGCCATAGTTTGCACGCTGTTGTGTTGCTGGACTGTGCACACTTTTATTTTATCTTTCTCTGCTCCCCTGTGGACGTCATATCCTCTCTGACTGACTCATGTTTGGTTCCTTGCAGGAATGTTGAATGTCTAAACTTACTGCTTAGCAGTGGTGCGGATTTAAGAAGGGAGGATAAATTTGGAAGGTGAGCAATGTGGGCCCGGCTGAGAGTCTGCAAGAGTTTGCGATCTGTGTGAACACCACCCTGCCTATGAGAAAAGGAAAGAATGCGCTGGCTTCAGGCCCAAGAGGGGGAGTGTGTCACTGGGGGGCTGAGGGGGAGTGTGTCCGCACTGGGGGGCCGAGGGGGAGTGTGTCACTGGGGGGCCGAGGGGGAGTGTGTCCGCACTGGGGGGCCGAGGGGGAGTGTGTCACTGGGGGGCCGAGGGGGAGTGTGTCCGCACTGGGGGGCCGAGGGGGAGTGTGTCACTGGGAGGCCGAGGGGGGAGCGTGTCCGCGCTGGGGGGCCGAGGGGGGAGCGTGTCCGCGCTGGGGGGCCGAGGGGGAGCGTGTCCGCGCTGGGGGGCCGAGGGGGAGCGTGCCCGCGCTGGGGGCCCGAGGGGGAGCGTGCCCGCGCTGGGGGCCCGAGGGGGAGCGTGCCCGCACTGGGGGGGCCGAGGGGGAGCGTGTCCGCACTGGGCGGGGCCGAGGGGGAGCGTGTCACTGGGGGGCCGAGTGGGAGCGTGTCCGCGCTGGGGGGCCGAGGGGAAGTGTGTCACTGGGGGGCCGAGGGGGAGTGTGTCCGGGGTGGGGGCTGAGGGGGAGCGAGTCTCCAGTGGGGGTTCTCCCCCTGTGGGGGGGGTTGCCCCGAGGTGGGTGCCCCCACTCCGAGGGGCCGAGAGGATCGCTCGGGGATGCAGTGGGGTGTCTCGAGGAGATGGTACCTTGGGGATGAGGTTGCTTCTGTGTCCGATGCTGTCGAACTCTTCCCCCTGCTCTGAGCGAACTCTGAGCTTGTCCCCCTTTCCCTTCGCAGGTCTCCATTGCACTATGCAGCTGCCAACGGTAGTTACCAGTGTACAGTTACTTTAATAACCGCCGGGGCCAGCATCGTTGTGACAGACGGGAGGGGCTGCACCCCTTTGCACTACGCCGCTGCCTCGGAGGCATACAGAAGGTACGAGGCTGGTGCCGGCGCGGTGTGGCACCATCGCGGAATGCCAAGAGTGACCGCTGGTAATCCGACATACACAGGAAAGGGTGGGAAAGCACAGCCGGTCAGTCAGCATCTGAAAGAGGAAGCTAGGTTCGCGATTCCAGTGGGCCCCTCATTGGGAGGATATGATCGCTTTCGCGAGCGAGCTCAAGAGCTTCATAACTTCCTCAGTTCTGTATCTTACACAGGATTTACGGCGCAGAAACAGGCCATTCGACCCACCCAGTCCATGCCGGCGTTTATGCTCCACTCGAGCCTCCTCCCGTCTTTCCTCATCTAAATCTATCAGCGTAACCCTCTATTCCCCTCTCCCTCATGTGCTTGTCCAGCCTCCCCTTAAATCCATCTGTGTTATTCGCCTCAACCACTCCCTGTGGCAGCGAGTTCCACATTCTCACCACTCTCTGGGTAAAGAAGTTTCTCCTGAATTCCCCATTGGATTTATTAGTGACTATCTTATATTGATGGCCTCTAGTTATGCTCTTCCCCACAAGTGGAAACACTCTCTCTGTATCCACTCTATCAAAACCTTTCATAATTTTAAAGACCTCTATTAGGTCACCCCTCAGCCTTCTTGCAAGAGAAAAGAGACCCGGCCTGTTCATCCTTTCCTGATATGTATACCCTCGCATTTCTGGTATCGTCCTTGTAAATCTTCTCCGCGCCCTCTCCAGTGCCTCTATATCCTTTTTATAATATGGCAACCAGAACTGTACGCAGGACTCCCAAGTGTGGTCTAACCAAGGTTCGATACAGGTTTAGCATAACTTCCCTACTTTTCAATTCTATCCCTCTAGAAATAAACCCCAGTGCTTGGTTTGCTTTTTTATGGCCTTGCTAACCTGTGTCGCAACTTTTAGTGATTTGTGTATTTGTACTCCGAGATCCCTTTGTTCCTCGACCTCACCCGGACTCACCAAGTGATAAGTGACCTCCCTATTCTTCCTACCAAAATGTAATACCTCACATTTATCTGTGTTGGACTTCATTTGCCAATTATATGCCCATTCTGCACGTTTATTAATGTTCTGTAATTTGTTGCAGTCCTTCTCAGTATTGACTATCTTCCCCGCCCCCCCCCCCCCCCCCCCAAATTTGGTGTCATCCGCAAAATTTAGAAATTGTGTTTTTGATTCCAAAGTCTAAATTGTGAACAGCAGTGGTCCCAGCACTGATCCTTGTGGAACACCACTACCCACCTTATGCCACTGTGAATTGCTACCCTTGACTCCTACTCTCTGCTTTCTGTCTTGAAGCCAGCCAGCAATCCATTCTGCTACTTGTCCTCTGACTCCGCATTCTCTGTCCTTGTTCATCAGTCTATTATGTGGTACCTTATCGAAGGCCTTTTGAAAATCTAGATAAATTACATCTGCTGCATTACCCTTGTCTACTCTCTCTGCTACCTCTTCCAAAAAAAAAAATCGTGTTTTTATTTAAAATACTGAGCATGGTTCTGGTCTCCCTATCAGAATAAGGATATAGAGGCACTGGAGAAGGTGCAAGAGAAAGATTTACACAGTTGATACCAGAACTGATAACTATCGGGAGAGATTGAACAGGCTGTGGGCCTCTTTTCTCTAAGATGAGGGATGACCTGATGGAAGCCTTTAAAATATGAAAGGGTTTGATAGGGTAGATATTTCCACTTGTGGGAGAATCTAAAACTAGGGGGCCATAAATATAAAATATTTATCGGGAGGGTTGTAGGGGGCTGGAGGAGGTTACAGAGATAGGGAGGGTTGTAGGGGCTGGAGGAGGTTACAGAGATAGGGAGGGTTGTAGGGGCTGGAGGAGGTTACAGAGATAGGGAGGGTTGTAGGGGCTGGAGGAGGTTACAGAGATAGGGTTGTAGGGGCTGGAGGAGGTTACAGAGATAGGGAGGGGTGTAGGGGCTGGAGGAGGTTACAGAGATAGGGAGGGTTGTCGGGGCTGGAGGAGGTTACAGAGATAGGGAGGTTTGTAGGGGGCTGGAGGAGTTGACAGAGATGGGGAGGTTTGTAGGGGGCTGGAGGAGGTTACAGAGATAGGGAGGGTTGTAGGGGCTGGAGGAGGTTAGAGATAGCGAGGGTTGTAGGGGGCTGGAGGAGGTTACAGAGATAGGGAGGGTTGTCGGGGGCTGGAGGAGGTTACAGAGAAAGGGAGGGTTGTAGGGGCTGGAGGAGGTTACAGAGATAGGGAGGGTTGTAGGGGCTGGAGGAGGTTACAGAGATAGGGAGGGTTGTAGGGGCTGGAGGAGGTTACAGAGGGAGGGTTGTCGGGGCTGGGGGAGGTTACAGAGATGGGGAGGGTTGTAGGGGCTGGAGGAGGTTACAGAGATAGGAAGGGTTGTAGGGGCTGGAGGAGGTTACAGAGATAGGGAGGGTTGTAGGGGGCTGGAGGAGGTTACAGAGATAGGGAGGGGTGTAGGGGCTGGAGGAGGTTACAGAGATAGGGAGGGTTGTAGGGGGCTGGAGGAGGTTACAGAGATAGGGAGGGTTGTAGGGGGCTGGAGGAGGTTACAGAGATAGGGAGGGTTGTAGGGGGCTGGAGGAGGTTACAGAGATAGGGAGGGGTGCAGGGGCTGGAGGAGGTTACAGAGATAGGGAGGGTTGTAGGGGGCTGGAGGAGGTTACAGAGATAGGGAGGGTTGTAGGGGGCTGGAGGAGGTTACAGAGATAGGGAGGGTTGTCGGGGCTGGAGGAGGTTACAGAGGGAGGGTTGTCGGGGCTGGGGGAGGTTACAGAGATAGGGAGGGTTGTAGGGGCTGGAGGAGGTTACAGAGTTAGGAAGGGTTGTCGGGGCTGGAGGAGGTTACAGAGATAGGGAGGTTTGTAGGGGGCTGGAGGAGTTTACAGAGATGGGGAGGTTTGTAGGGGGCTGGAGGAGGTTACAGAGATAGGGAGGGTTGTAGGGGCTGGAGGAGGTTAGAGATAGGGAGGGTTGTAGGGGGCTGGAGGAGGTTACAGAGATAGGGAGGGTTGTGGTGGGCTGGAGGAGGTTACAGAGATAGGGAGGGTTGTAGGGGCTGGATGAGGTTACAGATAGGGAGGGTTGTAGGGGCTGGAGGAGGTTAGAGATAGGGAGGGTTTTAGGGGGCTGGAGGAGGTTACACAGATAGGGAGGGTTGTAGGGGGCTGGAGGAGGTTACAGAGATAGGGAGGGTTGGAGGAGGTTACAGAGATAGGGAGGGTTGTAGGGGGCTGGAGGAGGTTACAGAGATAGGGAGGGGTTGTAGGGCCTGGAGGAGGTTACAGAGATCGGGAGGGGCGAGGCCATGGAGGTATTTGAATACTAGGATGAAAATGTTAAAATCGGGACGTTGTCGGACCGGGTGCCAGTGTGGGTCAGCGAGCACAGGGGTGTGAAGGGTGAAAGGGACTTGGTGCGAGTTAGGACACGGGAGCAGCAGCGTTTTGGACGAGCTCAAGTTTGCTCAGGATGGAGGACGACCAGGAGAGCGTTGGAATAGTCTGGAGGTAACAAAGGCACAGGACGCGGGTTTCAGCAGCAGATGGGCTGAGGCCGGGGCGGAGACAGGCGAGGTCAGCAGGATCGCTGTTCTCGCCCTGGCTGACGGTGCCTGCAGAGTGCTCCTGTGATCAGGACTGGGATTACCCTCTGTGAATCTTCCCAGCCCTCCTGCCGCTGTTCGCACCCGATGCCCACACACAGGAGCACTCTGCAGGCACCGTGAGCCAGTGATCAGGACTGGGGTGCCCACTGTGAATCTTCCCAGCCCTCCTGCCGCTGTTCGCACCCGATGCCCACACACAGGAGCACTCTGCAGGCACCGTGAGCCAGTGATCAGGACTGAGGTACCCACTGTGAATCTTCCCAGCCCTCCTGCCGCTGGCCGGCTATAGTCTTCCTATCTGGCAATGTGGCTCGGGTCACTCTGCGTATTGAAGCTGCTGTGTGTGTGGCTCTGGATTGCGCACTCACTGAGCCATTGGGAGGAGGAGGGGGGTGGGTGCTTGGTATTAAGCGCTTCCAATATTACTCTGAGCCACTGATTTCTTTTTTTTTCTTCAAGGAGTGACCACCCCACAAGTAGTCATGAACGTGATGAAGAAGTACTGAAGGAAACTCGGGAGAAGGAGGCCTTCTTGTAAGTACAGTACAGCGCATGCTGGCCCCCACCCCCACCCAACCAGATTTTCCACTTCTCGTTGAGGCCCTGCCCCAGCGCAGTCTTATCATCTGTTAACGCCTATTGATGGACCTGACTTGACACGCTGAGCAGGACAGGCCTAGGATCCCATCCCAGCCTGTGCTGAGGGAGGCCATCTCACCCGGTGTGGTACCGAGCCCCACACGGAGCAGGAAGGGACGATTTCCCCATGGGTGGGAATCCCGAACAGGGGGCACGGTCTCGAAATGAGAGCCACTCCGGAGCAGAGCCAGGAAGCACTTGTAAGATCTTAACGATCTCTGAGTTCTTGGACAAGACACCAATAGGCAGCAGCCAGTATGTTTGAGCAATAGATCAAGATTTATTAAGCATACAGCATTATATATTTAATATTGGGTGATAGTTTTAATGAGTTGCTCGCAGCCCTAAGTCTCTGGAACCTCTTGGACACACATGACGTCGTCTTAAGTCTGTTCCTTTGTCCTCGCAGTACGTCTGTGTGAAGTTGTTCTTTGGGTATCGAGGCTTTAACCCTTGTCAAAAGTTGGTTTGGCCAGTGTCCATATATGGCTTAACAAAATCACCTTTTTTAGTTGGTTCTAATGGCCAAAATACCATCGTCACTCAGACTAAGGTTGCATCCCGCCTTTCCAGTATTTTTCCACCAACTTTGCCATGTTCAGTGTTATCTTGTTTGTAGTTTTGTTAAGCGAATTCTAAGTTCTATACAGCATTATAATATGTTATTTAATGATTCAACCTTCACTCGCAGTCTGTGGCTGTTTGTTGTCAAAACTGCTTTTGACTGTGCGGCTACATTTTGAACAAGTTTTCTAGTTACCCAGGAGTAATTATGGGTAATATTATTTGGTCAATGGCTACACTTGAAGTTATACATATATGATTCTCGTCTACTAAATATCTTTAAATATCAGCCTTTCGTACACACTTCTTCACACACAGGGTAGTGGAAATCTGGAACTCTTTTCCCCCTCCCCCCCGCCAAAAGGCTGTGGTAGCTGGGCGGCGGCGGGGGGGGGCGGGGGTCAATTGAACTTTTGAGAACGAGATCAATAGATTTTTTAATTGAGTTTCGGGTATCGAGGGGCGTGACTCCAAGGCGGGCGAACTGAGTTGCGGTGCAGATCAGCAGTGATCTGACTGAATGGCGGAGCAGGCTGAATGGCCTCTTCCTGTTCTTGTTTCCTATGTCCAGTCGGATGCTAAAGATACCGTGACCCTATTGGAAGCAGGCCGGTTTTCTGGGCACTCCTCCCTCAACCGCCGCCTCCAGAAACCGAAACCGATCTCGTTTCTTGTTTGCGGGATATTGCAGGCAAAATGCCGGCCACATTTGCTTGCCTTCTCGCTGTACAGCGTATGTGAAGAGCTTTGTGATATTTTCACAGAATCACAGAAACCCCACAGTGCAGATAGAGGCCATTTCGGCCCATCGAGCCTGCACCGACACATATCCCACCCGATCCCCGTAACCCCTACACCAACACGTAACCCCACGTATTTAATCCCCTAACACTAAGGGTCAATTTATCATAGCCAATCAACCTATCCCGCACATCTTTGGACTGTGGGAGGAAACCGGAGCACCCGGAGGAAACCCACGCAAACACGGGGAGAATGTGCAAACTCCACACAGACAGTCACCCGAGGCCGGATTCGAACCCGGGTCCCTGGCGCTGTGAGGCAACAGTGCTAACCACTATGCCACCGTGCTGAGAGATGTGATGAGCAAAGTTCCCTGTAAGTTGCGCGGCGCTCCAGGGATCCTGCACAGCCCACTTTTAAATAGAAAAAAATGACAGGGGACATTGGTGATAAGGGACTATGGGCTAAAAATTCGGTGGCGCCGCGTTTGGGGCGCCAAGCTCGCCTGGGCGCCGGAAGTCCCGCCTCGGACGGAGCAGGGAGCGCCAGCCCGATATTCAGTTTGAGCGCCCCAAGAGGGACGCCGGCAGCGGCGCCCTCGCAGCGGTCCTCCCGCCTCGATGCAGACGTCTGCCGCGCGCTTTCCGTGGGCGGAATTGTAACGCTGACCCTTCGCCTTTCCAGCTGTCTGGAGTACTTGCTGGACAACGGTGCAGACCCGTCGATTCAGGACAAGCAAGGCTACAGTGCAATACACTACGCAGCCGCACACGGGAACAAGCAGAACCTGGAACTGGTCAGTACGGCAAAAAACCTTGCGTTTATATCGCGCCTTTTAACGTAGCAGAACGTCCCCTGTCGCCGCCTCGAACAAAAGTTTGACGCCGAACCACTGGGGGAGATAGTAGGACGGGTGACCAAAAGCCTGGTCAAAGAGGTCGGTTTTAAGGAGCGTCTTGGAGGTCAGAGGCGGAGAGGTGTAGGGAGGGGATTCCAGAGCTCGGGGCCCAGGCGAGAGATGGAGAGGGGCGAGGAGGCCGTGAAGGGATTTGAAAACCAGAATTTTGAAATCGAGGCGTTGCCGAATGGGGGGAGCCAATGTAGGTCAGCGAGCACAGTGGGGGGGTGATGGGTGAACGGGACACGGTGGCGGGCAGCAGCGTTTTGGGTGAGCTGAAGTTTACGGAGGGTGGCAGGTGGGATTTCGGCCAGGAGAGCGTTGGGAATAGTCGAGTCTGGACGGTAATACAAACATGGATGAGGGTTTCAGCAGCGGATGAGCTGAGGCAGGGGGCGGAGACGGGCGATGTTCCGGAGGTGGAAGCAGGCGGCTTTGACGAGGGGGAGGATGTGAGGTTGGCGGAAGCTCAGCTCGGGGGGGTCGAGGTTGCAAACGGTCTGGTTCGGCCTCGAGGAAGGTGGCCAGGGAACAGAGTTTGCGGCAGGGGACTGACTCCTCACCCATCCCTCTGTGTCCGCCCGGCTTCCAGACGCTTAGCTGCTCGTCGCTTCTTCCCTCAACCGCCCCCCCCCCACAAAGCTTGGCTTTTAGCTGTTGTTGCACCCGAAGGAAATGAACTAAAAGGTTGCCTTGTAATACTGCTTCCACAGCTCATCGAGGCGACGGCTGACTCCCTAAACGAAGCGGACAGTGTAATCCCAGTGAGCCCCTTGCACTTGGCTGTAAGTACATCGTTTTTACGAAACGCATTATTTAACTCTTTCGGAGAGCCGGCACAGGCAGGACGGGCCGAATGGCCGACCTCCTGCGCACTGCGCGATTCTACCAAACGGCCTAAATGCCAGTGTGTCGATGTCTTAATTCGTTGTTCCTGCTTTTGAACGGTGACGGGGGGGGGGAACGGGGTGGTGGATTGCAGAGTTTGGCGAGTTTCACTCCTCACTAAAGGTGGTGATTTGCGCTGGGGTACGGCTGCGGTGCCGAGAGGAGCCTTTAGCCCAGCAAACATCTGGCCTGTCAAGTATTTTGCTTTTGCTCTTGTACAAGTGTCAACAGCAACTCGCACTTATACGCCGCCTTGAATGTAGTGAAACATCCCAAGGTGTTCCACAGGAGCGTGAGCAAACAAAATCCGACACCGAGCCGCATGAGATATTAGGACAGGTGACCAAAAGCTCGGTCAGAGAGGTAGGTTTTAAGGAGGAGAGAGAGAGGCGGAGAGGTTTAGGGAGGGAATTCCAGAGCTTAGGGCCCAGGCGGCTGAAGGCGCGGCCGCCAATGGTGAAGCGATGGAAATCGGGGGGGGGGTGTGCAAGAGGCAAGAATTGGAGGAGCGCAGAGATCTCGGAGGATTGTAGGGGCTGGAGGAGGTTACAGAGATGGGGAGGGTTGTAGGGGGCTGGAGGAGGTTACAGAGATCGGGAGTGTTGTAGGGGGCTGGAGAAGGTTACAGAGATAGGGAGGGTTGTTGGGGGCTGGAGGAGGTTACAGAGATAGGGAGGGTTGTAGGGGGCTGGAGGAGGTTACAGAGATAGGGAGGGTTGTAGGGGCTGGAGGAGGTTACAGAGATCGGGAGTGTTGAAGGGGGCTGGAGGAGGTTACAAGAGATAGGGAGGGTTGTAGGGGGCTGGAGGAGGTTACAGAGATAGGGAGGGTTGTAGGGGGCTGGAGGAGGTTACAGAGATAGGGAGGGTTGCAGGGGGCTGGAGGAGGTTACAGAGATAGGGAGGGTTGCAGGGGCTGGAGGAGGTTGCAGAGATAGGGAGGGTTGTAGGGGGCTGGAGGAGGTTACAGAGATCGGGAGTGTTGAAGGGGGCTGGAGGAGGTTACAAGAGATAGGGAGGGTTGTAGGGGACTGGAGGAGGTTACAGAGATAGGGAGGGTTGTAGGGGGCTGGAGGAGGTTACAGAGATAGGGAGGGTTGTAGGGGGCTGGAGGAGGTTACAGAGATCGGGAGTGTTGAAGGGGGCTTGAGGAGGTTACAAGAGATAGGGAGGGTTGTAGGGGGCTGGAGGAGGTTACCGAGATAGGGAGGGTTGTAGGGGGCTGGAGGAGGTTACAGAGATAGGGAGGGTTGTAGGGGGCTGGAGGAGGTTACAGAGATAGGGAGGGTTGTAGGGGCTGGAGGAGGTTGCAGAGATAGGGAGGGTTGTAGGGGGCTGGAGGAGATTACAGAGATAGGGAGGGTTGTCGGGGCTGGAGGAGGTTACAGAGATAGGGAGGGTTGTAGGGGCTGGAGGAGGTTACAGAGATGGGGAGGGTTGTAGGGGGCTGGAGGAGGTTACAGAGATAGGGAGGGTTGTAGGAGGCTGGAGGAGGTTACAGAGATAGGGAGGGTTGTAGGCTGGAGGAGGTTACAGAGATAGGGAGGGTTGTAGGGGCTGGAGGAGGTTGCAGAGATAGGGTTGTAGGGGCTGGAGGAGGTTACAGAGATAGGGAGGGTTGTAGGGGCTGGAGGAGGTTACAGAGATAGGGAGGGTTGTAGGGGCAGGAGGAGGTTACAGAGATAGGGAGGGTTGTAGGGGGCTGGAGGAGGTTACAGAGATAGGGAGGGTTGTAGGGGCTGGAGGAGGTTACAGAGATAGGGAGGGTTGTCGCAGCTGGAGGAGGTTACAGAGATAGGGAGGGTTGTCGGGGCTGGAGGAGGTTACAGAGATAGGGAGGGTTGTAGGGGCTGGAGGAGTTTACAGAGATAGGGAGGGTTGTAGGGGCTGGAGGAGGTTACAGAGATAGGGAGGGTTGTAGGGGGCTGGAGGAGGTTACAGAGATAGGGAGGGTTGTAGGGGCTGGAGGAGGTTACAGAGATATGGAGGGTTGTAGGGGCTGGAGGAGGTTACAGAGATAGGGAGGGTTGTAGGGGGCTGGAGGAGATTGCAGAGATAGGGAGGGTTGTAGAGGCTGGAGGAGGTTACAGAGATAGGGAGGGTTGTAGAGGCTGGAGGAGGTTACAGAGATAGGGAGGGTTGTAGGGGCTGGAGGAGGTTACAGAGATAGGGAGGGTTGTAGGGGGCTGGAGGAGGTTTCAGAGATAGGGAGGGTTGTAGAGGCTGGAGGAGGTTACAGAGATAGGGAGGGTTGTAGGGGCTGGAGGAGGTTACAGAGATAGGGAGGGTTGTTGGGGCTGGAGGAGGTTACAGAGATAGGGAGGGTTGTAGGGGGCTGGAGGAGGTTACAGAGATAGTGAGGGGTGTAGGGGCTGGAGGAGGTTACAGAGATAGGGAGGGTTGCAGGGGCTGGAGGAGGTTACAGAGATAGGGAGGGTTGTAGGGGGCTGGAGGAGGTTACAGAGATAGTGAGGGGTGTCGGGGCTGGAGGAGGTTACAGAGATAGGGAGGGTTGTAGGGGCTGGAGGAGGTTACAGAGATAGGGAGGGGTGTAGGGGGCTGGAGATGGTTACAGAGATAGGGAGGGTTGTTGGGGGCTGGAGGAGGTTACAGAGACAGGGAGGGTTGTTGGGGGCTGGAGGAGGTTACAGAGACCGGGAGGGGTGTAGGGGGCTGGAGGTGGTTACAGAGATAGGGAGGGTTGTTGGGGGCTGGAGGAGGTTACAGAGATAGGGAGGGTTGTTGGGGGCTGGAGGAGGTTACAGAGACAGGGAGGGTTGTTGGGGGCTGGAGGAGGTTGCAGAGATAGGGAGGGATTTGAAAACAAGGCTGAGAATTTTGAACTTGCGGCGTTGCCGGACAGGAAGCCAGTGCAGGTCAGCGAGCACAGGTTGGGGTGATGGGTGAAAGGGACTCGGTGCGAGTTAGGACACGGGGCAGCAGGGTTTTGGATGACCTCAAAGTGGGAATAAGTGTGCCGAGCCGCAGCAACCTGGAAGGTTCCAGGTTCCATCCCGGGGGGTTGCTCAAATCAGCCGGAGTATTGGGCGGGCTTGGGTAGGGGAGGGATTCAGCCAGGATTCCCCGCTCCTGATCGCTGTCCAGTGACCCCCCACCCCTTGCTGCTAATGGCCGCATGTGTAGACACTGGGCGAGGAGAGTCATAGAGTTATACAGCACAGAAAGAGGCCCTTTGGCCCATCGTGTCCGCGCCGGCCATCAAGCCCTGTCTATTCTACAGGAAACTCTTTTTTATCCGGGACCGGCATAGTGCCGGTTTATCAAACTCCGGATTACAGAGAGGTATAGTTAAAAGGTACGAGAGCTCCGTACGCAGCAACAAATCCAGGCTTCCCTGTTGCTTAGCAACAGCTGCAGGAACCCCAGCCACAGACCAAGCGTCCCTGTTGCTTAGCAACAAGTGCAGAAACCCCCGATTACACAGCCACGGATCCAGGAACGACCACTAATATGAAGAAAACTTAACCTGCTCCTGAATTATGCCGGTTAACCGGGATTTCCGGTTGTTTGGGTGCCGGTAAATCGAGAGTTTTCTGTAATCCCATTTTCTAGCACTTGGTCCGTAGCCTTGTATGCTATGGCATTTCAAGTGCTCACCTAAATGCTTCTTGAATGATGTGAGGGTTCCTGCCTCCACAACCCTTTCAGGCAGTGAGTTCCACATTCCAACCACCCTCTGGGTAAAAAAGTTTTTCCTCAAATCCCCTCTAAACCTCCTGCCCCTTACCTTGAAACTATGCCCCCTGGTTATTGACCCCTCTACTAAGGGGAAAAGTTCCTTTCTATCTACCCTATGCCCCATATCATTTTGTACACCTCAATCAGGTCCCCCCTCAGCCTTCTCTGCTCTAAGGAAAACAATCCCAGCCTGTCCAGTCTCTCTTCATAGCTGAAGCGCTCCAGCCCAGGTAACATCCTGGTGAATCTCCTCTGCACCCTCTCTAATGCAATCACATCCTTCCTATAGTGTGGCGACCAGAACTGCACGCAGTATTCCAGCTGTGGCCTAACTCGCGTTTTGTACAGCTCCATCATAACCTCCCTGCTCTTATATTCTATGCCTCGGCTAATGAAGGCAAGTATTCCATATGCCTTTTTAACCACCTTATCTACCTGTCCTGCTGCCTTCAGGGATCTATGTACATGCACACCAAGGTCCCTCTGATCCTCTGTCCTTCCTAGGGTCCTACCTAGGAAGGAGAGGTTCGGGCTGGGCGGAGGGCTTCCTGGGGGAAAGGTACTGGAGGGTGGAGATGGAGCTGTACCCAGCAAGGAGTCTCCTCCTTCAGAAAAGGTGGTGAGAGATTGAGGGTGCAGGGCGGGGGGTGCGAGGGAGGCACCACTGCTCCAGTCGAGGCTGTAGCACATCGCACGAAGAATCCCACCAGCGTTAAAATGAGCCCACCTGATTTGAGGGATAAACCGAGGCTCCAAAGGTTAGCTTATGAGGAAAGGTGACTGTTGGTGAAAAATGGATTCACTCGAGTCTGTCTTAAAGTAGAAGTACACAGTTTATTAACAGAACGTTCTGGGAGAAGAACCATAGACCCCGGGGTCTAGTGATAAGCTTCTCACCGTTAGTGATATAAAACTTCTTCTATACAGGCAAAACACTACACACAAATGTGTTCATCCAATTATGTTCCCCCAGCAACAATTCTCTTGTCCTCATTCAATTACGTTCCCCCAGCAATAAGGTATTGAAACTTCTTTTATACATTATAGCAAAATATTACACACAGGTGTCTTCAATCAATCATGCTCCCCCAGCAACAATTCCCCTGTCCTCACAGGAATGATATGGAACCTTCTAGAACTTTGGGCGGTTTTTAATACAGGTAGACTATCCTTTATCCGCACTTCCGAAAACCAAAAACCGAAAGTTTTTTCGTGGAGCGTAAGTCGTGCATACAACGTGACCCGAGTGGCGCCAAACATGACAGGAGTGGTCTGGGAGCTCTGCCTTTCCCTGTGAGCAGGGCAGAGGGTCACAGAGTTCCCTCCTGGGTAGGAGATTGCAGGCCGAGCCGGGCAGTGTGAAGGAGGTACCGGGAGAGCGAACCCAACAATACAGCGGCCCGTCCGATAGTCTTTTCTTCCCCCCCACGCCCCCCCCCCCCGGACCTGATTTGCGGGCCAGCTTAGTGTAGGAGTCAGTCGATATCCGGCTTTCCCACAACTGGCGGCGGCAGTCGAGCCCCAGACCCCCGCTCAGTCAAGGAATTCAGATACGGAGCAGGGGGAGCCGGAAACCTCGATCTAACGGCAGAAATCAGCAGCTGTTTTGTTCATTTTTTTTTTTCTTCCCCTAGCATTTTTTTGAAACAGTCAGGCTGTGGAAAGAGTCTCTGTAGCTTAGCAACAGCTTCAGAGAGGCTTCCAAGGCAGGGCCCGAGTGTTTACAAGCTGAGCAACAGTGTTTGTTGTCAGAAAACCTTATGAAATCCAAAAACCGAAGCACGGCTGGTCCCAAGGTTTTCGGATAAAGGATAGTCTACCTGTAGTTAATTACAAAAATGGGTAGTTTTGCAGCTAACAATTACTCATCAATACACACAATTTTGATTCATCGACTTTGCATTATAGAATAGTAGAATTACATTAATACATCCAAAGGGCTTCCAGCAAATAGTTTGCAGAAGGCTGCACCGCTGAATAATTGTGAAATATTTAGAGTTTCCCACATTCAATAACTGTTCAACAATAATGTCAAGCGCAATGGTTTTAATGGGAGCAGACACAAACAGTTAATTCCTGCCCCGTCTCAAGCTGAGTTTGTTTAGTCTTGTGCCCATGTTTCTTATTTACAAGTTCACTTCTTACAATACATTCTTTAACTCTTTATGTTGCTGCTTTAAGCTATATAATTTTCACCCTAACAGTGACCCAATAGGCAGTGACTAGTGCGGTACCGCAAGGATCGGTCCTAGGACCCCAGCTGTTCACAATATATATTAATGATCTGGACGAGGGAATTGGATGTAATATCTCCAAATTTGCAGACGACACAAAGCTGGGCGGGAGGGTAAGCTGCGAGGAGGATGTCCGGAAACTCCAGTATGCTTTGGATAGGTTGGGTGATTGGGCAGAAACATGGCAAATGCACTAAAATGTGGATAAATGTGAGGTTATCCACTTTGGTGGCAAAAACAGGAAGGCAGATTATTATTTGAATGGCAATAGATTGGGAGAAGGGAAAGTGCAAAGAGACCTGGGGGTCCTTGTGCACCAGTCGCTGAAGGTAAGCATGCAGGTGCAGCAGGCGGTTAAGAAGGCAAATGGTATGTTGGCCTTCGTAGCAAGAGGGTTCGAGTACAGGAACAGGGATGTCTTGCTGCAGTTGTACAGGGCCTTGGTGAGACCACACCTTGAGTATTGTGTGCAGTTTTGGTCGCCTTAACTGAGGAAGGATGTTCTTGCCATGGAGGGAGTGCAGCGAAGATTCACCAGGCTGATACCTGGGATGGCAGGAATGACGTATGAGGAGAGATTGTGTCGATTGGGCTTATACTCACTGGAGTTTAGAAGATTGAGAGGGGATCTCATCGAAACCTATAAAATTCTGTCAGGTCGGGACAGACTAGATGCAGGAAGGATGTTTCTGATGGCCGGGGAGTCCAGAACCAGGGGTCACAGTCTAAGGATAAGGGGGAAGCCATTTAGGACTGAAATGAGGAGGAATTTCTTCACCCAGAGAGTGGTGAACCTGTGGAATTCTCTGCCACAGAGGGCGGTGGAGGCCAGTTCATTAAATATATTCAAGAAAAAGTTGGATATATTTCTTGAGGCTAAAGGGATCAAGGGATATGGGGAGAAAGCAGGGACAGGGTACTGAGTTTGGATGATCAGCCATGATCTCAGTGAATGGCGGAGCAGGCTCGAGGGGCCGAATGGCCTACTCCTGCTCCTATCTTCTATGTTTCTATGGGAGGTTTTGATGGAGTAGAGAGAGAGAAAAACTGTTTCCCTCTCGCGGTCTGGGTCAATAGCCAGAGGTCACAGATTGAAAATCCTTGGCAGAAGATCGAGAGGGGGGAGATGAGGGGAAATGTTTTCACTCATGGTTGCCGGGATCGGGATTCCAAGGGTCACGTTACGAGGAGAGATTACACAAACTAGCGTTGTACTCCCGAGAATTTCAAAGGTCAAGGGGGCGAGCTGATCGAAGTTTTCAAGGTATTAAGGGGAACGGATAAGGTAGAGAGAGAGAGAGAGAAACTATTTCCGCTGGTTGTGAATTCTAGGACGAGGAGGCGTAATCTAAAAATTAGAGCCAGACCTTTCAGGAATGAAATTGGGAAACGCTTCCAAAAGCTAAGGCTGGTAGAAGTTTGGAACTCTCTTCCGCAAACGGCAATTGATGCTGGGGGGGTCAATTGTTAATTTTAAATCTGAGATTGATAGATTTCTGTTAAGCAAAGGTGTTAAGGGATACGGGGCATAGGCAGGTAGATGGAGTTAGGTCACAGATCATCCATGATCTCATTGAATGGGGAAGCATGCTCAAGGGGCTGATTGGCCTCCTCCTGTTCCTAATATAATAGGCTAGAGGGGCTGAATGGCCTCCTCCTGTTCCTAATGTAACAGACTCGAGGGGGCTGAATGGCCTCCTCATGTTCCTAATGTAACAGGCTCGAGGGGCTGAATGGCCTCCTCCTGTTCCTAATGTAACAGGCTCGAGGGGGCTGAATGGCCTCCTCCTGTTCCTAATGTAACAGGTTCGAGGGGGCTGAACGGCCTCCTCCTTTTCCTAATGTAACAGACTCGAGGGGGCTGAATGGCCTCCTCATGTTCCTAATGTAACAGGCTCGAGGGGCTGAATGGCCTCCTCCTGTTCCTAATGTAACAGGTTCGAGGGGGGCTGAATGGCCTCCTCCTGTTCCTAATGTAACAGGCTCGAGGGGGGCTGAACGGCCACCTGCTGTTCCTATGGAAGGGGAAAAAAATCATGCGTCGAGTGTCTGGGGGGGGGGGGGTGGTGAAGGAAAACCGCTTCCTTTGATCCTGAAACCTTTCTTTCCTCTGCAGGCCTACAACGGCCACCATGATGCCCTGAAAGTACTGGTGGAAACCCTGGTGAATCTGGATGCGAGAGATCGCAGCGGACGTACGCCACTGTACGTGGCGGCTCAGAGAGGGCACACAGACTGCGTGGAGATCCTGACCAGGCACGGGGCCTCCATTCTGGTCAAGGACCGGCTAACCAAAGGAACCGCGATTCACGTTGCAGGTACGGCAGATGCAACAGGCCTCTTTGGGGGCGGGGGGGAGACTCTGTCGCACCTGCGGGTGAAATTTAAACCGGTGTGTGCGCTCGCCAACCCTGTCACATCCCGACTCTCTCCGTCACTCTCCCCGTGCTAGAAACACTCCTATCGGCAGAACGCTCCCTGCCATTCAAAGGCTGCTGGGGTCCTCGCAGGGCTCAGGGCCATTTGTGCTTCTTGGTCATGCCTGTCCTATAAATATATTGCATTGATTTAGTAGTTTACAGATTGTTGCACTGCCCGAACTGAAAGATCAAGACGTGAGACATGTACAGGTATTCCGTAGCCACGTCTCTACTCAATTCCGAGTGGGCACCAAACTGCCCTGATTTGGTATTAAGTTTTTAAACTCTGGGTAGAATAGCCAGAGGATGGCTGGTGTGGGTAACGGAAACATGTCACACTGGCACAGTAGAGGGAGCTTTACTCTGTATCTAACCCCGTGCTGTACCTGCCCTGGGAGTGTTTGATGGGGACAGTGTAGAGGGAGCTTTACTCTGTATCTAACCCGTGCTGTACCTGCCCTGGGAGTGTTTGATGGGACAGTGTAGAGGGAGCTTTACTCTGTATCTAACCCGTGCTGTACCTGCCCTGGGAGTGTTTGATGGGACAGTGTAGAGGGAGCTTTACTCTGTATCTAACCCCGTGCTGTACCTGCCCTGGGAGTGTTTGATGGGACAGTGTAGAGGGAGCTTTACTCTGTATCTAACCCGTGCTGTACCTGCCCTGGGAGTGTTTGATGGGACAGTGTAGAGGGAGCTTTACTCTGTATCTAACCCGTGCTGTACCTGCCCTGGGAGTGTTTGATGGGACAGTGTAGAGGGAGCTTTACTCTGTATCTAACCTGTGCTGTACCTGCCCTGGGAGTGTTTGATGGGACAGTGTAGAGGGAGCTTTACTCTGTATCTAACCTGTGCTGTACCTGCCCTGGGAGTGTTTGATGGGACAGTGTAGAGGGAGCTTTACTCTGTATCTAACCCGTGCTGTACCTGCCCTGGGAGTGTTTGATGGGGACAGTGTAGAGGGAGTTTTACTCTGTATCTAACCCGTGCTGTACCTGCCCTGGGAGTGCTTGATGGGACAGTGTAGAGGGAGCTTTACTCTGTATCTAACCCATGCTGTACCTGCCCTGAGAGTGTTTGATGGGGACAGTGTAGAGGGAGCTTTACTCTGTATCTAACCCATGCTGTACCTGCCCTGGGAGTGTTTGATGGGACAGTGTAGAGGGAGCTTTACTCTGTATCTAACCCATGCTGTACCTGCCCTGAGAGTGTTTGATGGGACAGTGTAGAGGGAGCTTTACTCTGTATCTAACCCCGTGCTGTACCTGCCCTGGGAGTGTTTGATGGGACAGTGTAGAGGGAGCTTTACTCTGTATCTAACCCGTGCTGTACCTGCCCTGGGAGTGTTTGATGGGACAGTGTAGAGGGAGCTTTACTCTGTATCTAACCCGTGCTGTACCTGCCCTGGGAGTGTTTGATGGGACAGTGTAGAGGGAGCTTTACTCTGTATCTAACCCGTGCTGTACCTGCCCTGGGAGTGTTTGATGGGACAGTGTAGAGGGAGCTTTGCTCTGTATCTAACCCCGTGCTGTACCTGCCCTGGGAGTGTTTGATGGGACAGTGTAGAGGGAGCTTTACTCTGTATCTAACCCGTGCTGTACCTGCCCTGGGAGTGTTTGATGGGACAGTGTAGAGGGAGCTTTACTCTGTATCTAACCCGTGCTGTCCCTGCCCCGGGAGTGTTTGATGGGGACAGTGTAGAGGGAGCTTTACTCTGTATCTAACCCCGTGCTGTACCTGCCCTGGGAGTGTTTGATGGGACAGTGTAGAGGGAGCTTTACTCTGTATCTAACCCGTGCTGTACCTGCCCTGGGAGTGTTTGATGGGACAGTGTAGAGGGAGCTTTACTCTGTGTCTAACCCGTGCTGTACCTGCCCTGGGAGTGTTTGATGGGACAGTGTAGAGGGAGCTTTACTCTGTATCTAACCCGTGCTGTACCTGCCCCGGGAGTGTTTGATGGGACAGTGTAGAGGGAGCTTTACTCTGTATCTAACCCCGTGCTGTACCTGCCCTGGGAGTGTTTGATGGGACAGTGTAGAGGGACCTTTACTCTGTATCTAACCCGTGCTGTACCTGCCCTGGGAGTGTTTGATGGGACAGTGTAGAGGGAGCTTTACTCTGTATCTAACCTGTGCTGTACCTGCCCTGGGAGTGTTTGATGGGACAGTGTAGAGGGAGCTTTACTCTGTATCTAACCCCGTGCTGTACCTGCCTTGGGAGTGTTTGATGGGGACAGTGCAGAGGGAGCTTTACTCTGTATCTAACCCGTGCTGTACCTGCCCTGGGAGTGTTTGATGGGACAGTGCAGCGGGAGCTTTACTCTGTATCTAACCCCGTGCTGTACCTGCCCTGGGAGTGTTTGCTGGGGGCAGTGTAGAGGGAGCTTTACTCTGTATCTAACCCCGTGCTGTACCTGCCCTGGGAGTGTTTGCTGGGACAGTGTAGAGGGAGCTTTACTCTGTATCTAACCCCGTGCTGTACCTGCCCTGGGAGTGTTTGATGGGACAGTGTAGAGGGAGCTTTACTCTGTATCTAACCCGTGCTGTACCTGCCCTGGGAGTGTTTGATGGGACAGTGTAGAGGGAGCTTTACTCTGTATCTAACCCCGTGCTGTACCTGCCCTGGGAGTGTTTGATGGGACAGTGTAGAGGGAGCTTTACTCTGTATCTAACCCGTGCTGTACCTGCCCTGGGAGTGTTTGCTGGGGACAGTGTAGAGGGAGCTTTACTCTGTATCTAACCCCGTGCTGTACCTGCCCTGGGAGTGTTTGATGGGACAGTGTGGAGGACGCTTTACTCTGTATCTAACCCCGTGCTGTACCTGCCCTGGGAGTGTTTGATGGGACAGTGTAGAGGGAGCTTTACTCTGTATCTAACCCCGTGCTGTACCTGCCCTGGGAGTGTTTGCTGACACTGAAATGGAAGCTTTTTCTTCTGGGGTAAAAGTTCACTTGACGGCCGGGTTTTGAGTTGGAATGTATGCATGGGGTGTGTAGAGTGGGTTTATTGGTTTCTATCTTCCTGTGGTGCATTCTGAGCTGGATGGTATCCCCATGGCCCGAGTATCCTCCGCCGTTGTTAAACTCAATTTGAAAATTCCCACTCTCCTCTCCTGTAACGTACTTTGTCAACGTGGTTTTTTTTCCCCCCTTTTTATTTGAAAAGTTTTTTTTCACCGATTGCTCTCCTCGGCCACACTTCTACAGCGCTTGGGGCACGGCGTGAGTCGTGGCTGTCCTGCCTTGTTCGGGTGTTTTCCGGGACGGTGAGTGCCTCCGGCTTGTTCCAGTGCGGGGAGCTTCGCAGCGGTTTAACCTGTACGGTTTAGCCGTGGACTTCCAACCGCTGGAACATAAGAAATAAGAGCCATTCGGCCCCTCGAGCCTGCTCCGCCATTCAATGAGATCATGGCTGATCATCGACCTTGACTCCACTTTCCTGGCCGATCCCCATATCCCTCGATTCCCCTAGAGTCCAAAAATCTATCGATCTCAGCCTTGAATATACGCAAAGACTCAACATTCACAGCCCTCTGGGGCAGAGAATTCCAAAGATTCACAACCCTCAGTGAAGAAATTCCTCCTCATCTCAGTCCTAAATGGCCGACCCCTTATCCTGAGACTGTGACCCCTGGTTCTAGACTCTCCAGCCAGGGGGGAAACAGCCTCTCAGCATCTACCCTGTCAATCCCCCTCAGAATCTTGCATGTTTCAATGAGATCACCTCTCATTCTTCTAAACCCCAGAGAGTACAGGCCCATTCTACACAATCTCTCCTCATAGGGACATCCCTCTCCTCCCAGGAATCAATCTTGAGAACCTTCGTTGCACCGCCTCCGAGGTTCGTGGTTTAACCTGTACGGTATAAACCGTGGATTGCAGCCAGTCGCGGTTTAACCTGTACGGTATAAACCGTGGATTCCAGCCAGTCGCGGTTTAACCTCTACGGTATAAACCGTGGGTTCCGTCCAGTAACTCTGCGTTCTCCCTGCTATTTCCTGTAGCTTGTTCTGGGCCTGCTGAGTGACGTTACTGGGCGCGTGTGGGCTCTGTAAATGTTTTGTTTATTAAAAAAATAAATAATTGAATTACGCCTTCCTTTCCGGCTTTGTTCACACTCCTTTTCTCTCCCTTTCTCTTTCTCTCTCTCTCTCTCTCTCCGTCATTGTATAGCTGCAAATGGCCGCACTGACTGTTTGCACTTGTTGACCAACAGCGCGGAGAATGCAGAAGTACTGGACACGATGGACGCCCAAGGACAGTAAGTCGGCCGCTCGCCTGTCGCTTCTGCTTAGCCTAGCCATTAAAACAGACCCCCTTCATTAATGTCACACCCGTCTGTGCGAAGGAACATCGGAGCAGGAGGAGGCCATTCAGCCCCTCGAGCCTGTACCGCCATTCGATGAGATCAGGGCTGATCGGTGACCTGACTCCATGTACCCGCCTTGGGCCCAGATCCCTTCTTACCTTTGGTTAACAAAAATCTATCAATCTCCGATTTAAAATTAACAATTGACCCCCCCCCCCCCCCGCCGCAGCATCATTTGCCGTTTGTGCAAACTTCTACCACCCTTTGTGACATGAGTCAGTCATTCATGAAGGAAAGACTTATGAAATAATACTGAGCGGCCTACGGGTGGCGCTGCCCAGGGAAGAGTATAAATACTTGGGCACGGGCCCAGCTTGCGCAGGACATTCTTAACAGGAACTAGTGAAGGACACAACTAGACCTCCATGTTGTAAAACAGTTGATTAAAGCTTTGTTTAACGCTTAGACCAAGTGCCGAATAGTTTTCTTGCGTCACTTTGTGTGTAGAAGTGTTAATTAACTTCTCTCCCGTCAGGTCTGGCTCTAATTTTTAGACTATGCCCCCTAGTCCTAGATTCACCAACCAGCGGAAATAGTTTCTCTCTCTCCACCCTGTCGGTTCCCCTTAATATCTTGAAAATTTCGATCAAATCACCCCCTTAATCTTCTAAATTCTAGGGAATACAACCCCAGTTTGTGTAATCTCTCCTCGTAATTTAAACCCTGGAGTCCGGGTATCATTCTGGTAAACCTACACTGCACCCCGTCCGAGGCCAGTATATCCTTCCCCAAGGCCAGGTGATCATGACCCGATTCCCTTCCTTCCTCGAGGCAGCAGTCCTAGTCGCACGCGCGTGTGACGTTACGCCAAACTTTTATAAATCGCTGGTTAGGCCCCAGCTGCTGGAGTATTGTGTCCCCATTCTGGACACCGCACTTTAGGAAGGAAGTCGAGGGCTTGGGATAGGGTGCAGAGGAGGTTTGCCAGGATGGTACCAGGGGTGTGGAGAGACTGGAGAAGCTGGGGTTGTTCTCCTTAGAGCAGAGAAGGTTAAGGGGGAGATTGACCAGAATGGTACCAGGGGATGAGGGACTTCAGTGACGTGGAGAAGCTGGGGTTGTTCTCCTTAGAGCAGAGACGGTTACGGGGGAGATTTACGAGAGGGGTTTTGATAGAGTAGACAAGGTAAAATTGGATGTATCCCGTCCCAGGATGAATGATCTTTCCTCTCCCTGCAGTTTTATTTACCCTGATGTTTTAGCGAGAAGTTGACTGAGCCTTGGGCAAGTTAGATACAAGAAAGAAAAGAAAAACTTAAATATATGTAGCGTCTTTCATGACCTCAGGACGTCCCAAAGCGCTTTTCAGCCAGTGAAGTACTTTTTGAAATGTGGTCACTGTTGGAATGTAGGAAACGCGGCAGCCAATTTGTGCACAGCAAGGTCCCATAAACAGCCATGAGATAATGACCAGATAATTGATTTTTATGATGTTGGTTAAGGGGTAAATATAGGCCCCAGGGCACCGGGGAGAACTCTCCTGCTCCTCTTCGAAATAGTGCCACAGGATCTTTTACGTCCACCCGAGAGGGCAGACGAGCCCTCGGTTTAACATCTCTCACAAAAGATGGCCCCTCCGACAGTGCGGCGCTCCCTCAGCGCTGCCCCTCCGACAGTGCGGCGCTCCCTCAGCGCCGCCCCTCCGACAGTGCGGCGCTCCCTCAGCGCCGACCCTCCGACAGTGCGGCGCTCCCTCAGCGCCGACCCTCCGACAGTGCGGCGCTCCCTCAGCGCCGCCCCTCCGACAGTGCGGCGCTCCCTCAGCGCCGTCCCTCCGACAGTGCGGCGCTCCCTCAGCGCCGTCCCTCCGACAGTGCGGCGCTCCCTCAGCGCCGTCCCTCCGACAGTGCGGCGCTCCCTCAGCGCCGTCCCTCCGACAGTGCGGCGCTCCCTCAGCGCCGTCCCTCCGACAGTGCGGCGCTCCCTCAGCGCCGTCCCTCCGACAGTGCGGCGCTCCCTCAGCGCCGTCCCTCCGACAGTGCGGCGCTCCCTCAGCGCCGTCCCTCCGACAGTGCGGCGCTCCCTCAGCGCCGTCCCTCCGACAGTGCGGCGCTCCCTCAGCGCCGTCCCTCCGACAGTGCGGCGCTCCCTCAGCGCCGTCCCTCCGACAGTGCGGCGCTCCCTCAGCGCCGCCCCTCCGACAGTGCGGCGCTCCCTCAGCGCCGCCCCTCCGACAGTGCGGCGCTCCCTCAGCGCCGCCCCTCCGACAGTGCGGCGCTCCCTCAGCGCCGCCCCTCCGACAGTGCGGCGCTCCCTCAGCGCCGCCCCTCTGACAGTGCGGCGCTCCCTCAGCGCCGCCCCTCCGACAGTGCGGCGCTCCCTCAGCGCTGCACTGGGAATGTCAACCTAGATTATGCACTCAAGTTTCTGGGATGAGACTTGAACCCACAACCTTCTGACGAGCAGTGAGCTGCGTGGGTTTTGAAACCGCCCTGCCGATGGCCAGATTTTGCTGGGGGGGGGTGGGGAGGCGTGTTAAGCTCTTGTGCCACAGGCGATCCCAGGCTGCCTGCCGGCTGATTTACTTTCTCTCTCTCTCTGCACTCCTCAGGACTCCAGTGATGCTGGCCGTTACCAATGGGCACATAGACTGCATACACCTACTGCTGGAGAAAGGAGCCACGACCGATGCTGCTGATAAAAGGGGGCGGACGGCCCTACACCGAGGGGTAAGTCCGAGATGCTGGTGACACTGCGCTATAGTGACTGTGGGGGGGGTGGGGGAGAGAGAGAGAGTGGCCGCCGTCACTCCTGAGAATAAGCTGCGTTTGGTGGGGGTTGCATGCGGGTAGGGGTTGCGTGTGCGTCGGGGGGGGGGGGGGGGGGGTGCGTGTCGGGTATGGTGGGACCAGTCGGGCTCGTACAGTTCGGAGCCGGGGCTGTCACCCGCCGGTTCCTAATGTCTTTGTTCCCACCCGTGTTCCCCCCCCCCCCCCCCAATCCAGGCGGTCCAGGGATGTGAGGAATGCGTCGCAGCTCTACTCGACCACCAGGCGTTCGTCTTGTGCCGAGACGTCAAAGGTCGCACGCCCTTGCACTTTGCCGCAGCCTGCGGGCACGCCAGCATCCTGGGGATCTTGTTGCAGGCAGCACTTTCCATGGATCCTTTGGATTCCCTGCAGGACTATTGTGGCTACACACCTTTACACTGGGGCTGTTATAAAGGTGAGGCGGTGGGACAGCGACATTCGCTTTTACACTGGGGCTGTTATAAAGGTGAGGCGGTGGGACAACGACATTCGCTTTTACACTGGGGGCTGTTATAAAGGTGAGGCGGTGGGACAGCGACATTCGCTTTTACACTGGGGCTGTTATAAAGGTGAGGCGGTGGGACAGCGACATTCGCTTTTACACTGGGGCTGTTATAAAGGTGAGGCGGTGGGACAGCGACATTCGCTTTTACACTGGGGCTGTTATAAAGGTGAGGCGGTGGGACAGCGACATTCGCTTTTACACTGGGGCTGTTATAAAGGTGAGGCGGTGGGACAGCGACATTCGCTTTTACACTGGGGCTGTTATAAAGGTGAGGCGGTGGGACAGCGACATTCGCTTTTACACTGGGGCTGTTATAAAGGTGAGGCGGTGGGACAGCGACATTCGCTTTTACACTGGGGCTGTTATAAAGGTGAGGCGGTGGGACAACGACATTCGCTTTTACACTGGGGCTGTTATAAAGGTGAGGCGGTGGGACAGCGACATTCGCTTTTACACTGGGGCTGTTATAAAGGTGAGGCGGTGGGACAACGACATTCGCTTTTACACTGGGGCTGTTATAAAAGTGAGGCAGTGGGACAGCGACATTCGCTTTTACACTGGGGCTGTTATAAAAGTGAGGCAGTGGGACAGTGAGACTCGCTTTTACACTGGGGCTGTTATAAAGGTGAGGCGGTGGGACAACGACATTCGCTTTTACACTGGGGCTGTTGTGAAAGTGAGGCGGTGGGACAACGACATTCGCTTTTACACTGGGGCTGTTATAAAAGTGAGGCAGTGGGACAGCGACATTCGCTTTTACACTGGGGCTGTTATAAAAGTGAGGCGGTGGGACAGCGACATTCGCTTTTACACTGGGGCTGTTATAAAAGTGAGGCAGTGGGACAGTGAGACTCGCTTTTACACTGGGGCTGTTATAAAGGTGAGGCGGTGGGACAACGACATTCGCTTTTACACTGGGGCTGTTATAAAAGTGAGGCAGTGGGACAGTGAGACTCGCTTTTACACTGGGGCTGTTATAAAGGTGAGGCGGTGGGACAACGACATTCGCTTTTACACTGGGGCTGTTATAAAAGTGAGGCAGTGGGACAGTGAGACTCGCTTTTACACTGGGGCTGTTATAAAGGTGAGGCGGTGGGACAACGACATTCGCTTTTACACTGGGGCTGTTATAAAGGTGAGGCGGTGGGACAACGACATTCGCTTTTACACTGGGGCTGTTATAAAGGTGAGGCAGTGGGACAGCGACATTCGCTTTTACACTGGGGCTGTTATAAAAGTGAGGCAGTGGGACAGTGAGACTCGCTTTTACACTGGGGCTGTTATAAAGGTGAGGCGGTGGGACAACGACATTCGCTTTTACACTGGGGCTGTTATAAAAGTGAGGCAGTGGGACAGTGAGACTCGCTTTTACACTGGGGCTGTTATAAAGGTGAGGCGGTGGGACAACGACATTCGCTTTTACACTGGGGGCTGTTATGAAAGTGAGGCAGTGGGACACACAGAGCCTCCTTCTTAGGCAGTCCCTCGGAACCGAGGATGACTTGCTTCCACAGTAAAAATGAGTTTTCAGGTGACTGGTGAGTCCAATGCGGGACCTACAGTCTCTGTCACAGGTGGGGCAGACGGTGGTTGAAGGGGCGGGTGGGCGGGGTGCTTGGGTTGACGAGCGCTGCTCCCGGCGAAGAGACTCGAGGTGTTCGGCGCCTCCCCGGATGCTTCTCCACCGCTTTGTGCGAACTTGGGCCAGGGATTCCCAGGTGTCGGTGGGGGGATGTTGCACTTTTTCCAAGGAGGCTTTGAGGGTGTCCTTGAAGCGTTTCCTCTGCCCACCTGGGGCTCTCTTGCCGTGCCGGAGCTCCGAGTAGACCGCTTGTTTTGGGAGTCTCGTATCGGGCATGCGGACAATGTGACCCGTCCATCGGAGCTGATCGAGCGCGGTCAGAGCTTCGATGCTGGGGATGTTGGCCTGAGCGAGAACACTGCGCCTATCCTGCCAATGGATACCTTCACATTGGGGACTGTTATAAAGGTGAGGCAGTGAGACACACACACAGACTCACTTTTACACTGGGGACTGTTATAAAGGTGAGGCAGTGGGACACACAGAGATACTCACCTTTGCACGAGCTCTCATTTCTGAATTGTCGGGTCGGTCGGGAGTTTGATTTTTTTTTTCTAATTCGTTTTTTATGTGATGTGGGCGTCGCTGGCGAGGCCGGCATTTATTGCGCTTCCCCAGTCACCCCTGGAGAAGGTGGTGGTGAGCCGCCTTCTTGAACCGCTGCAGTCCGTGTGGTGAAGGTACTCCCACAGCGCTGTTAGGGAGGGAGTTCCAGGATTTTGACCCAGCGACGATGAAGGAACGGCCGATATATTTCCAAGTCAGGATGGTGTGTGTGACTTGGAGGGGAACTTGGAGGTGGTGGTGTTCCCACGCGCCTGCTGCCCTTGTCCTTCTCGGTGGAATAGGTCGTGGGTTTGGGAGGTGCACAGTCCAGACTGTTGTTACACTGTGATCAGTGTTTCCTCGAGTGCAGTCACCGCAAAGGTCCCGCGCAGGCCGCTCACTGGCCTTTACGCTGTAAATCTTCTTAGGCAGTCCCTCGGAACCGAGGATGACTCGCTTCCACATTAAAAATGAGTTCCCAGGTGACGGATGAGTCCAGTGCGGGACCTACAGTCTCTGTCACAGGTGGGGCAGACGGTGGTTGAAGGGGCGGGCGGGTGGGGTGCTTGGGTTGACGTGCGCTGGGCTTCCGCTTGCTCCCGGCGAAGAGACTCGAGGTGTTGGACGCCTTCCCGGATGCTTCTCCTCCACCGTGTGCGGTCTTGGGTTTACACTGTAAATACCGCGCATGAGCAGACATTTAAAAGAGTTTAGAAGAATGAGAGGGGATCTCATCGAAACTTATAAAATTCTAACAGGACTAGACAGACTTGATGCAGGAAGGATGTTCCCGATGGCGGGGGAGTCCAGAACCAGGGGTCACAGTCTAAGGATAAGGGGGAAGCCATTTAGGACAGAGATGAGGAGGAATTTCTTCACCCAGAGAGTGGTGAACCTGTGGAATTCTCTACCGCAGAAGGCAGTTGAGGCCAATTCATTAAATATATTCAAGAAGGAGTTAGATATATTTCTTAAGGCTAAAGGGATCAAGGGATATGGGGAGAAGGCAGGGACAGGGTACTGAATTTGGATGATCAGCCATGATCTCATTGAATGGCGGAACAGGCTCGAGGGGCCGAATGGCCGACTCCTGCTCCTATCTTCTGTGTTACCAAAGGGGTCTGCTCATTAAAAAGAAGCAGGCCGCGCAGAACAAAGCTTAGCTCACAGGCAACATTGACAGTGATGTCTCTCTCGCCTGCAGCGTAATTTGCTGTTGCTGCTTTCAACGTAACTTTCCGTTCTGTCCCTCAGGTCACGAAGACTGTTTGGAATTACTACTTGAACACAAACTGTTGTCTAACCTTGAGGGAGATCCTTTCAGTCCTCTGCACTGTGCTGTGTAAGTTGCCGCCTTGACCTGTTGCTGCTGTGGCCTTATCTCTCAGGCCGCGGAGAGAGACACCAAACTTGCTCGGTGTACCCCATTGCCCGCATCCTCCAGGGATGTTGCTGTCTGAGAGCCTTTCTGCTCACCTTGTTTCTTCTTTCCCCATCTCTCGCCTGCAGAATAAATGGTCACAATGGAGCTGCAGAAATGCTGATTGACGTCCTGGGTGCCAAGATTGTGAATAGCAATGATGCCAAAGGAAGGTAAGGAATGGTACTGCAAAATGTGCCTCCATTCGCTGCCCCACAATCGCCGCACTGTCGGAGGGGTGGTGCTGAGGGAGCGCCGCACTGTCGGAGGGGCAGTACTGAGGGAGCGTCGCACTGTCGGAGGGGCGGTACTCGGGGAGCGCCGCACTGTCGGAGGGTCAGTACAGAGGGAGCGCCGCACTGTCGGAGGGGCGGTACAGAGGGAGCGCCGCACTGTCGGAGGGGCGGTACAGAGGGAGTGCCGCACTGTCGGAGGGGCGGTACTGAGGGAGTGCCACACTGCCGGAGGGGCAGTACTGAGGGAGCGCCGCACTGTCGGAGTGGCGGTATTGAGGGAGCGCCGCACTGTCGGAGGGGCGGTACTGAGGGAGTGCCGCACTGTCGGAGGGGCGGTACTGAGGGAGCGCCGCACTGTCGGAGGGGCAGTACTGAGGGAGCGCCGCACTGTCGGAGGGGCGGTACTGAGGGAGCGCCGCACTGTGGGAGGGGCGGTACTGAGGGAGCGCCGCACTGTCGGAGGGGCGGTACTGAGGGAGTGCCGCACTGTCGGAGGGGCGGTACTGAGGGAGCGCCGCACTGTCGGAGGGGCAGTACTGAGGGAGCGCCGCACTGTGGGAGGGGCGGTACTGAGGGAGCGCCGCACTGTGGGAGGGGCGGTACTGAGGGAGCGCCACACTGTCGGAGGGGCAGTACTGAGGGAGCGCCGCACTGTCGGAGGGGCGGTACTGAGGGAGCGCCGCACTGTGGGAGGGGCGGTACTGAGGGAGCGCCACACTGTCGGAGGGGCAGTACTGAGGGAGCGCCGCACTGTCGGAGGGTCAGTACAGAGGGAGCGCCGCACTGTCGGAGGGGCGGTACAGAGGGAGCGCCGCACTGTCGGAGGGGCGGTACAGAGGGAGCGCCGCACTGTCGGAGGGGCGGTACTGAGGGAGTGCCACACTGCCGGAGGGGCAGTACTGAGGGAGCGCCGCACTGTCGGAGTGGCGGTATTGAGGGAGCGCCGCACTGTCGGAGGGGCGGTACTGAGGGAGTGCCGCACTGTCGGAGGGGCGGTACTGAGGGAGCGCCGCACTGTCGGAGGGGCAGTACTGAGGGAGCGCCGCACTGTCGGAGGGGCGGTACTGAGGGAGCGCCGCACTGTGGGAGGGGCGGTACTGAGGGAGCGCCACACTGTCGGAGGGGCAGTACTGAGGGAGCGCCGCACTGTCGGAGGGGCGGTACTGAGGGAGCGCCGCACTGTCGGAGGGGCGGTACTGAGGGAGTGCCGCACTGTCGGAGGGGCAGTACTGAGGGAGTGCTGCGCCGTCGGAGAGGCAGTGCTGAGGGAGAGCTGCACCGTCACTGTTCCCCTTCAAGTATTTATCCAATTCCCTTTTGAAAGCCACTCTTGAATCTGTATCCACCACCCTAACAGGCAGCGCGTTCCAAATCCTAACCACTCATTGCGTAAAAAAAAGTTTTTTCCTCATGTCGCTTCTGGTTCTTCTTACCAAATCACCTTAAATCTGTGCCCTCTCCAGTCGACTGTACAGGTTCCAGGGTAATTTGATTCACTGATTTCCATTAGCCCCGGAGAGAGACCCCTCCGAGATCTGCTGGGTTGTGCGTGTTCTTTGAAGCGTTGCTGTCTGGCGTTCTAGCTGCTCTGTGACTCCATCTGTGCCTTCTGTCCTTCGCAGAACCCCCCTGCACGCGGCCGCATTCTCGAACCACGTGCCGTGCTTGCAGCTGCTCTTAAGCCATCGAGGCCGAGTGGACGCGACTGACGGAATGGGGAGGACGCCACTCATGATGGCAGCTGAACAGGGGCACACCAAGATTGTAGGTGGGTGATGGTCTGTCTGTGGGGCGGGAGGCGGTGGGCAGCAGAGAAGGCAGCGCTGGAGGATCTCTGGGGCCTGATGTGCTGCCGAGTGGAATAGACTGGGCCCCAGTTGCAAATCCGCTATTAAAACCAGTGCGAGTCTTTACCGAGTATGTGTTTGTTTTGACCCCCCTTCCACTCCACTCTCCCAGTTTCTACCCTGCCCCGGGGTGGAGTTCCACAGGTGCCGACGTGCCCTGGGTTTGGAAACTATGAAGTAGGGTCATAACATAAGAAGCAGGAGTCGGCCATTCGGCCCCTCCAGCCTGCTCCGCCATTCAATAAGATCGCGGCTGATCTTCAACCTCCACTCCACTTTCCCGCCCGATCCCCATATCCCTCAATTCCCCTAGAGTCCAAAAATCTATCGCTCTCAGCCTTGAATATACTCAACGACTGAGCCTCCACAGCCCTCTGGGGCAGAGAATTCCAAAGATTCACCGCCCTCTGGGTGAAGAAATTCCTCCTCATCTCAGTCCTAAATGGCCGACCCCTTATCCTGAGACTGTGACCCCTGGTTCTAGACTCTCCAGCCAGGGGAAATTACCTCTCCGCATCTACCTTGTCGAGCCCTCTTAAGAATTTTATAATTTTCAATGAGATCGCCTCTCGTTCTCCTAAACTTCAGAGAGTACAGGCCCATTCTACACAATCTGCAAATAAATAGAAGCAGAGTCTGATAAATGTAGAATGTGCTATGCACACACATACACCACTCACGCGTGCCGCATTGCACCTTTGCACCCATGTGCGTTCATGTACATAAACGTAGACACGTGTGCACACGCAGACGCTCCTCGGCACACGCCCGCTTGGGCGCACCAGTACAAGCGGGATGACAGTTTAACATGAAGCTTTCTGTTCGTTCCAGAGGTTCTGCTACACAGAGCGAGTGCTGATTTGACACTGCACGATGTCAACAAGAACACAGCTCTGCACTTGGCCTGCAGCAAGGTGAGCCTCCAGAGCTGAGTGTCTGTCCACCGGCCGGACCCACAAAAAGCACCTGCCTCCCGTTTGCAGGGATGAGAAAAATGACGTGGGAGCGCGTTGCAGGTCAAACGGCCCCTGAAAGAGGAGGGAGGGATTGATGCGGCGAGGCTAGTGATGGAAATAAACTTGCAGGGCTACGGGGATGGGGCGGAGGAATGGGACTGACTGGATCGGTCTAGAGAGAGCCGGCACGGACTCGATGGGCCGAATGGCTTCCTTCTCTTCCGTTATGACCACATGTTGGCTTGACTCGAGAGGTGTGAAGAACTTACGTAGGAGTCGGCCATTCGGCCCCTCGAGCCTGCTCCGCCATTCAATGCGATCATGGCTGATCATCCAAATTCAGTACCCGGTCCCTGCTTTCTCCCCATATCCCTTGATCCCCTTAGCCTTAAGAAATATATCTAACTCCTTCTTGAATATATTTAATGAATTGGCCTCAACTGCCTTCTGTGGTAGAGAATTCCACAGGTTCACCACTCTCTGGGTGAAGAAATTCCTCCTCATCTCTGCCCTAAATGCCTTACCCCTTATCCTTAGACTGTGACCCCCTTGGTTCTGGACTCCCCGGCCATCGGGAACATCCTTCCTGCATCTAGTCCTGTTAGAATTTTATAAGTTTCAATGAGATCCCCTCTCATTCTTCTAAACTCTAGCGAATATAAGCCTAATCGACCGAATCTCTCTTCATACGTCATTCCTGCCATCCCAGGTATCAGTCTGGTGAATCTTCGCTGCACTCCCTCCATGGCAAGAACATCCTTCCTCCGATAAGGCGACCAAAACTGCACACAATACTCAAGGTGTGGTCTCACCAAGGCCCTGTAAAACTGCAGCAAGACATCCTTGCTCCTGTACTCGAATCCTCTCGCTACGAAGGCCAACATACCATTTGCCTTCTTAACCGCCTGCTGCACCTGCATGCTTACCTTCAGCGACTGATGCACAAGGACACCCAGGTCTCGTTGCACTTCCCCTTTTCCCAATCTATTGCCGTTCAGATAATAATCTATTCCTGTTTTTGCCACCAAAGTGGATAACCTCGCATTTATCCACATAATCACCCAACCTGTCCAAATCATACTGGAGTTTCTCGGCATCCTCCTCACAGCACACACGCCCACTCAGCTTTGTGTCGTCTGCAAACTTGGAGATATTACATCTAGTTCCCTCGTCTAGATCATTAATATATATTGTGAATATTGTCAACATCCTTACTCAGATAAGGCGCAGGCTGTGCAGGGAATGGCAAACGTCGCGATTGAGAGGTTACTGTGAAATCGCGAATGACCATGTGAACTGGTGCAGAGAGTGTGTGTGAACTGGTGCAGAGTGTGTGCGTGAACTGGTGCAGAGAGTGTGCGTGAACTGGTGCAGAGAGTGTGCGTGAACTGGTGCAGAGAGTGTGCGTGAACTGGTGCAGAGAGTGTGCGTGAACTGGTGCAGAGAGTGCGCGTGAACTGGTGCAGAGTGTGTGCGTGAACTGGTGCAGAGTGTGTGCGTGAACTGGTGCAGAGTGTGTGCGTGAACTGGTGCAGAGTGTGTGCGTGAACTGGTGCAGAGTGTGCGCGTGAACTGGTGCAGAGAGTGCGCGTGAACTGGTGCAGAGAGTGCGCGTGAACTGGTGCAGAGAGTGCGCGTGAACTGGTGCAGAGAGTGCGCGTGAACTGGTGCAGAGAGTGCGCGTGAACTGGTGCAGAGAGTGCGCGTGAACTGGTGCAGAGAGTGTGCGTGAACTGGTGCAGAGAGTGTGCGTGAACTGGTGCAGAGTGTGTGCGTGAACTGGTGCAGAGAGTGCGTGAACTGGTGCAGAGTGTGCGCGTGAACTGGTGCAGAGAGTGCGCGTGAACTGGTGCAGAGTGTGTGCGTGAACTGGTGCAGAGAGTGTGTGTGAACTGGTGCAGAGTGTGTGTGTGAACTGGTGCAGAGTGTGTGCGTGAACTGGTGCAGAGTGTGTGCGTGAACTGGTGCAGAGAGTGTGTGTGAACTGGTGCAGAGAGTGTGCGTGAACTGGTGCAGAGTGTGTGCGTGAACTGGTGCAGAGAGTGCGCGTGAACTGGTGCAGAGAGTGTGTGTGAACTGGTGCAGAGAGTGTGCGTGAACTGGTGCAGAGTGTGTGCGTGAACTGGTGCAGAGAGTGCGCGTGAACTGGTGCAGAGAGTGCGCGTGAACTGGTGCAGAGAGTGCGCGTGAACTGGTGCAGAGAGTGCGCGTGAACTGGTGCAGAGAGTGCGCGTGAACTGGTGCAGAGAGTGCGCGTGAACTGGTGCAGAGAGTGCGCGTGAACTGGTGCAGAGAGTGCGCGTGAACTGGTGCAGAGAGTGCGCGTGAACTGGTGCAGAGAGTGCGCGTGAACTGGTGCAGAGAGTGCGCGTGAACTGGTGCAGAGAGTGCGCGTGAACTGGTGCAGAGAGTGCGCGTGAACTGGTGCAGAGAGTGCGCGTGAACTGGTGCAGAGAGTGCGCGTGAACTGGTGCAGAGAGTGCGCGTGAACTGGTGCAGAGAGTGCGCGTGAACTGGTGCAGAGAGTGCGCGTGAACTGGTGCAGAGAGTGCGCGTGAACTGGTGCAGAGAGTGCGCGTGAACTGGTGCAGAGAGTGCGCGTGAACTGGTGCAGAGAGTGCGCGTGAACTGGTGCAGAGAGTGCGCGTGAACTGGTGCAGAGAGTGCGCGTGAACTGGTGCAGAGAGTGCGCGTGAACTGGTGCAGAGAGTGCGCGTGAACTGGTGCAGAGAGTGCGCGTGAACTGGTGCAGAGAGTGCGCGTGAACTGGTGCAGAGAGTGCGCGTGAACTGGTGCAGAGAGTGCGCGTGAACTGGTGCAGAGAGTGCGCGTGAACTGGTGCAGAGAGTGCGCGTGAACTGGTGCAGAGAGTGCGCGTGAACTGGTGCAGAGAGTGCGCGTGAACTGGTGCAGAGAGTGCGCGTGAACTGGTGCAGAGAGTGCGCGTGAACTGGTGCAGAGAGTGCGCGTGAACTGGTGCAGAGAGTGCGCGTGAACTGGTGCAGAGAGTGCGCGTGAACTGGTGCAGAGAGTGCGCGTGAACTGGTGCAGAGAGTGCGCGTGAACTGGTGCAGAGAGTGCGCGTGAACTGGTGCAGAGAGTGCGCGTGAACTGGTGCAGAGAGTGCGCGTGAACTGGTGCAGAGAGTGCGCGTGAACTGGTGCAGAGAGTGCGCGTGAACTGGTGCAGAGAGTGCGCGTGAACTGGTGCAGAGAGTGCGTGAACTGGTGCCGAGAGTGCGCGTGAACTGGTGCAGAGAGTGCGCGTGAACTGGTGCAGAGAGTGTGTGAACTGGTGCAGAGTGTGCGCGTGAACTGGTGCAGAGAGTGTGTGAACTGGTGCAGAGTGTGTGCGTGAACTGGTGCAGAGTGTGTGCGTGAACTGGTGCAGAGTGTGTGCGTGAACTGGTGCAGAGTGTGTGCGTGAACTGGTGCAGAGTGTGTGCGTGAACTGGTGCAGAGTGTGTGCGTGAACTGGTGCAGAGTGTGCGTGAACTGGTGCAGAGTGTGTGCGGAACTGGTGCAGAGAGTGCGTGAACTGGTGCAGAGAGTGTGTGAACTGGTGCAGAGAGTGCGCGTGAACTGGTGCAGAGTGCGCGTGAACTGGTGCAGAGTGTGTGCGTGAACTGGTGCAGAGAGTGTGTGTGAACTGGTGCAGAGAGTGTGTGTGAACTGGTGCAGAGAGTGTGTGTGAACTGGTGCAGAGAGTGTGTGTGAACTGGTGCAGAGAGTGTGCGTGAACTGGTGCAGAGAGTGCGCGTGAACTGGTGCAGAGTGTGCGCGTGAACTGGTGCCGAGAGTGTGCGTGAACTGGTGCCGAGAGTGCGCGTGAACTGGTGCAGAGAGTGCGCGTGAACTGGTGCAGAGTGTGCGCGTGAACTGGTGCCGAGAGTGCGCGTGAACTGGTGCCGAGAGTGTGTGTGTGAACTGGTGCAGAGTGTGCGCGTGAACTGGTGCAGAGAGTGCGCGTGAACTGGTGCAGAGAGTGCGCGTGAACTGGTGCAGAGAGTGCGCGTGAACTGGTGCAGAGAGTGCGCGTGAACTGGTGCAGAGAGTGCGCGTGAACTGGTGCAGAGAGTGCGCGTGAACTGGTGCAGAGAGTGCGCGTGAACTGGTGCAGAGTGTGTGCGGAACTGGTGCAGAGAGTGCGTGAACTGGTGCAGAGAGTGTGCGTGAACTGGTGCCGAGAGTGCGCGTGAACTGGTGCAGAGTGTGTGCGTGAACTGGTGCAGAGTGTGTGCGTGAACTGGTGCCGAGAGAGTGCGTGAACTGGTGCAGAGAGTGTGTGTGAACTGGTGCAGAGAGTGCGTGTGAACTGGTGCAGAGAGTGTGTGAACTGGTGCAGAGTGTGTGTGAACTGGTGCAGAGAGTGCGCGTGAACTGGTGCCGAGAGTGCGCGTGAACTGGTGCAGAGAGTGTGCGTGAACTGGTGCAGAGTGTGTGTGAACTGGTGCAGAGAGTGCGCGTGAACTGGTGCCGAGAGTGCGCGTGAACTGGTGCAGAGAGTGTGCGTGAACTGGTGCAGAGTGTGCGCGTGAACTGGTGCAGAGAGTGCGCGTGAACTGGTGCAGAGAGTGCGCGTGAACTGGTGCAGAGAGTGCGCGTGAACTGGTGCAGAGTGTGCGCGTGAACTGGTGCAGAGTGTGCGTGAACTGGTGCAGAGTGTGTGTGTGAACTGGTGCAGAGTGTGTGTGTGAACTGGTGCAGAGTGTGCGTGAACTGGTGCAGAGTGTGCGTGAACTGGTGCAGAGTGTGCGTGAACTGGTGCAGAGTGTGCGTGAACTGGTGCAGAGTGTGCGCGTGAACTGGTGCAGAGTGTTTGTGTGAACTGGTGCAGAGTGTGCGCGTGAACTGGTGCAGAGTGCGCGTGAACTGGTGCAGAGTGTGTGTGTGCACTGGTGCAGAGTGTGCGTGAACTGGTGCAGAGTGTGTGTGTGAACTGGTGCAGAGTGTGTGTGTGAACTGGTGCAGAGTGTGCGTGAACTGGTGCAGAGTGTGCGTGAACTGGTGCAGAGTGTGCGCGTGAACTGGTGCAGAGTGTTTGTGTGAACTGGTGCAGAGTGTGCGCGTGAACTGGTGCAGAGTGCGCGTGAACTGGTGCAGAGTGTGTGTGAACTGGTGCAGAGAGTGCGCGTGAACTGGTGCCGAGAGTGCGCGTGAACTGGTGCAGAGAGTGTGCGTGAACTGGTGCAGAGTGTGCGCGTGAACTGGTGCAGAGAGTGCGCGTGAACTGGTGCAGAGAGTGCGCGTGAACTGGTGCAGAGAGTGCGCGTGAACTGGTGCAGAGTGTGTGTGTGAACTGGTGCAGAGTGTGTGTGTGAACTGGTGCAGAGTGTGCGCGTGAACTGGTGCAGAGTGTGTGCGTGAACTGGTGCAGAGTGTGTGCGTGAACTGGTGCCGAGAGTGCGCGTGAACTGGTGCCGAGAGTGCGCGTGAACTGGTGCAGAGAGTGTGCGTGAACTGGTGCAGAGAGTGTGTGTGAACTGGTGCAGAGTGTGCGTGAACTGGTGCAGAGTGTGTGTGTGAACTGGTGCCGAGAGTGTGTGTGTGAACTGGTGCAGAGTGTGTGTGAACTGGTGCAGAGAGTGTGTGTGAACTGGTGCAGAGAGTGCGCGTGAACTGGTGCAGAGTGTGTGCGTGAACTGGTGCAGAGTGTGTGCGTGAACTGGTGCAGAGTGTGCGCGTGAACTGGTGCAGAGTGTGCGCGTGAACTGGTGCAGAGTGTGTGCGTGAACTGGTGCAGAGTGTGTGTGTGAACTGGTGCAGAGTGTGCGCGTGAACTGGTGCAGAGAGTGCGCGTGAACTGGTGCAGAGAGTGCGCGTGAACTGGTGCAGAGTGTGCGCGTGAACTGGTGCAGAGTGTGCGCGTGAACTGGTGCAGAGAGTGCGCGTGAACTGGTGCAGAGTGTGCGCGTGAACTGGTGCAGAGAGTGCGCGTGAACTGGTGCAGAGAGTGCGCGTGAACTGGTGCAGAGTGTGCGCGTGAACTGGTGCAGAGTGTGCGCGTGAACTGGTGCAGAGTGTGCGCGTGAACTGGTGCAGAGTGTGCGCGTGAACTGGTGCAGAGAGTGCGCGTGAACTGGTGCAGAGTGTGCGCGTGAACTGGTGCAGAGTGTGCGCGTGAACTGGTGCAGAGTGTGCGCGTGAACTGGTGCAGAGAGTGCGCGTGAACTGGTGCAGAGAGTGCGCGTGAACTGGTGCAGAGAGTGTGTGAACTGGTGCAGAGTGTGTGTGAACTGGTGCAGAGAGTGCGTGAACTGGTGCAGAGAGTGTGCGTGAACTGGTGCAGAGTGTGTGCGTGAACTGGTGCAGAGTGTGCGTGAACTGGTGCAGAGTGTGCGTGAACTGGTGCAGAGTGTGCGTGAACTGGTGCAGAGTGTGTGCGGAACTGGTGCAGAGAGTGCGTGAACTGGTGCAGAGAGTGCGCGTGAACTGGTGCAGAGAGTGCGCGTGAACTGGTGCAGAGAGTGCGCGTGAACTGGTGCAGAGAGTGCGCGTGAACTGGTGCAGAGAGTGCGCGTGAACTGGTGCAGAGAGTGCGCGTGAACTGGTGCAGAGAGTGCGTGAACTGGTGCCGAGAGTGCGCGTGAACTGGTGCAGAGAGTGTGTGAACTGGTGCAGAGAGTGTGTGAACTGGTGCAGAGTGTGCGCGTGAACTGGTGCAGAGAGTGTGTGAACTGGTGCAGAGTGTGTGCGTGAACTGGTGCAGAGAGTGCGCGTGAACTGGTGCAGAGAGTGTGCGTGAACTGGTGCAGAGTGTGCGTGAACTGGTGCAGAGTGTGTGCGTGAACTGGTGCCGAGAGTGTGCGTGAACTGGTGCAGAGTGTGCGTGAACTGGTGCAGAGAGTGTGCGTGAACTGGTGCAGAGAGTGTGCGTGAACTGGTGCAGAGAGTGTGCGTGAACTGGTGCAGAGTGTGTGCGTGAACTGGTGCCGAGAGTGTGTGAACTGGTGCAGAGTGTGTGCGTGAACTGGTGCAGAGTGTGTGCGTGAACTGGTGCCGAGAGTGTGCGTGAACTGGTGCAGAGAGTGTGTGAACTGGTGCAGAGTGTGCGCGTGAACTGGTGCAGAGAGTGTGCGTGAACTGGTGCAGAGAGTGCGCGTGAACTGGTGCAGAGTGTGTGCGGAACTGGTGCAGAGAGTGCGTGAACTGGTGCAGAGAGTGTGCGTGAACTGGTGCCGAGAGTGCGCGTGAACTGGTGCAGAGTGTGTGCGTGAACTGGTGCAGAGAGTGCGCGTGAACTGGTGCAGAGAGTGCGCGTGAACTGGTGCAGAGAGTGCGCGTGAACTGGTGCAGAGAGTGCGCGTGAACTGGTGCAGAGAGTGCGCGTGAACTGGTGCAGAGAGTGCGCGTGAACTGGTGCAGAGAGTGCGCGTGAACTGGTGCAGAGAGTGCGCGTGAACTGGTGCAGAGAGTGCGCGTGAACTGGTGCAGAGAGTGCGCGTGAACTGGTGCAGAGAGTGCGCGTGAACTGGTGCAGAGAGTGCGCGTGAACTGGTGCAGAGAGTGCGCGTGAACTGGTGCAGAGAGTGCGCGTGAACTGGTGCAGAGAGTGCGCGTGAACTGGTGCAGAGAGTGCGCGTGAACTGGTGCAGAGAGTGCGCGTGAACTGGTGCAGAGAGTGCGCGTGAACTGGTGCAGAGTGTGCGCGTGAACTGGTGCAGAGTGTGTGTGAACTGGTGCAGAGAGTGTGCGTGAACTGGTGCAGAGAGTGTGCGTGAACTGGTGCAGAGTGTGTGTGTGAACTGGTGCAGATTGTGTGTGTGAACTGGTGCAGAGTGTGTGCGTGAACTGGTGCAGAGAGTGTGTGTGAACTGGTGCAGAGTGTGTGCGTGAACTGGTGCAGAGTGTGCGCGTGAACTGGTGCAGAGTGTGCGCGTGAACTGGTGCAGAGTGTGCGCGTGAACTGGTGCAGAGTGTGTGCGTGAACTGGTGCAGAGTGTGTGCGTGAACTGGTGCAGAGTGTGTGCGTGAACTGGTGCAGAGTGTGTGCGTGAACTGGTGCAGAGTGTGTGCGTGAACTGGTGCAGAGTGTGTGCGTGAACTGGTGCCGAGAGTGTGTGTGTGAACTGGTGCAGAGTGTGTGTGAACTGGTGCAGAGTGTGCGTGAACTGGTGCAGAGAGTGCGTGAACTGGTGCAGAGAGTGTGCGTGAACTGGTGCAGAGTGTGTGTGAACTGGTGCCGAGAGTGTGTGTGTGAACTGGTGCAGAGAGTGCGTGAACTGGTGCAGAGAGTGTGTGTGTGAACTGGTGCAGAGTGTGTGTGAACTGGTGCAGAGAGTGTGTGTGAACTGGTGCCGAGAGTGCGCGTGAACTGGTGCAGAGTGTGTGCGTGAACTGGTGCCGAGAGTGTGTGTGTGAACTGGTGCAGAGAGTGCGTGAACTGGTGCAGAGAGTGTGTGTGTGAACTGGTGCAGAGTGTGCGCGTGAACTGGTGCAGAGAGTGCGCGTGAACTGGTGCAGAGTGTGTGCGTGAACTGGTGCAGAGAGTGTGCGTGAACTGGTGCAGAGTGTGCGCGTGAACTGGTGCAGAGAGTGCGCGTGAACTGGTGCAGAGTGTGTGCGTGAACTGGTGCAGAGAGTGCGCGTGAACTGGTGCAGAGTGTGTGTGTGAACTGGTGCAGAGAGTGTGCGTGAACTGGTGCAGAGAGTGCGCGTGAACTGGTGCAGAGAGTGCGCGTGAACTGGTGCAGAGTGTGTGCGTGAACTGGTGCAGAGAGTGCGCGTGAACTGGTGCAGAGTGTGTGCGTGAACTGGTGCCGAGAGTGTGTGTGTGAACTGGTGCAGAGTGTGTGTGAACTGGTGCAGAGAGTGTGTGTGAACTGGTGCAGAGAGTGCGCGTGAACTGGTGCAGAGTGTGCGCGTGAACTGGTGCAGAGTGTGCGCGTGAACTGGTGCAGAGTGTGTGCGTGAACTGGTGCAGAGAGTGCGCGTGAACTGGTGCAGAGAGTGCGCGTGAACTGGTGCAGAGTGTGCGCGTGAACTGGTGCAGAGTGTGCGCGTGAACTGGTGCAGAGAGTGCGCGTGAACTGGTGCAGAGAGTGCGCGTGAACTGGTGCAGAGTGTGTGCGTGAACTGGTGCAGAGAGTGCGCGTGAACTGGTGCAGAGTGTGCGTGTGAACTGGTGCAGAGTGTGCGTGAACTGGTGCAGAGTGTGCGCGTGAACTGGTGCAGAGAGTGCGCGTGAACTGGTGCAGAGAGTGCGCGTGAACTGGTGCAGAGAGTGCGCGTGAACTGGTGCAGAGTGTGCGCGTGAACTGGTGCAGAGTGTGCGCGTGAACTGGTGCAGAGTGTGCGCGTGAACTGGTGCAGAGTGTGCGCGTGAACTGGTGCAGAGTGTGTGCGTGAACTGGTGCAGAGTGTGTGCGTGAACTGGTGCAGAGAGTGCGTGAACTGGTGCAGAGTGTGTGTGAACTGGTGCAGAGTGTGCGTGAACTGGTGCAGAGAGTGTGCGTGAACTGGTGCAGAGAGTGTGCGTGAACTGGTGCCGAGAGTGCGCGTGAACTGGTGCAGAGTGTGCGTGAACTGGTGCAGAGTGTGCGCGTGAACTGGTGCAGAGAGTGCGTGAACTGGTGCAGAGTGTGCGCGTGAACTGGTGCAGAGAGTGTGTGTGAACTGGTGCAGAGAGTGCGTGAACTGGTGCAGAGAGTGTGCGTGAACTGGTGCAGAGTGTGTGCGTGAACTGGTGCAGAGTGTGCGTGAACTGGTGCAGAGTGTGCGTGAACTGGTGCAGAGTGTGTGCGGAACTGGTGCAGAGAGTGCGTGAACTGGTGCAGAGAGTGTGTGAACTGGTGCAGAGAGTGCGCGTGAACTGGTGCAGAGTGCGCGTGAACTGGTGCAGAGTGTGTGCGTGAACTGGTGCAGAGAGTGTGTGTGAACTGGTGCAGAGAGTGTGTGTGAACTGGTGCAGAGAGTGTGTGTGAACTGGTGCAGAGAGTGTGTGTGAACTGGTGCAGAGAGTGTGCGTGAACTGGTGCAGAGAGTGCGCGTGAACTGGTGCAGAGTGTGCGCGTGAACTGGTGCAGAGAGTGCGCGTGAACTGGTGCCGAGAGTGCGCGTGAACTGGTGCAGAGAGTGCGCGTGAACTGGTGCAGAGTGTGCGCGTGAACTGGTGCCGAGAGTGCGCGTGAACTGGTGCCGAGAGTGTGTGTGTGAACTGGTGCAGAGTGTGCGCGTGAACTGGTGCAGAGAGTGCGCGTGAACTGGTGCAGAGAGTGCGCGTGAACTGGTGCAGAGAGTGCGCGTGAACTGGTGCAGAGAGTGCGCGTGAACTGGTGCAGAGAGTGCGCGTGAACTGGTGCAGAGAGTGCGCGTGAACTGGTGCAGAGAGTGCGCGTGAACTGGTGCAGAGAGTGCGCGTGAACTGGTGCAGAGAGTGCGCGTGAACTGGTGCAGAGAGTGCGTGAACTGGTGCCGAGAGTGCGCGTGAACTGGTGCAGAGAGTGTGTGAACTGGTGCAGAGAGTGTGTGAACTGGTGCAGAGTGTGCGCGTGAACTGGTGCAGAGAGTGTGTGAACTGGTGCAGAGTGTGTGCGTGAACTGGTGCAGAGAGTGCGCGTGAACTGGTGCAGAGAGTGTGCGTGAACTGGTGCAGAGTGTGCGTGAACTGGTGCAGAGTGTGTGCGTGAACTGGTGCCGAGAGTGTGCGTGAACTGGTGCAGAGTGTGCGTGAACTGGTGCAGAGAGTGTGCGTGAACTGGTGCAGAGAGTGTGCGTGAACTGGTGCAGAGTGTGTGCGTGAACTGGTGCCGAGAGTGTGCGTGAACTGGTGCAGAGAGTGTGTGAACTGGTGCAGAGAGTGTGTGAACTGGTGCAGAGTGTGTGCGTGAACTGGTGCAGAGTGTGTGCGTGAACTGGTGCCGAGAGTGTGCGTGAACTGGTGCAGAGAGTGTGTGAACTGGTGCAGAGTGTGCGCGTGAACTGGTGCAGAGAGTGTGCGTGAACTGGTGCAGAGAGTGCGCGTGAACTGGTGCAGAGTGTGTGCGGAACTGGTGCAGAGAGTGCGTGAACTGGTGCAGAGAGTGTGCGTGAACTGGTGCCGAGAGTGCGCGTGAACTGGTGCAGAGTGTGTGCGTGAACTGGTGCAGAGAGTGCGCGTGAACTGGTGCAGAGAGTGCGCGTGAACTGGTGCAGAGAGTGCGCGTGAACTGGTGCAGAGAGTGCGCGTGAACTGGTGCAGAGTGTGCGCGTGAACTGGTGCAGAGTGTGTGCGTGAACTGGTGCAGAGTGTGTGCGTGAACTGGTGCAGAGTGTGTGCGTGAACTGGTGCAGAGTGTGTGCGTGAACTGGTGCAGAGTGTGTGCGTGAACTGGTGCCGAGAGTGTGTGTGTGAACTGGTGCAGAGTGTGTGTGAACTGGTGCAGAGTGTGCGTGAACTGGTGCAGAGAGTGCGTGAACTGGTGCAGAGAGTGTGCGTGAACTGGTGCAGAGTGTGTGTGAACTGGTGCCGAGAGTGTGTGTGTGAACTGGTGCAGAGAGTGCGTGAACTGGTGCAGAGAGTGTGTGTGTGAACTGGTGCAGAGTGTGTGTGAACTGGTGCAGAGAGTGTGTGTGAACTGGTGCCGAGAGTGCGCGTGAACTGGTGCAGAGTGTGTGCGTGAACTGGTGCCGAGAGTGTGTGTGTGAACTGGTGCAGAGAGTGCGTGAACTGGTGCAGAGAGTGTGTGTGTGAACTGGTGCAGAGTGTGCGCGTGAACTGGTGCAGAGAGTGCGCGTGAACTGGTGCAGAGTGTGTGCGTGAACTGGTGCAGAGAGTGTGCGTGAACTGGTGCAGAGTGTGCGCGTGAACTGGTGCAGAGAGTGCGCGTGAACTGGTGCAGAGTGTGTGCGTGAACTGGTGCAGAGAGTGCGCGTGAACTGGTGCAGAGTGTGTGTGTGAACTGGTGCAGAGAGTGTGCGTGAACTGGTGCAGAGAGTGCGCGTGAACTGGTGCAGAGAGTGCGCGTGAACTGGTGCAGAGTGTGTGCGTGAACTGGTGCAGAGAGTGCGCGTGAACTGGTGCAGAGTGTGTGCGTGAACTGGTGCCGAGAGTGTGTGTGTGAACTGGTGCAGAGTGTGTGTGAACTGGTGCAGAGAGTGTGTGTGAACTGGTGCAGAGAGTGCGCGTGAACTGGTGCAGAGTGTGCGCGTGAACTGGTGCAGAGTGTGTGCGTGAACTGGTGCAGAGTGTGCGCGTGAACTGGTGCAGAGTGTGTGCGTGAACTGGTGCAGAGTGTGCGCGTGAACTGGTGCAGAGAGTGCGCGTGAACTGGTGCAGAGTGTGCGCGTGAACTGGTGCAGAGTGTGCGCGTGAACTGGTGCAGAGAGTGCGCGTGAACTGGTGCAGAGAGTGTGCGTGAACTGGTGCAGAGTGTGTGCGTGAACTGGTGCAGAGAGTGCGCGTGAACTGGTGCAGAGTGTGTGTGTGAACTGGTGCAGAGTGTGCGTGAACTGGTGCAGAGTGTGTGCGTGAACTGGTGCAGAGAGTGCGCGTGAACTGGTGCAGAGAGTGCGCGTGAACTGGTGCAGAGTGTGCGCGTGAACTGGTGCAGAGTGTGTGCGTGAACTGGTGCAGAGTGTGTGCGTGAACTGGTGCAGAGTGTGTGCGTGAACTGGTGCAGAGAGTGCGTGAACTGGTGCAGAGTGTGTGTGTGTGAACTGGTGCAGAGTGTGCGCGTGAACTGGTGCAGAGAGTGCGCGTGAACTGGTGCAGAGTGTGTGCGTGAACTGGTGCAGAGAGTGTGCGTGAACTGGTGCAGAGTGTGCGCGTGAACTGGTGCAGAGAGTGCGCGTGAACTGGTGCAGAGTGTGTGCGTGAACTGGTGCAGAGAGTGCGCGTGAACTGGTGCAGAGTGTGTGTGTGAACTGGTGCAGAGAGTGTGCGTGAACTGGTGCAGAGAGTGCGCGTGAACTGGTGCAGAGAGTGCGCGTGAACTGGTGCAGAGTGTGTGCGTGAACTGGTGCAGAGAGTGCGCGTGAACTGGTGCAGAGTGTGTGCGTGAACTGGTGCCGAGAGTGTGTGTGTGAACTGGTGCAGAGTGTGTGTGAACTGGTGCAGAGAGTGTGTGTGAACTGGTGCAGAGTGTGCGCGTGAACTGGTGCAGAGTGTGCGCGTGAACTGGTGCAGAGTGTGTGCGTGAACTGGTGCAGAGTGTGCGCGTGAACTGGTGCAGAGTGTGTGCGTGAACTGGTGCAGAGTGTGCGCGTGAACTGGTGCAGAGAGTGCGCGTGAACTGGTGCAGAGTGTGCGCGTGAACTGGTGCAGAGTGTGCGCGTGAACTGGTGCAGAGAGTGCGCGTGAACTGGTGCAGAGAGTGTGCGTGAACTGGTGCAGAGTGTGTGCGTGAACTGGTGCAGAGAGTGCGCGTGAACTGGTGCAGAGTGTGTGTGTGAACTGGTGCAGAGTGTGCGTGAACTGGTGCAGAGTGTGTGCGTGAACTGGTGCAGAGAGTGCGCGTGAACTGGTGCAGAGAGTGCGCGTGAACTGGTGCAGAGTGTGCGCGTGAACTGGTGCAGAGTGTGTGCGTGAACTGGTGCAGAGTGTGTGCGTGAACTGGTGCAGAGTGTGTGCGTGAACTGGTGCAGAGAGTGCGTGAACTGGTGCAGAGTGTGTGTGAACTGGTGCAGAGTGTGCGTGAACTGGTGCAGAGAGTGTGCGTGAACTGGTGCCGAGAGTGCGCGTGAACTGGTGCAGAGTGTGCGTGAACTGGTGCAGAGTGTGCGCGTGAACTGGTGCAGAGAGTGCGTGAACTGGTGCAGAGTGTGCGCGTGAACTGGTGCAGAGAGTGTGTGTGAACTGGTGCAGAGAGTGCGTGAACTGGTGCAGAGAGTGTGCGTGAACTGGTGCAGAGTGTGTGCGTGAACTGGTGCAGAGTGTGCGTGAACTGGTGCAGAGTGTGTGCGGAACTGGTGCAGAGAGTGCGTGAACTGGTGCAGAGAGTGTGTGAACTGGTGCAGAGAGTGCGCGTGAACTGGTGCAGAGTGCGCGTGAACTGGTGCAGAGTGTGTGCGTGAACTGGTGCAGAGAGTGTGTGTGAACTGGTGCAGAGAGTGTGTGTGAACTGGTGCAGAGAGTGTGTGTGAACTGGTGCAGAGAGTGTGTGTGAACTGGTGCAGAGAGTGTGTGTGAACTGGTGCAGAGAGTGTGCGTGAACTGGTGCAGAGAGTGCGCGTGAACTGGTGCAGAGTGTGCGCGTGAACTGGTGCAGAGAGTGTGCGTGAACTGGTGCCGAGAGTGCGCGTGAACTGGTGCAGAGAGTGCGCGTGAACTGGTGCAGAGTGTGCGCGTGAACTGGTGCCGAGAGTGCGCGTGAACTGGTGCCGAGAGTGTGTGTGTGAACTGGTGCAGAGTGTGCGCGTGAACTGGTGCAGAGAGTGCGCGTGAACTGGTGCAGAGAGTGCGCGTGAACTGGTGCAGAGAGTGCGCGTGAACTGGTGCAGAGAGTGCGCGTGAACTGGTGCAGAGAGTGCGCGTGAACTGGTGCAGAGAGTGCGCGTGAACTGGTGCAGAGAGTGCGCGTGAACTGGTGCAGAGAGTGCGCGTGAACTGGTGCAGAGAGTGCGCGTGAACTGGTGCAGAGATGTGCGCGTGAACTGGTGCAGAGAGTGCGTGAACTGGTGCCGAGAGTGTGCGTGAACTGGTGCAGAGAGTGTGTGAACTGGTGCAGAGAGTGTGTGAACTGGTGCAGAGTGTGCGCGTGAACTGGTGCAGAGAGTGTGTGAACTGGTGCAGAGTGTGTGCGTGAACTGGTGCAGAGAGTGCGCGTGAACTGGTGCAGAGAGTGTGCGTGAACTGGTGCAGAGTGTGCGTGAACTGGTGCAGAGTGTGTGCGTGAACTGGTGCCGAGAGTGTGCGTGAACTGGTGCAGAGTGTGCGTGAACTGGTGCAGAGTGTGCGTGAACTGGTGCAGAGAGTGTGCGTGAACTGGTGCAGAGAGTGTGCGTGAACTGGTGCAGAGTGTGTGCGTGAACTGGTGCCGAGAGTGTGCGTGAACTGGTGCAGAGAGTGTGTGAACTGGTGCAGAGTGTGTGCGTGAACTGGTGCAGAGTGTGTGCGTGAACTGGTGCCGAGAGTGTGCGTGAACTGGTGCAGAGAGTGTGTGAACTGGTGCAGAGAGTGCGCGTGAACTGGTGCAGAGAGTGTGCGTGAACTGGTGCAGAGAGTGCGCGTGAACTGGTGCAGAGTGTGTGCGGAACTGGTGCAGAGAGTGCGTGAACTGGTGCAGAGAGTGTGCGTGAACTGGTGCCGAGAGTGCGCGTGAACTGGTGCAGAGTGTGTGCGTGAACTGGTGCAGAGAGTGCGCGTGAACTGGTGCAGAGAGTGCGCGTGAACTGGTGCAGAGAGTGCGCGTGAACTGGTGCAGAGAGTGCGCGTGAACTGGTGCAGAGAGTGCGCGTGAACTGGTGCAGAGAGTGCGCGTGAACTGGTGCAGAGAGTGCGCGTGAACTGGTGCAGAGAGTGCGCGTGAACTGGTGCAGAGAGTGCGCGTGAACTGGTGCAGAGAGTGCGCGTGAACTGGTGCAGAGAGTGCGCGTGAACTGGTGCAGAGAGTGCGCGTGAACTGGTGCAGAGAGTGCGCGTGAACTGGTGCAGAGAGTGCGCGTGAACTGGTGCAGAGAGTGCGCGTGAACTGGTGCAGAGAGTGCGCGTGAACTGGTGCAGAGAGTGCGCGTGAACTGGTGCAGAGAGTGCGCGTGAACTGGTGCAGAGAGTGCGCGTGAACTGGTGCAGAGAGTGCGCGTGAACTGGTGCAGAGAGTGCGCGTGAACTGGTGCAGAGAGTGCGCGTGAACTGGTGCAGAGAGTGCGCGTGAACTGGTGCAGAGTGTGCGCGTGAACTGGTGCAGAGAGTGTGCGTGAACTGGTGCAGAGAGTGTGCGTGAACTGGTGCAGAGTGTGTGTGTGAACTGGTGCAGAGTGTGTGTGTGAACTGGTGCAGAGTGTGTGCGTGAACTGGTGCAGAGAGTGTGCGTGAACTGGTGCAGAGTGTGTGCGTGAACTGGTGCAGAGTGTGTGCGTGAACTGGTGCAGAGTGTGCGCGTGAACTGGTGCAGAGTGTGCGCGTGAACTGGTGCAGAGAGTGCGCGTGAACTGGTGCAGAGTGTGTGTGAACTGGTGCAGAGTGTGTGTGTGCACTGGTGCAGAGTGTGCGTGAACTGGTGCAGAGTGTGTGTGTGAACTGGTGCAGAGTGTGTGTGTGAACTGGTGCAGAGTGTGCGTGAACTGGTGCAGAGTGTGCGTGAACTGGTGCAGAGTGTGCGCGTGAACTGGTGCAGAGTGTTTGTGTGAACTGGTGCAGAGTGTGTGCGTGAACTGGTGCAGAGTGCGCGTGAACTGGTGCAGAGTGTGTGTGTGAACTGGTGCAGAGTGTGTGTGTGAACTGGTGCAGAGTGTGTGTGTGAACTGGTGCAGAGTGTGTGCGTGAACTGGTGCAGAGAGTGCGCGTGAACTGGTGCAGAGTGTGTGCGTGAACTGGTGCAGAGAGTGTGTGTGTGAACTGGTGCGGAGTGTGCGCGTGAACTGGTGCAGAGAGTGCGCGTGAACTGGTGCAGAGTGTGTGCGTGAACTGGTGCAGAGAGTGTGCGTGAACTGGTGCAGAGTGTGCGCGTGAACTGGTGCAGAGAGTGCGCGTGAACTGGTGCAGAGTGTGTGCGTGAACTGGTGCAGAGAGTGCGCGTGAACTGGTGCAGAGTGTGTGTGTGAGCTGGTGCAGAGATTGTGCGTGAACTGGTGCAGAGAGTGCGCGTGAACTGGTGCAGAGAGTGCGCGTGAACTGGTGCAGAGTGTGTGCGTGAACTGGTGCAGAGAGTGCGCGTGAACTGGTGCAGAGTGTGTGCGTGAACTGGTGCCGAGAGTGTGTGTGTGAACTGGTGCAGAGTGTGTGTGAACTGGTGCAGAGTGTGTGTGAACTGGTGCAGAGAGTGTGTGTGAACTGGTGCAGAGAGTGCGCGTGAACTGGTGCAGAGAGTGCGCGTGAACTGGTGCAGAGTGTGCGCGTGAACTGGTGCAGAGTGTGCGCGTGAACTGGTGCAGAGTGTGCGCGTGAACTGGTGCAGAGTGTGCGCGTGAACTGGTGCAGAGTGTGTGCGTGAACTGGTGCAGAGTGTGCGCGTGAACTGGTGCAGAGAGTGCGCGTGAACTGGTGCAGAGTGTGCGCGTGAACTGGTGCAGAGTGTGCGCGTGAACTGGTGCAGAGAGTGCGCGTGAACTGGTGCAGAGAGTGTGCGTGAACTGGTGCAGAGTGTGTGCGTGAACTGGTGCAGAGAGTGCGCGTGAACTGGTGCAGAGTGTGTGTGTGAACTGGTGCAGAGTGTGCGTGAACTGGTGCAGAGTGTGTGCGTGAACTGGTGCAGAGAGTGCGCGTGAACTGGTGCAGAGAGTGCGCGTGAACTGGTGCAGAGTGTGCGCGTGAACTGGTGCAGAGTGTGCGCGTGAACTGGTGCAGAGTGTGTGCGTGAACTGGTGCAGAGTGTGTGCGTGAACTGGTGCAGAGTGTGTGCGTGAACTGGTGCAGAGAGTGCGTGAACTGGTGCAGAGAGTGTGCGTGAACTGGTGCCGAGAGTGCGCGTGAACTGGTGCAGAGTGTGCGTGAACTGGTGCAGAGTGTGCGCGTGAACTGGTGCAGGGAGTGCGTGAACTGGTGCAGAGTGTGCGCGTGAACTGGTGCAGAGAGTGCGTGAACTGGTGCAGAGAGTGTGCGTGAACTGGTGCAGAGTGTGTGCGTGAACTGGTGCAGAGTGTGCGTGAACTGGTGCAGAGTGTGTGCGGAACTGGTGCAGAGAGTGCGTGAACTGGTGCAGAGAGTGTGTGAACTGGTGCAGAGAGTGCGCGTGAACTGGTGCAGAGTGCGCGTGAACTGGTGCAGAGTGTGTGCGTGAACTGGTGCAGAGAGTGTGTGTGAACTGGTGCAGAGAGTGTGTGTGAACTGGTGCAGAGAGTGTGTGTGAACTGGTGCAGAGAGTGTGCGTGAACTGGTGCAGAGAGTGCGCGTGAACTGGTGCAGAGTGTGCGCGTGAACTGGTGCAGAGAGTGCGCGTGAACTGGTGCCGAGAGTGCGCGTGAACTGGTGCAGAGAGTGCGCGTGAACTGGTGCAGAGTGTGCGCGTGAACTGGTGCCGAGAGTGCGCGTGAACTGGTGCCGAGAGTGTGTGTGTGAACTGGTGCAGAGTGTGCGCGTGAACTGGTGCAGAGAGTGCGCGTGAACTGGTGCAGAGAGTGCGCGTGAACTGGTGCAGAGAGTGCGCGTGAACTGGTGCAGAGAGTGCGCGTGAACTGGTGCAGAGAGTGCGCGTGAACTGGTGCAGAGAGTGCGCGTGAACTGGTGCAGAGAGTGCGCGTGAACTGGTGCAGAGAGTGCGCGTGAACTGGTGCAGAGAGTGCGCGTGAACTGGTGCAGAGAGTGCGCGTGAACTGGTGCAGAGAGTGCGTGAACTGGTGCCGAGAGTGCGCGTGAACTGGTGCAGAGAGTGTGTGAACTGGTGCAGAGAGTGTGTGAACTGGTGCAGAGTGTGCGCGTGAACTGGTGCAGAGAGTGTGTGAACTGGTGCAGAGTGTGTGCGTGAACTGGTGCAGAGAGTGCGCGTGAACTGGTGCAGAGAGTGCGCGTGAACTGGTGCAGAGTGTGCGTGAACTGGTGCAGAGTGTGTGCGTGAACTGGTGCCGAGAGTGTGCGTGAACTGGTGCAGAGTGTGCGTGAACTGGTGCCGAGAGTGTGCGTGAACTGGTGCAGAGAGTGTGCGTGAACTGGTGCAGAGTGTGCGTGAACTGGTGCAGAGTGTGTGCGGAACTGGTGCAGAGAGTGCGTGAACTGGTGCAGAGAGTGCGCGTGAACTGGTGCAGAGAGTGCGCGTGAACTGGTGCAGAGAGTGCGCGTGAACTGGTGCAGAGAGTGCGCGTGAACTGGTGCAGAGAGTGCGCGTGAACTGGTGCAGAGAGTGCGTGAACTGGTGCCGAGAGTGCGCGTGAACTGGTGCAGAGAGTGTGTGAACTGGTGCAGAGAGTGTGTGAACTGGTGCAGAGTGTGCGCGTGAACTGGTGCAGAGAGTGTGTGAACTGGTGCAGAGTGTGTGCGTGAACTGGTGCAGAGAGTGCGCGTGAACTGGTGCAGAGAGTGCGCGTGAACTGGTGCAGAGAGTGCGCGTGAACTGGTGCAGAGTGTGCGTGAACTGGTGCAGAGTGTGTGCGTGAACTGGTGCCGAGAGTGTGCGTGAACTGGTGCAGAGTGTGCGTGAACTGGTGCAGAGAGTGTGCGTGAACTGGTGCAGAGAGTGTGCGTGAACTGGTGCAGAGTGTGTGCGTGAACTGGTGCAGAGTGTGTGTGTGAACTGGTGCAGAGAGTGTGCGTGAACTGGTGCAGAGTGTGTGCGTGAACTGGTGCAGAGTGTGTGCGTGAACTGGTGCAGAGTGTGTGTGTGAACTGGTGCAGAGTGTGCGCGTGAACTGGTGCCGAGAGTGCGCGTGAACTGGTGCCGAGAGTGTGCGTGTGAACTGGTGCAGAGTGTGCGCGTGAACTGGTGCAGAGAGTGCGCGTGAACTGGTGCAGAGAGTGCGCGTGAACTGGTGCAGAGAGTGCGCGTGAACTGGTGCAGAGAGTGCGCGTGAACTGGTGCAGAGAGTGTGTGAACTGGTGCAGAGTGTGCGCGTGAACTGGTGCAGAGAGTGTGTGAACTGGTGCAGAGTGTGTGCGTGAACTGGTGCAGAGAGTGCGCGTGAACTGGTGCAGAGAGTGCGCGTGAACTGGTGCAGAGTGTGCGTGAACTGGTGCAGAGTGTGTGCGTGAACTGGTGCCGAGAGTGTGCGTGAACTGGTGCAGAGTGTGCGTGAACTGGTGCAGAGTGTGCGTGAACTGGTGCAGAGAGTGTGCGTGAACTGGTGCAGAGAGTGTGCGTGAACTGGTGCAGAGTGTGTGCGTGAACTGGTGCCGAGAGTGTGCGTGAACTGGTGCAGAGAGTGTGTGAACTGGTGCAGAGTGTGTGCGTGAACTGGTGCAGAGTGTGTGCGTGAACTGGTGCCGAGAGTGTGCGTGAACTGGTGCAGAGAGTGTGTGAACTGGTGCAGAGTGTGCGCGTGAACTGGTGCAGAGTGTGTGCGTGAACTGGTGCAGAGTGTGTGCGTGAACTGGTGCCGAGAGTGTGCGTGAACTGGTGCAGAGTGTGCGCGTGAACTGGTGCAGAGTGTGCGCGTGAACTGGTGCAGAGAGTGTGCGTGAACTGGTGCAGAGAGTGCGCGTGAACTGGTGCAGAGTGTGTGCGTGAACTGGTGCAGAGAGTGCGCGTGAACTGGTGCAGAGTGTGTGCGTGAACTGGTGCCGAGAGTGTGTGTGTGAACTGGTGCAGAGTGTGTGTGAACTGGTGCAGAGTGTGTGTGAACTGGTGCAGAGAGTGTGTGTGAACTGGTGCAGAGAGTGCGCGTGAACTGGTGCAGAGAGTGCGCGTGAACTGGTGCAGAGTGTGCGCGTGAACTGGTGCAGAGTGTGCGCGTGAACTGGTGCAGAGTGTGCGCGTGAACTGGTGCAGAGTGTGCGCGTGAACTGGTGCAGAGTGTGTGCGTGAACTGGTGCAGAGTGTGCGCGTGAACTGGTGCAGAGAGTGCGCGTGAACTGGTGCAGAGTGTGCGCGTGAACTGGTGCAGAGTGTGCGCGTGAACTGGTGCAGAGAGTGCGCGTGAACTGGTGCAGAGAGTGTGCGTGAACTGGTGCAGAGTGTGTGCGTGAACTGGTGCAGAGAGTGCGCGTGAACTGGTGCAGAGTGTGTGTGTGAACTGGTGCAGAGTGTGCGTGAACTGGTGCAGAGTGTGTGCGTGAACTGGTGCAGAGAGTGCGCGTGAACTGGTGCAGAGAGTGCGCGTGAACTGGTGCAGAGTGTGCGCGTGAACTGGTGCAGAGTGTGCGCGTGAACTGGTGCAGAGTGTGTGCGTGAACTGGTGCAGAGTGTGTGCGTGAACTGGTGCAGAGTGTGTGCGTGAACTGGTGCAGAGAGTGCGTGAACTGGTGCAGAGAGTGTGCGTGAACTGGTGCCGAGAGTGCGCGTGAACTGGTGCAGAGTGTGCGTGAACTGGTGCAGAGTGTGCGCGTGAACTGGTGCAGGGAGTGCGTGAACTGGTGCAGAGTGTGCGCGTGAACTGGTGCAGAGAGTGCGTGAACTGGTGCAGAGAGTGTGCGTGAACTGGTGCAGAGTGTGTGCGTGAACTGGTGCAGAGTGTGCGTGAACTGGTGCAGAGTGTGTGCGGAACTGGTGCAGAGAGTGCGTGAACTGGTGCAGAGAGTGTGTGAACTGGTGCAGAGAGTGCGCGTGAACTGGTGCAGAGTGCGCGTGAACTGGTGCAGAGTGTGTGCGTGAACTGGTGCAGAGAGTGTGTGTGAACTGGTGCAGAGAGTGTGTGTGAACTGGTGCAGAGAGTGTGTGTGAACTGGTGCAGAGAGTGTGCGTGAACTGGTGCAGAGAGTGCGCGTGAACTGGTGCAGAGTGTGCGCGTGAACTGGTGCAGAGAGTGCGCGTGAACTGGTGCCGAGAGTGCGCGTGAACTGGTGCAGAGAGTGCGCGTGAACTGGTGCAGAGTGTGCGCGTGAACTGGTGCCGAGAGTGCGCGTGAACTGGTGCCGAGAGTGTGTGTGTGAACTGGTGCAGAGTGTGCGCGTGAACTGGTGCAGAGAGTGCGCGTGAACTGGTGCAGAGAGTGCGCGTGAACTGGTGCAGAGAGTGCGCGTGAACTGGTGCAGAGAGTGCGCGTGAACTGGTGCAGAGAGTGCGCGTGAACTGGTGCAGAGAGTGCGCGTGAACTGGTGCAGAGAGTGCGCGTGAACTGGTGCAGAGAGTGCGCGTGAACTGGTGCAGAGAGTGCGCGTGAACTGGTGCAGAGAGTGCGTGAACTGGTGCCGAGAGTGCGCGTGAACTGGTGCAGAGAGTGTGTGAACTGGTGCAGAGAGTGTGTGAACTGGTGCAGAGTGTGCGCGTGAACTGGTGCAGAGAGTGTGTGAACTGGTGCAGAGTGTGTGCGTGAACTGGTGCAGAGAGTGCGCGTGAACTGGTGCAGAGAGTGCGCGTGAACTGGTGCAGAGTGTGCGTGAACTGGTGCAGAGTGTGTGCGTGAACTGGTGCCGAGAGTGTGCGTGAACTGGTGCAGAGTGTGCGTGAACTGGTGCCGAGAGTGTGCGTGAACTGGTGCAGAGAGTGTGCGTGAACTGGTGCAGAGTGTGCGTGAACTGGTGCAGAGTGTGTGCGGAACTGGTGCAGAGAGTGCGTGAACTGGTGCAGAGAGTGCGCGTGAACTGGTGCAGAGAGTGCGCGTGAACTGGTGCAGAGAGTGCGCGTGAACTGGTGCAGAGAGTGCGCGTGAACTGGTGCAGAGAGTGCGCGTGAACTGGTGCAGAGAGTGCGTGAACTGGTGCCGAGAGTGCGCGTGAACTGGTGCAGAGAGTGTGTGAACTGGTGCAGAGAGTGTGTGAACTGGTGCAGAGTGTGCGCGTGAACTGGTGCAGAGAGTGTGTGAACTGGTGCAGAGTGTGTGCGTGAACTGGTGCAGAGAGTGCGCGTGAACTGGTGCAGAGAGTGCGCGTGAACTGGTGCAGAGAGTGCGCGTGAACTGGTGCAGAGTGTGCGTGAACTGGTGCAGAGTGTGTGCGTGAACTGGTGCCGAGAGTGTGCGTGAACTGGTGCAGAGTGTGCGTGAACTGGTGCAGAGAGTGTGCGTGAACTGGTGCAGAGAGTGTGCGTGAACTGGTGCAGAGTGTGTGCGTGAACTGGTGCAGAGTGTGTGTGTGAACTGGTGCAGAGAGTGTGCGTGAACTGGTGCAGAGTGTGTGCGTGAACTGGTGCAGAGTGTGTGCGTGAACTGGTGCAGAGTGTGTGTGTGAACTGGTGCAGAGTGTGCGCGTGAACTGGTGCCGAGAGTGCGCGTGAACTGGTGCCGAGAGTGTGCGTGTGAACTGGTGCAGAGTGTGCGCGTGAACTGGTGCAGAGAGTGCGCGTGAACTGGTGCAGAGAGTGCGCGTGAACTGGTGCAGAGAGTGCGCGTGAACTGGTGCAGAGAGTGCGCGTGAACTGGTGCAGAGAGTGTGTGAACTGGTGCAGAGTGTGCGCGTGAACTGGTGCAGAGAGTGTGTGAACTGGTGCAGAGTGTGTGCGTGAACTGGTGCAGAGAGTGCGCGTGAACTGGTGCAGAGAGTGCGCGTGAACTGGTGCAGAGTGTGCGTGAACTGGTGCAGAGTGTGTGCGTGAACTGGTGCCGAGAGTGTGCGTGAACTGGTGCAGAGTGTGCGTGAACTGGTGCAGAGTGTGCGTGAACTGGTGCAGAGAGTGTGCGTGAACTGGTGCAGAGAGTGTGCGTGAACTGGTGCAGAGTGTGTGCGTGAACTGGTGCCGAGAGTGTGCGTGAACTGGTGCAGAGAGTGTGTGAACTGGTGCAGAGTGTGTGCGTGAACTGGTGCAGAGTGTGTGCGTGAACTGGTGCCGAGAGTGTGCGTGAACTGGTGCAGAGAGTGTGTGAACTGGTGCAGAGTGTGCGCGTGAACTGGTGCAGAGTGTGTGCGTGAACTGGTGCAGAGTGTGTGCGTGAACTGGTGCCGAGAGTGTGCGTGAACTGGTGCAGAGTGTGCGCGTGAACTGGTGCAGAGTGTGCGCGTGAACTGGTGCAGAGAGTGTGCGTGAACTGGTGCAGAGAGTGCGCGTGAACTGGTGCAGAGTGTGCGCGGAACTGGTGCAGAGAGTGCGTGAACTGGTGCAGAGAGTGTGCGTGAACTGGTGCCGAGAGTGCGCGTGAACTGGTGCAGAGTGTGTGCGTGAACTGGTGCAGAGAGTGCGCGTGAACTGGTGCAGAGAGTGCGCGTGAACTGGTGCAGAGAGTGCGCGTGAACTGGTGCAGAGAGTGCGCGTGAACTGGTGCAGAGAGTGCGCGTGAACTGGTGCAGAGAGTGCGCGTGAACTGGTGCAGAGAGTGCGCGTGAACTGGTGCAGAGAGTGCGCGTGAACTGGTGCAGAGAGTGCGCGTGAACTGGTGCAGAGAGTGCGCGTGAACTGGTGCAGAGAGTGCGCGTGAACTGGTGCAGAGAGTGCGCGTGAACTGGTGCAGAGAGTGCGCGTGAACTGGTGCAGAGAGTGCGCGTGAACTGGTGCAGAGAGTGCGCGTGAACTGGTGCAGAGAGTGCGCGTGAACTGGTGCAGAGAGTGCGCGTGAACTGGTGCAGAGAGTGCGCGTGAACTGGTGCAGAGAGTGCGCGTGAACTGGTGCAGAGAGTGCGCGTGAACTGGTGCAGAGAGTGCGCGTGAACTGGTGCAGAGAGTGCGCGTGAACTGGTGCAGAGAGTGCGCGTGAACTGGTGCAGAGAGTGCGCGTGAACTGGTGCAGAGAGTGCGCGTGAACTGGTGCAGAGTGTGTGCGTGAACTGGTGCAGAGTGTGTGTGAACTGGTGCAGAGAGTGTGCGTGAACTGGTGCAGAAAGTGTGCGTGAACTGGTGCAGAGTGTGTGTGTGAACTGGTGCAGAGTGTGTGTGTGAACTGGTGCAGAGTGTGTGCGTGAACTGGTGCAGAGAGTGTGTGTGAACTGGTGCAGAGTGTGTGCGTGAACTGGTGCAGAGTGTGTGCGTGAACTGGTGCAGAGTGTGCGCGTGAACTGGTGCAGAGTGTTTGGGTGAACTGGTGCAGAGTGTGTGCGTGAACTGGTGCAGAGTGCGCGTGAACTGGTGCAGAGTGTGTGTGTGAACTGGTGCAGAGTGTGTGTGTGAACTGGTGCAGAGTGTGCGTGTGAACTGGTGCAGAGTGTGTGCGTGAACTGGTGCAGAGAGTGCGCGTGAACTGGTGCAGAGTGTGCGCGTGAACTGGTGCAGAGAGTGTGCGTGAACTGGTGCAGAGAGTGTGCGTGAACTGGTGCAGAGTGTGTGTGTGAACTGGTGCAGAGTGTGTGTGTGAACTGGTGCAGAGTGTGTGTGTGAACTGGTGCAGAGTGTGTGCGTGAACTGGTGCAGAGAGTGTGTGTGAACTGGTGCAGAGTGTGCGTGAACTGGTGCAGAGAGTGTGCGTGAACTGGTGCCGAGAGTGCGCGTGAACTGGTGCAGAGTGTGCGTGAACTGGTGCAGAGTGTGCGCGTGAACTGGTGCAGGGAGTGCGTGAACTGGTGCAGAGTGTGCGCGTGAACTGGTGCAGAGAGTGCGTGTGAACTGGTGCAGAGAGTGCGTGAACTGGTGCAGAGAGTGTGCGTGAACTGGTGCAGAGTGTGTGCGTGAACTGGTGCAGAGTGTGCGTGAACTGGTGCAGAGTGTGTGCGGAACTGGTGCAGAGAGTGCGTGAACTGGTGCAGAGAGTGTGTGAACTGGTGCAGAGAGTGCGCGTGAACTGGTGCAGAGTGCGCGTGAACTGGTGCAGAGTGTGTGCGTGAACTGGTGCAGAGAGTGTGTGTGAACTGGTGCAGAGAGTGTGTGTGAACTGGTGCAGAGAGTGTGTGTGAACTGGTGCAGAGAGTGTGTGTGAACTGGTGCAGAGAGTGTGCGTGAACTGGTGCAGAGAGTGCGCGTGAACTGGTGCAGAGTGTGCGCGTGAACTGGTGCAGAGAGTGTGCGTGAACTGGTGCCGAGAGTGCGCGTGAACTGGTGCAGAGAGTGCGCGTGAACTGGTGCAGAGTGTGCGCGTGAACTGGTGCCGAGAGTGCGCGTGAACTGGTGCAGAGTGTGCGTGAACTGGTGCAGAGTGTGCGCGTGAACTGGTGCAGAGTGTTTGTGTGAACTGGTGCAGAGTGTGTGCGTGAACTGGTGCAGAGTGCGCGTGAACTGGTGCAGAGTGTGTGTGTGAACTGGTGCAGAGTGTGTGTGTGAACTGGTGCAGAGTGTGTGTGTGAACTGGTGCAGAGTGTGTGTGTGAACTGGTGCAGAGTGTGTGCGTGAACTGGTGCAGAGAGTGCGCGTGAACTGGTGCAGAGTGTGCGCGTGAACTGGTGCAGAGTGTGTGCGTGAACTGGTGCAGAGTGTGTGCGTGAACTGGTGCAGAGTGTGTGCGTGAACTGGTGCAGAGTGTGTGCGTGAACTGGTGCAGAGTGTGCGTGAACTGGTGCAGAGTGTGTGCGGAACTGGTGCAGAGAGTGCGTGAACTGGTGCAGAGAGTGTGTGAACTGGTGCAGAGAGTGCGCGTGAACTGGTGCAGAGTGCGCGTGAACTGGTGCAGAGTGTGTGCGTGAACTGGTGCAGAGAGTGTGTGTGAACTGGTGCAGAGAGTGTGTGTGAACTGGTGCAGAGAGTGTGTGTGAACTGGTGCAGAGAGTGTGTGTGAACTGGTGCAGAGAGTGTGCGTGAACTGGTGCAGAGAGTGCGCGTGAACTGGTGCAGAGTGTGCGCGTGAACTGGTGCAGAGAGTGTGCGTGAACTGGTGCCGAGAGTGCGCGTGAACTGGTGCAGAGAGTGCGCGTGAACTGGTGCAGAGTGTGCGCGTGAACTGGTGCCGAGAGTGCGCGTGAACTGGTGCCGAGAGTGTGTGTGTGAACTGGTGCAGAGTGTGCGCGTGAACTGGTGCAGAGAGTGCGCGTGAACTGGTGCAGAGAGTGCGCGTGAACTGGTGCAGAGAGTGCGCGTGAACTGGTGCAGAGAGTGCGCGTGAACTGGTGCAGAGAGTGCGCGTGAACTGGTGCAGAGAGTGCGCGTGAACTGGTGCAGAGAGTGCGCGTGAACTGGTGCAGAGAGTGCGCGTGAACTGGTGCAGAGAGTGCGCGTGAACTGGTGCAGAGAGTGCGTGAACTGGTGCCGAGAGTGCGCGTGAACTGGTGCAGAGAGTGTGTGAACTGGTGCAGAGAGTGTGTGAACTGGTGCAGAGTGTGCGCGTGAACTGGTGCAGAGAGTGTGTGAACTGGTGCAGAGTGTGTGCGTGAACTGGTGCAGAGAGTGCGCGTGAACTGGTGCAGAGAGTGTGCGTGTACTGGTGCAGAGTGTGCGTGAACTGGTGCAGAGTGTGTGCGTGAACTGGTGCCGAGAGTGTGCGTGAACTGGTGCAGAGTGTGCGTGAACTGGTGCAGAGAGTGTGCGTGAACTGGTGCAGAGAGTGTGCGTGAACTGGTGCAGAGTGTGTGCGTGAACTGGTGCCGAGAGTGTGCGTGAACTGGTGCAGAGAGTGTGTGAACTGGTGCAGAGTGTGTGCGTGAACTGGTGCAGAGTGTGTGCGTGAACTGGTGCCGAGAGTGTGCGTGAACTGGTGCAGAGAGTGTGTGAACTGGTGCAGAGTGTGCGCGTGAACTGGTGCAGAGAGTGTGCGTGAACTGGTGCAGAGAGTGCGCGTGAACTGGTGCAGAGTGTGTGCGGAACTGGTGCAGAGAGTGCGTGAACTGGTGCAGAGAGTGTGCGTGAACTGGTGCCGAGAGTGCGCGTGAACTGGTGCAGAGTGTGTGCGTGAACTGGTGCAGAGTGTGTGCGTGAACTGGTGCCGAGAGAGTGCGTGAACTGGTGCAGAGAGTGTGTGTGAACTGGTGCAGAGAGTGCGTGTGAACTGGTGCAGAGAGTGTGTGAACTGGTGCAGAGTGTGTGTGAACTGGTGCAGAGAGTGCGCGTGAACTGGTGCCGAGAGTGCGCGTGAACTGGTGCAGAGAGTGTGCGTGAACTGGTGCAGAGTGTGTGTGAACTGGTGCAGAGAGTGCGCGTGAACTGGTGCCGAGAGTGCGCGTGAACTGGTGCAGAGAGTGCGCGTGAACTGGTGCCGAGAGTGCGCGTGAACTGGTGCCGAGAGTGCGCGTGAACTGGTGCCGAGAGTGCGCGTGAACTGGTGCAGAGAGTGTGCGTGAACTGGTGCAGAGTGTGTGCGTGAACTGGTGCAGAGAGTGCGCGTGAACTGGTGCAGAGAGTGTGTGAACTGGTGCAGAGTGTGTGTGAACTGGTGCAGAGAGTGCGTGAACTGGTGCAGAGAGTGTGCGTGAACTGGTGCAGAGTGTGTGCGTGAACTGGTGCAGAGTGTGCGTGAACTGGTGCAGAGTGTGTGCGGAACTGGTGCAGAGAGTGCGTGAACTGGTGCAGAGAGTGCGCGTGAACTGGTGCAGAGAGTGCGCGTGAACTGGTGCAGAGAGTGCGCGTGAACTGGTGCAGAGAGTGCGCGTGAACTGGTGCAGAGAGTGCGCGTGAACTGGTGCAGAGAGTGCGCGTGAACTGGTGCAGAGAGTGCGCGTGAACTGGTGCAGAGAGTGCGTGAACTGGTGCCGAGAGTGCGCGTGAACTGGTGCAGAGAGTGTGTGAACTGGTGCAGAGAGTGTGTGAACTGGTGCAGAGTGTGCGCGTGAACTGGTGCAGAGAGTGTGTGAACTGGTGCAGAGTGTGTGCGTGAACTGGTGCAGAGTGTGTGCGTGAACTGGTGCAGAGTGTGTGCGTGAACTGGTGCAGAGTGTGTGCGTGAACTGGTGCAGAGTGTGTGCGTGAACTGGTGCAGAGTGTGTGCGTGAACTGGTGCAGAGTGTGCGTGAACTGGTGCAGAGTGTGTGCGGAACTGGTGCAGAGAGTGCGTGAACTGGTGCAGAGAGTGTGTGAACTGGTGCAGAGAGTGCGCGTGAACTGGTGCAGAGTGCGCGTGAACTGGTGCAGAGTGTGTGCGTGAACTGGTGCAGAGAGTGTGTGTGAACTGGTGCAGAGAGTGTGTGTGAACTGGTGCAGAGAGTGTGTGTGAACTGGTGCAGAGAGTGTGTGTGAACTGGTGCAGAGAGTGTGCGTGAACTGGTGCAGAGAGTGCGCGTGAACTGGTGCAGAGTGTGCGCGTGAACTGGTGCCGAGAGTGTGCGTGAACTGGTGCCGAGAGTGCGCGTGAACTGGTGCAGAGAGTGCGCGTGAACTGGTGCAGAGTGTGCGCGTGAACTGGTGCCGAGAGTGCGCGTGAACTGGTGCCGAGAGTGTGTGTGTGAACTGGTGCAGAGTGTGCGCGTGAACTGGTGCAGAGAGTGCGCGTGAACTGGTGCAGAGAGTGCGCGTGAACTGGTGCAGAGAGTGCGCGTGAACTGGTGCAGAGAGTGCGCGTGAACTGGTGCAGAGAGTGCGCGTGAACTGGTGCAGAGAGTGCGCGTGAACTGGTGCAGAGAGTGCGCGTGAACTGGTGCAGAGAGTGCGCGTGAACTGGTGCAGAGAGTGCGCGTGAACTGGTGCAGAGAGTGCGTGAACTGGTGCCGAGAGTGCGCGTGAACTGGTGCAGAGAGTGTGTGAACTGGTGCAGAGAGTGTGTGAACTGGTGCAGAGTGTGCGCGTGAACTGGTGCAGAGAGTGTGTGAACTGGTGCAGAGTGTGTGCGTGAACTGGTGCAGAGAGTGCGCGTGAACTGGTGCAGAGAGTGTGCGTGTACTGGTGCAGAGTGTGCGTGAACTGGTGCAGAGTGTGTGCGTGAACTGGTGCCGAGAGTGTGCGTGAACTGGTGCAGAGTGTGCGTGAACTGGTGCAGAGAGTGTGCGTGAACTGGTGCAGAGAGTGTGCGTGAACTGGTGCAGAGAGTGTGCGTGAACTGGTGCAGAGAGTGTGCGTGAACTGGTGCAGAGTGTGTGCGTGAACTGGTGCCGAGAGTGTGCGTGAACTGGTGCAGAGAGTGTGTGAACTGGTGCAGAGTGTGTGCGTGAACTGGTGCAGAGTGTGTGCGTGAACTGGTGCCGAGAGTGTGCGTGAACTGGTGCAGAGAGTGTGTGAACTGGTGCAGAGTGTGCGCGTGAACTGGTGCAGAGAGTGTGCGTGAACTGGTGCAGAGAGTGCGCGTGAACTGGTGCAGAGTGTGTGCGGAACTGGTGCAGAGAGTGCGTGAACTGGTGCAGAGAGTGTGCGTGAACTGGTGCCGAGAGTGCGCGTGAACTGGTGCAGAGTGTGTGCGTGAACTGGTGCAGAGTGTGTGCGTGAACTGGTGCCGAGAGAGTGCGTGAACTGGTGCAGAGAGTGTGTGTGAACTGGTGCAGAGAGTGCGTGTGAACTGGTGCAGAGAGTGTGTGAACTGGTGCAGAGTGTGTGTGAACTGGTGCAGAGAGTGCGCGTGAACTGGTGCCGAGAGTGCGCGTGAACTGGTGCAGAGAGTGTGCGTGAACTGGTGCAGAGTGTGTGTGAACTGGTGCAGAGAGTGCGCGTGAACTGGTGCCGAGAGTGCGCGTGAACTGGTGCAGAGAGTGTGCGTGAACTGGTGCAGAGTGTGCGCGTGAACTGGTGCAGAGAGTGCGCGTGAACTGGTGCAGAGAGTGCGCGTGAACTGGTGCAGAGTGTGCGCGTGAACTGGTGCAGAGTGTGCGTGAACTGGTGCAGAGTGTGTGTGTGAACTGGTGCAGAGTGTGTGTGTGAACTGGTGCAGAGTGTGCGTGAACTGGTGCAGAGTGTGCGTGAACTGGTGCAGAGTGTGCGTGAACTGGTGCAGAGTGTGCGCGTGAACTGGTGCAGAGTGTTTGTGTGAACTGGTGCAGAGTGTGCGCGTGAACTGGTGCAGAGTGCGCGTGAACTGGTGCAGAGTGTGTGTGTGCACTGGTGCAGAGTGTGCGTGAACTGGTGCAGAGTGTGTGTGTGAACTGGTGCAGAGTGTGTGTGTGAACTGGTGCAGAGTGTGCGTGAACTGGTGCAGAGTGTGCGTGAACTGGTGCAGAGTGTGCGCGTGAACTGGTGCAGAGTGTTTGTGTGAACTGGTGCAGAGTGTGCGCGTGAACTGGTGCAGAGTGCGCGTGAACTGGTGCAGAGTGTGTGTGAACTGGTGCAGAGAGTGCGCGTGAACTGGTGCCGAGAGTGCGCGTGAACTGGTGCAGAGAGTGTGCGTGAACTGGTGCAGAGTGTGCGCGTGAACTGGTGCAGAGAGTGCGCGTGAACTGGTGCAGAGAGTGCGCGTGAACTGGTGCAGAGAGTGCGCGTGAACTGGTGCAGAGTGTGTGTGTGAACTGGTGCAGAGTGTGTGTGTGAACTGGTGCAGAGTGTGCGCGTGAACTGGTGCAGAGTGTGTGCGTGAACTGGTGCAGAGTGTGTGCGTGAACTGGTGCCGAGAGTGCGCGTGAACTGGTGCCGAGAGTGCGCGTGAACTGGTGCAGAGAGTGTGCGTGAACTGGTGCAGAGAGTGTGTGTGAACTGGTGCAGAGTGTGCGTGAACTGGTGCAGAGTGTGTGTGTGAACTGGTGCCGAGAGTGTGTGTGTGAACTGGTGCAGAGTGTGTGTGAACTGGTGCAGAGAGTGTGTGTGAACTGGTGCAGAGAGTGCGCGTGAACTGGTGCAGAGTGTGTGCGTGAACTGGTGCAGAGTGTGTGCGTGAACTGGTGCAGAGTGTGCGCGTGAACTGGTGCAGAGTGTGTGCGTGAACTGGTGCAGAGTGTGTGCGTGAACTGGTGCAGAGTGTGTGTGTGAACTGGTGCAGAGTGTGCGCGTGAACTGGTGCAGAGAGTGCGCGTGAACTGGTGCAGAGAGTGCGCGTGAACTGGTGCAGAGTGTGCGCGTGAACTGGTGCAGAGTGTGCGCGTGAACTGGTGCAGAGAGTGCGCGTGAACTGGTGCAGAGAGTGCGCGTGAACTGGTGCAGAGAGTGCGCGTGAACTGGTGCAGAGAGTGCGCGTGAACTGGTGCAGAGTGTGCGCGTGAACTGGTGCAGAGTGTGCGCGTGAACTGGTGCAGAGTGTGCGCGTGAACTGGTGCAGAGTGTGCGCGTGAACTGGTGCAGAGTGTGCGCGTGAACTGGTGCAGAGAGTGCGCGTGAACTGGTGCAGAGTGTGCGCGTGAACTGGTGCAGAGTGTGCGCGTGAACTGGTGCAGAGTGTGCGCGTGAACTGGTGCAGAGAGTGCGCGTGAACTGGTGCAGAGAGTGCGCGTGAACTGGTGCAGAGAGTGTGTGAACTGGTGCAGAGTGTGTGTGAACTGGTGCAGAGAGTGCGTGAACTGGTGCAGAGAGTGTGCGTGAACTGGTGCAGAGTGTGTGCGTGAACTGGTGCAGAGTGTGCGTGAACTGGTGCAGAGTGTGTGCGGAACTGGTGCAGAGAGTGCGTGAACTGGTGCAGAGAGTGCGCGTGAACTGGTGCAGAGAGTGCGCGTGAACTGGTGCAGAGAGTGCGCGTGAACTGGTGCAGAGAGTGCGCGTGAACTGGTGCAGAGAGTGCGCGTGAACTGGTGCAGAGAGTGCGTGAACTGGTGCCGAGAGTGCGCGTGAACTGGTGCAGAGAGTGTGTGAACTGGTGCAGAGAGTGTGTGAACTGGTGCAGAGTGTGCGCGTGAACTGGTGCAGAGAGTGTGTGAACTGGTGCAGAGTGTGTGCGTGAACTGGTGCAGAGAGTGCGCGTGAACTGGTGCAGAGAGTGTGCGTGAACTGGTGCAGAGTGTGCGTGAACTGGTGCAGAGTGTGTGCGTGAACTGGTGCCGAGAGTGTGCGTGAACTGGTGCAGAGTGTGCGTGAACTGGTGCAGAGAGTGTGCGTGAACTGGTGCAGAGAGTGTGCGTGAACTGGTGCAGAGAGTGTGCGTGAACTGGTGCAGAGTGTGTGCGTGAACTGGTGCCGAGAGTGTGTGAACTGGTGCAGAGTGTGTGCGTGAACTGGTGCAGAGTGTGTGCGTGAACTGGTGCCGAGAGTGTGCGTGAACTGGTGCAGAGAGTGTGTGAACTGGTGCAGAGTGTGCGCGTGAACTGGTGCAGAGAGTGTGCGTGAACTGGTGCAGAGAGTGCGCGTGAACTGGTGCAGAGTGTGTGCGGAACTGGTGCAGAGAGTGCGTGAACTGGTGCAGAGAGTGTGCGTGAACTGGTGCCGAGAGTGCGCGTGAACTGGTGCAGAGTGTGTGCGTGAACTGGTGCAGAGAGTGCGCGTGAACTGGTGCAGAGAGTGCGCGTGAACTGGTGCAGAGAGTGCGCGTGAACTGGTGCAGAGAGTGCGCGTGAACTGGTGCAGAGAGTGCGCGTGAACTGGTGCAGAGAGTGCGCGTGAACTGGTGCAGAGAGTGCGCGTGAACTGGTGCAGAGAGTGCGCGTGAACTGGTGCAGAGAGTGCGCGTGAACTGGTGCAGAGAGTGCGCGTGAACTGGTGCAGAGAGTGCGCGTGAACTGGTGCAGAGAGTGCGCGTGAACTGGTGCAGAGAGTGCGCGTGAACTGGTGCAGAGAGTGCGCGTGAACTGGTGCAGAGAGTGCGCGTGAACTGGTGCAGAGAGTGCGCGTGAACTGGTGCAGAGAGTGCGCGTGAACTGGTGCAGAGTGTGTGCGTGAACTGGTGCAGAGTGTGTGTGAACTGGTGCAGAGAGTGTGCGTGAACTGGTGCAGAGAGTGTGCGTGAACTGGTGCAGAGTGTGTGTGTGAACTGGTGCAGAGTGTGTGTGTGAACTGGTGCAGAGTGTGTGCGTGAACTGGTGCAGAGAGTGTGTGTGAACTGGTGCAGAGTGTGTGCGTGAACTGGTGCAGAGTGTGCGCGTGAACTGGTGCAGAGTGTGCGCGTGAACTGGTGCAGAGAGTGCGCGTGAACTGGTGCAGAGTGTGTGTGAACTGGTGCAGAGTGTGCGTGTGCACTGGTGCAGAGTGTGCGTGAACTGGTGCAGAGTGTGTGTGTGAACTGGTGCAGAGTGTGTGTGTGAACTGGTGCAGAGTGTGTGTGTGAACTGGTGCAGAGTGTGCGTGAACTGGTGCAGAGTGTGCGTGAACTGGTGCAGAGTGTGCGCGTGAACTGGTGCAGAGTGTTTGTGTGAACTGGTGCAGAGTGTGTGCGTGAACTGGTGCAGAGTGCGCGTGAACTGGTGCAGAGTGTGTGTGTGAACTGGTGCAGAGTGTGTGTGTGAACTGGTGCAGAGTGTGTGTGTGAACTGGTGCAGAGTGTGTGTGTGAACTGGTGCAGAGTGTGTGCGTGAACTGGTGCAGAGAGTGCGCGTGAACTGGTGCAGAGTGTGTGCGTGAACTGGTGCAGAGTGTGTGCGTGAACTGGTGCAGAGTGTGTGCGTGAACTGGTGCAGAGTGTGTGCGTGAACTGGTGCAGAGTGTGTGCGTGAACTGGTGCAGAGTGTGTGCGTGAACTGGTGCAGAGTGTGTGCGTGAACTGGTGCAGAGTGTGTGCGTGAACTGGTGCAGAGTGTGTGCGTGAACTGGTGCAGAGTGTGTGCGTGAACTGGTGCAGAGTGTGTGCGTGAACTGGTGCAGAGTGTGTGCGTGAACTGGTGCAGAGTGTGTGCGTGAACTGGTGCAGAGTGTGTGCGTGAACTGGTGCAGAGTGTGTGCGTGAACTGGTGCAGAGTGTGTGCGTGAACTGGTGCAGAGTGTGTGCGTGAACTGGTGCAGAGTGTGTGCGTGAACTGGTGCAGAGTGTGTGCGTGAACTGGTGCAGAGTGTGTGCGTGAACTGGTGCAGAGTGTGTGCGTGAACTGGTGCAGAGTGTGTGCGTGAACTGGTGCAGAGTGTGTGCGTGAACTGGTGCAGAGTGTGTGCGTGAACTGGTGCAGAGTGTGTGCGTGAACTGGTGCAGAGTGTGTGCGTGAACTGGTGCAGAGTGTGTGCGTGAACTGGTGCAGAGTGTGTGTGTGAACTGGTGCAGAGAGTGTGCGTGAACTGGTGCAGAGAGTGTGCGTGAACTGGTGCAGAGTGTGTGTGAACTGGTGCAGAGTGTGCGCGTGAACTGGTGCAGAGAGTGTGCGTGAACTGGTGCAGAGAGTGTGCGTGAACTGGTGCAGAGTGTGCGCGTGAACTGGTGCAGAGAGTGCGCGTGAACTGGTGCAGAGAGTGCGTGTGAACTGGTGCAGAGAGTGCGTGAACTGGTGCAGAGAGTGTGCGTGAACTGGTGCAGAGTGTGTGCGTGAACTGGTGCAGAGTGTGCGTGAACTGGTGCAGAGTGTGTGCGGAACTGGTGCAGAGAGTGCGTGAACTGGTGCAGAGAGTGCGTGAACTGGTGCAGAGAGTGCGCGTGAACTGGTGCAGAGTGCGCGTGAACTGGTGCAGAGTGTGTGCGTGAACTGGTGCAGAGAGTGTGCGTGAACTGGTGCAGAGAGTGTGTGTGAACTGGTGCAGAGAGTGTGTGTGAACTGGTGCAGAGAGTGTGTGTGAACTGGTGCAGAGAGTGTGCGTGAACTGGTGCAGAGAGTGCGCGTGAACTGGTGCAGAGTGTGCGCGTGAACTGGTGCAGAGAGTGTGCGTGAACTGGTGCCGAGAGTGCGCGTGAACTGGTGCAGAGAGTGCGCGTGAACTGGTGCAGAGTGTGCGCGTGAACTGGTGCCGAGAGTGCGCGTGAACTGGTGCCGAGAGTGTGTGTGTGAACTGGTGCAGAGAGTGCGCGTGAACTGGTGCAGAGAGTGCGCGTGAACTGGTGCAGAGAGTGCGCGTGAACTGGTGCAGAGAGTGCGCGTGAACTGGTGCAGAGAGTGCGCGTGAACTGGTGCAGAGAGTGCGCGTGAACTGGTGCAGAGAGTGCGCGTGAACTGGTGCAGAGAGTGCGCGTGAACTGGTGCAGAGAGTGCGCGTGAACTGGTGCAGAGAGTGCGCGTGAACTGGTGCAGAGAGTGCGCGTGAACTGGTGCAGAGAGTGCGTGAACTGGTGCCGAGAGTGCGCGTGAACTGGTGCAGAGAGTGTGTGAACTGGTGCAGAGAGTGTGTGAACTGGTGCAGAGAGTGTGTGAACTGGTGCAGAGTGTGCGCGTGAACTGGTGCAGAGAGTGTGCGCGTGAACTGGTGCAGAGTGTGTGCGTGAACTGGTGCAGAGAGTGCGCGTGAACTGGTGCAGAGAGTGTGCGTGAACTGGTGCAGAGTGTGCGTGAACTGGTGCAGAGTGTGTGCGTGAACTGGTGCCGAGAGTGTGCGTGAACTGGTGCAGAGTGTGCGTGAACTGGTGCAGAGAGTGTGCGTGAACTGGTGCAGAGAGTGTGCGTGAACTGGTGCCGAGAGTGTGTGTGTGAACTGGTGCAGAGTGTGTGTGAACTGGTGCAGAGAGTGTGTGTGAACTGGTGCAGAGAGTGCGCGTGAACTGGTGCAGAGTGTGTGCGTGAACTGGTGCAGAGTGTGTGCGTGAACTGGTGCAGAGTGTGCGCGTGAACTGGTGCAGAGTGTGTGCGTGAACTGGTGCAGAGTGTGTGCGTGAACTGGTGCAGAGTGTGTGTGTGAACTGGTGCAGAGTGTGCGCGTGAACTGGTGCAGAGAGTGCGCGTGAACTGGTGCAGAGAGTGCGCGTGAACTGGTGCAGAGTGTGCGCGTGAACTGGTGCAGAGTGTGCGCGTGAACTGGTGCAGAGAGTGCGCGTGAACTGGTGCAGAGTGTGCGCGTGAACTGGTGCAGAGAGTGCGCGTGAACTGGTGCAGAGAGTGCGCGTGAACTGGTGCAGAGTGTGTGCGTGAACTGGTGCAGAGAGTGCGCGTGAACTGGTGCAGAGAGTGCGCGTGAACTGGTGCAGAGTGTGCGCGTGAACTGGTGCAGAGTGTGCGCGTGAACTGGTGCAGAGTGTGCGCGTGAACTGGTGCAGAGTGTGCGCGTGAACTGGTGCAGAGTGTGCGCGTGAACTGGTGCAGAGTGTGTGCGTGAACTGGTGCAGAGTGTGTGCGTGAACTGGTGCAGAGAGTGCGTGAACTGGTGCAGAGTGTGTGTGAACTGGTGCAGAGAGTGTGCGTGAACTGGTGCCGAGAGTGCGCGTGAACTGGTGCAGAGAGTGTGCGTGAACTGGTGCCGAGAGTGCGCGTGAACTGGTGCAGAGTGTGCGTGAACTGGTGCAGAGTGTGCGCGTGAACTGGTGCAGAGAGTGCGTGAACTGGTGCAGAGAGTGTGCGTGAACTGGTGCAGAGAGTGTGCGTGAACTGGTGCAGAGTGTGTGTGAACTGGTGCAGAGAGTGTGTGTGAACTGGTGCAGAGAGTGTGTGTGAACTGGTGCAGAGAGTGCGTGAACTGGTGCAGAGAGTGTGTGTGTGAACTGGTGCGGAGTGTGCGCGTGAACTGGTGCAGAGAGTGCGCGTGAACTGGTGCAGAGTGTGTGCGTGAACTGGTGCAGAGAGTGTGCGTGAACTGGTGCAGAGTGTGCGCGTGAACTGGTGCAGAGAGTGCGCGTGAACTGGTGCAGAGTGTGTGCGTGAACTGGTGCAGAGAGTGCGCGTGAACTGGTGCAGAGAGTGCGTGAACTGGTGCCGAGAGTGCGCGTGAACTGGTGCAGAGAGTGTGTGAACTGGTGCAGAGAGTGTGTGAACTGGTGCAGAGTGTGCGCGTGAACTGGTGCAGAGAGTGTGTGAACTGGTGCAGAGTGTGTGCGTGAACTGGTGCAGAGAGTGCGCGTGAACTGGTGCAGAGAGTGTGCGTGAACTGGTGCAGAGTGTGCGTGAACTGGTGCAGAGTGTGTGCGTGAACTGGTGCCGAGAGTGTGCGTGAACTGGTGCAGAGTGTGCGTGAACTGGTGCAGAGAGTGTGCGTGAACTGGTGCAGAGAGTGTGCGTGAACTGGTGCAGAGTGTGTGCGTGAACTGGTGCCGAGAGTGTGCGTGAACTGGTGCAGAGTGTGTGCGTGAACTGGTGCCGAGAGTGTGCGTGAACTGGTGCAGAGAGTGTGTGAACTGGTGCAGAGTGTGCGCGTGAACTGGTGCAGAGAGTGTGCGTGAACTGGTGCAGAGAGTGCGCGTGAACTGGTGCAGAGTGTGTGCGGAACTGGTGCAGAGAGTGCGTGAACTGGTGCAGAGAGTGTGCGTGAACTGGTGCCGAGAGTGCGCGTGAACTGGTGCAGAGTGTGTGCGTGAACTGGTGCAGAGTGTGTGCGTGAACTGGTGCCGAGAGAGTGCGTGAACTGGTGCAGAGAGTGTGTGTGAACTGGTGCAGAGAGTGCGTGTGAACTGGTGCAGAGTGTGTGCGTGAACTGGTGCAGAGTGTGTGTGAACTGGTGCAGAGAGTGCGCGTGAACTGGTGCCGAGAGTGCGCGTGAACTGGTGCAGAGAGTGTGCGTGAACTGGTGCAGAGTGTGCGCGTGAACTGGTGCAGAGAGTGCGCGTGAACTGGTGCAGAGAGTGCGCGTGAACTGGTGCAGAGTGTGTGTGTGAACTGGTGCAGAGTGTGCGTGTGAACTGGTGCAGAGTGTGCGTGTGAACTGGTGCAGAGTGTGCGCGTGAACTGGTGCAGAGTGTGTGCGTGAACTGGTGCAGAGTGTGTGCGTGAACTGGTGCCGAGAGTGCGCGTGAACTGGTGCCGAGAGTGCGCGTGAACTGGTGCAGAGAGTGTGCGTGAACTGGTGCAGAGAGTGTGTGTGAACTGGTGCAGAGTGTGCGTGAACTGGTGCAGAGTGTGTGTGTGAACTGGTGCCGAGAGTGTGTGTGTGAACTGGTGCAGAGTGTGTGTGAACTGGTGCAGAGAGTGTGCGTGAACTGGTGCAGAGAGTGCGCGTGAACTGGTGCAGAGTGTGTGCGTGAACTGGTGCAGAGTGTGCGCGTGAACTGGTGCAGAGTGTGCGCGTGAACTGGTGCAGAGTGTGTGCGTGAACTGGTGCAGAGTGTGTGCGTGAACTGGTGCAGAGTGTGTGTGTGAACTGGTGCAGAGTGTGCGCGTGAACTGGTGCAGAGAGTGCGCGTGAACTGGTGCAGAGAGTGCGCGTGAACTGGTGCAGAGTGTGCGCGTGAACTGGTGCAGAGTGTGCGCGTGAACTGGTGCAGAGAGTGCGCGTGAACTGGTGCAGAGTGTGCGCGTGAACTGGTGCAGAGAGTGCGCGTGAACTGGTGCAGAGAGTGCGCGTGAACTGGTGCAGAGTGTGTGCGTGAACTGGTGCAGAGAGTGCGCGTGAACTGGTGCAGAGAGTGCGCGTGAACTGGTGCAGAGTGTGCGCGTGAACTGGTGCAGAGTGTGCGCGTGAACTGGTGCAGAGTGTGCGCGTGAACTGGTGCAGAGTGTGTGCGTGAACTGGTGCAGAGTGTGTGCGTGAACTGGTGCAGAGAGTGCGTGAACTGGTGCAGAGTGTGTGTGAACTGGTGCAGAGAGTGTGCGTGAACTGGTGCCGAGAGTGCGCGTGAACTGGTGCAGAGAGTGTGCGTGAACTGGTGCCGAGAGTGCGCGTGAACTGGTGCAGAGTGTGCGTGAACTGGTGCAGAGTGTGCGCGTGAACTGGTGCAGAGAGTGCGTGAACTGGTGCAGAGAGTGCGTGAACTGGTGCAGAGAGTGTGCGTGAACTGGTGCAGAGTGTGTGTGAACTGGTGCAGAGAGTGTGTGTGAACTGGTGCAGAGAGTGTGCGTGAACTGGTGCAGAGAGTGTGCGTGAACTGGTGCAGAGTGTGCGCGTGAACTGGTGCAGAGAGTGCGCGTGAACTGGTGCAGAGAGTGTGTGAACTGGTGCAGAGTGTGTGTGAACTGGTGCAGAGAGTGCGTGAACTGGTGCAGAGAGTGTGCGTGAACTGGTGCAGAGTGTGTGCGTGAACTGGTGCAGAGTGTGCGTGAACTGGTGCAGAGTGTGTGCGGAACTGGTGCAGAGAGTGCGTGAACTGGTGCAGAGAGTGCGCGTGAACTGGTGCAGAGAGTGCGCGTGAACTGGTGCAGAGAGTGCGCGTGAACTGGTGCAGAGAGTGCGCGTGAACTGGTGCAGAGAGTGCGTGAACTGGTGCCGAGAGTGCGCGTGAACTGGTGCAGAGAGTGTGTGAACTGGTGCAGAGAGTGTGTGAACTGGTGCAGAGTGTGCGCGTGAACTGGTGCAGAGAGTGTGTGAACTGGTGCAGAGTGTGTGCGTGAACTGGTGCAGAGAGTGCGCGTGAACTGGTGCAGAGAGTGTGCGTGAACTGGTGCAGAGTGTGCGTGAACTGGTGCAGAGTGTGTGCGTGAACTGGTGCCGAGAGTGTGCGTGAACTGGTGCAGAGTGTGCGTGAACTGGTGCAGAGAGTGTGCGTGAACTGGTGCAGAGAGTGTGCGTGAACTGGTGCAGAGTGTGTGCGTGAACTGGTGCCGAGAGTGTGCGTGAACTGGTGCCGAGAGTGCGCGTGAACTGGTGCAGAGTGTGTGCGTGAACTGGTGCAGAGAGTGCGCGTGAACTGGTGCAGAGAGTGCGCGTGAACTGGTGCAGAGAGTGCGCGTGAACTGGTGCAGAGAGTGCGCGTGAACTGGTGCAGAGAGTGCGCGTGAACTGGTGCAGAGAGTGCGCGTGAACTGGTGCAGAGAGTGCGCGTGAACTGGTGCAGAGAGTGCGCGTGAACTGGTGCAGAGAGTGCGCGTGAACTGGTGCAGAGAGTGCGCGTGAACTGGTGCAGAGAGTGCGCGTGAACTGGTGCAGAGAGTGCGCGTGAACTGGTGCAGAGAGTGCGCGTGAACTGGTGCAGAGAGTGCGCGTGAACTGGTGCAGAGAGTGCGCGTGAACTGGTGCAGAGAGTGCGCGTGAACTGGTGCAGAGAGTGCGCGTGAACTGGTGCAGAGAGTGCGCGTGAACTGGTGCAGAGAGTGCGCGTGAACTGGTGCAGAGAGTGCGCGTGAACTGGTGCAGAGAGTGCGCGTGAACTGGTGCAGAGAGTGCGCGTGAACTGGTGCAGAGTGTGTGCGTGAACTGGTGCAGAGTGTGTGTGAACTGGTGCAGAGAGTGTGCGTGAACTGGTGCAGAGAGTGTGCGTGAACTGGTGCAGAGAGTGTGTGTGAACTGGTGCAGAGTGTGTGCGTGAACTGGTGCAGAGTGTGCGCGTGAACTGGTGCAGAGTGTGCGCGTGAACTGGTGCAGAGAGTGCGCGTGAACTGGTGCCGAGAGTGCGCGTGAACTGGTGCAGAGAGTGTGCGTGAACTGGTGCAGAGTGTGCGCGTGAACTGGTGCCGAGAGTGCGCGTGAACTGGTGCCGAGAGTGCGCGTGAACTGGTGCCGAGAGTGCGCGTGAACTGGTGCAGAGAGTGCGCGTGAACTGGTGCAGAGAGTGCGCGTGAACTGGTGCAGAGAGTGTGCGTGAACTGGTGCAGAGTGTGCGCGTGAACTGGTGCCGAGAGTGTGTGTGTGAACTGGTGCAGAGAGTGCGTGAACTGGTGCAGAGAGTGTGTGTGTGAACTGGTGCGGAGTGTGCGCGTGAACTGGTGCAGAGTGTGTGCGTGAACTGGTGCCGAGAGTGTGTGTGTGAACTGGTGCAGAGAGTGCGTGAACTGGTGCAGAGAGTGTGTGTGTGAACTGGTGCGGAGTGTGCGCGTGAACTGGTGCAGAGAGTGCGCGTGAACTGGTGCAGAGTGTGTGCGTGAACTGGTGCAGAGAGTGTGCGTGAACTGGTGCAGAGTGTGCGCGTGAACTGGTGCAGAGAGTGCGCGTGAACTGGTGCAGAGTGTGTGCGTGAACTGGTGCAGAGAGTGCGCGTGAACTGGTGCAGAGTGTGTGTGTGAACTGGTGCAGAGATTGTGCGTGAACTGGTGCAGAGAGTGCGCGTGAACTGGTGCAGAGAGTGCGCGTGAACTGGTGCAGAGTGTGTGCGTGAACTGGTGCAGAGAGTGCGCGTGAACTGGTGCAGAGTGTGTGCGTGAACTGGTGCCGAGAGTGTGTGTGTGAACTGGTGCAGAGTGTGTGTGAACTGGTGCAGAGAGTGTGTGTGAACTGGTGCAGAGAGTGCGCGTGAACTGGTGCAGAGTGTGCGCGTGAACTGGTGCAGAGTGTGTGCGTGAACTGGTGCAGAGTGTGCGCGTGAACTGGTGCAGAGTGTGCGCGTGAACTGGTGCAGAGTGTGCGCGTGAACTGGTGCAGAGAGTGCGCGTGAACTGGTGCAGAGTGTGCGCGTGAACTGGTGCAGAGTGTGCGCGTGAACTGGTGCAGAGAGTGCGCGTGAACTGGTGCAGAGAGTGTGCGTGAACTGGTGCAGAGTGTGTGCGTGAACTGGTGCAGAGAGTGCGCGTGAACTGGTGCAGAGTGTGTGTGTGAACTGGTGCAGAGTGTGCGTGAACTGGTGCAGAGTGTGTGCGTGAACTGGTGCAGAGAGTGCGCGTGAACTGGTGCAGAGAGTGCGCGTGAACTGGTGCAGAGTGTGCGCGTGAACTGGTGCAGAGTGTGTGCGTGAACTGGTGCAGAGTGTGTGCGTGAACTGGTGCAGAGTGTGTGCGTGAACTGGTGCAGAGAGTGCGTGAACTGGTGCAGAGTGTGTGTGAACTGGTGCAGAGTGTGCGTGAACTGGTGCCGAGAGTGCGCGTGAACTGGTGCAGAGTGTGCGTGAACTGGTGCAGAGTGTGCGCGTGAACTGGTGCAGAGAGTGCGTGAACTGGTGCAGAGTGTGCGCGTGAACTGGTGCAGAGAGTGTGTGTGAACTGGTGCAGAGAGTGCGTGAACTGGTGCAGAGAGTGTGCGTGAACTGGTGCAGAGTGTGTGCGTGAACTGGTGCAGAGTGTGCGTGAACTGGTGCAGAGTGTGTGCGGAACTGGTGCAGAGAGTGCGTGAACTGGTGCAGAGAGTGTGTGAACTGGTGCAGAGAGTGCGCGTGAACTGGTGCAGAGTGCGCGTGAACTGGTGCAGAGTGTGTGCGTGAACTGGTGCAGAGAGTGTGTGTGAACTGGTGCAGAGAGTGTGTGTGAACTGGTGCAGAGAGTGTGTGTGAACTGGTGCAGAGAGTGTGTGTGAACTGGTGCAGAGAGTGTGCGTGAACTGGTGCAGAGAGTGCGCGTGAACTGGTGCAGAGTGTGCGCGTGAACTGGTGCAGAGAGTGTGCGTGAACTGGTGCCGAGAGTGCGCGTGAACTGGTGCAGAGAGTGCGCGTGAACTGGTGCAGAGTGTGCGCGTGAACTGGTGCCGAGAGTGCGCGTGAACTGGTGCCGAGAGTGTGTGTGTGAACTGGTGCAGAGTGTGCGCGTGAACTGGTGCAGAGAGTGCGCGTGAACTGGTGCAGAGAGTGCGCGTGAACTGGTGCAGAGAGTGCGCGTGAACTGGTGCAGAGAGTGCGCGTGAACTGGTGCAGAGAGTGCGCGTGAACTGGTGCAGAGAGTGCGCGTGAACTGGTGCAGAGAGTGCGCGTGAACTGGTGCAGAGAGTGCGCGTGAACTGGTGCAGAGAGTGCGTGAACTGGTGCCGAGAGTGCGCGTGAACTGGTGCAGAGAGTGTGTGAACTGGTGCAGAGAGTGTGTGAACTGGTGCAGAGTGTGCGCGTGAACTGGTGCAGAGAGTGTGTGAACTGGTGCAGAGTGTGTGCGTGAACTGGTGCAGAGAGTGCGCGTGAACTGGTGCAGAGAGTGCGCGTGAACTGGTGCAGAGTGTGCGTGAACTGGTGCAGAGTGTGTGCGTGAACTGGTGCCGAGAGTGTGCGTGAACTGGTGCAGAGTGTGCGTGAACTGGTGCAGAGAGTGTGCGTGAACTGGTGCAGAGAGTGTGCGTGAACTGGTGCAGAGTGTGTGCGTGAACTGGTGCCGAGAGTGTGCGTGAACTGGTGCAGAGAGTGTGTGAACTGGTGCAGAGTGTGTGCGTGAACTGGTGCAGAGTGTGTGCGTGAACTGGTGCCGAGAGTGTGCGTGAACTGGTGCAGAGAGTGTGTGAACTGGTGCAGAGTGTGCGCGTGAACTGGTGCAGAGAGTGTGCGTGAACTGGTGCAGAGTGTGTGCGTGAACTGGTGCCGAGAGTGTGCGTGAACTGGTGCAGAGAGTGTGTGAACTGGTGCAGAGTGTGTGCGTGAACTGGTGCAGAGTGTGTGCGTGAACTGGTGCCGAGAGTGTGCGTGAACTGGTGCAGAGAGTGTGTGAACTGGTGCAGAGTGTGCGCGTGAACTGGTGCAGAGAGTGCGCGTGAACTGGTGCAGAGAGTGCGCGTGAACTGGTGCAGAGTGTGTGCGGAACTGGTGCAGAGAGTGCGTGAACTGGTGCAGAGAGTGTGCGTGAACTGGTGCCGAGAGTGCGCGTGAACTGGTGCAGAGTGTGCGCGTGAACTGGTGCAGAGTGTGTGCGTGAACTGGTGCCGAGAGAGTGCGTGAACTGGTGCAGAGAGTGTGTGTGAACTGGTGCAGAGAGTGCGTGTGAACTGGTGCAGAGTGTGTGCGTGAACTGGTGCAGAGTGTGTGTGAACTGGTGCCGAGAGTGCGCGTGAACTGGTGCCGAGAGTGCGCGTGAACTGGTGCAGAGAGTGCGCGTGAACTGGTGCAGAGTGTGCGCGTGAACTGGTGCAGAGAGTGCGCGTGAACTGGTGCAGAGAGTGCGCGTGAACTGGTGCCGAGAGTGCGCGTGAACTGGTGCCGAGAGTGCGCGTGAACTGGTGCAGAGAGTGTGCGTGAACTGGTGCAGAGAGTGTGTGTGAACTGGTGCAGAGTGTGCGTGAACTGGTGCAGAGTGTGTGTGTGAACTGGTGCCGAGAGTGTGTGTGTGAACTGGTGCAGAGTGTGTGTGAACTGGTGCAGAGAGTGTGTGTGAACTGGTGCAGAGAGTGCGCGTGAACTGGTGCAGAGTGTGCGCGTGAACTGGTGCAGAGTGTGTGCGTGAACTGGTGCAGAGTGTGCGCGTGAACTGGTGCAGAGTGTGCGCGTGAACTGGTGCAGAGTGTGTGCGTGAACTGGTGCAGAGTGTGTGCGTGAACTGGTGCAGAGTGTGTGTGTGAACTGGTGCAGAGTGTGCGCGTGAACTGGTGCAGAGAGTGCGCGTGAACTGGTGCAGAGAGTGCGCGTGAACTGGTGCAGAGTGTGCGCGTGAACTGGTGCAGAGTGTGCGCGTGAACTGGTGCAGAGAGTGCGCGTGAACTGGTGCAGAGAGTGCGCGTGAACTGGTGCAGAGTGTGCGCGTGAACTGGTGCAGAGAGTGCGCGTGAACTGGTGCAGAGAGTGCGCGTGAACTGGTGCAGAGTGTGTGCGTGAACTGGTGCAGAGAGTGCGCGTGAACTGGTGCAGAGAGTGCGCGTGAACTGGTGCAGAGTGTGCGCGTGAACTGGTGCAGAGTGTGCGCGTGAACTGGTGCAGAGTGTGCGCGTGAACTGGTGCAGAGTGTGTGCGTGAACTGGTGCAGAGTGTGTGCGTGAACTGGTGCAGAGAGTGCGTGAACTGGTGCAGAGTGTGTGTGAACTGGTGCAGAGAGTGTGCGTGAACTGGTGCCGAGAGTGCGCGTGAACTGGTGCAGAGAGTGTGCGTGAACTGGTGCCGAGAGTGCGCGTGAACTGGTGCAGAGTGTGCGTGAACTGGTGCAGAGTGTGCGCGTGAACTGGTGCAGAGAGTGCGTGAACTGGTGCAGAGTGTGCGTGAACTGGTGCAGAGAGTGTGCGTGAACTGGTGCAGAGTGTGTGTGAACTGGTGCAGAGAGTGTGTGTGAACTGGTGCAGAGAGTGTGCGTGAACTGGTGCAGAGAGTGTGCGTGAACTGGTGCAGAGTGTGCGCGTGAACTGGTGCAGAGAGTGCGCGTGAACTGGTGCAGAGTGTGTGTGAACTGGTGCAGAGTGTGTGTGAACTGGTGCAGAGAGTGCGTGAACTGGTGCAGAGAGTGTGCGTGAACTGGTGCAGAGTGTGTGCGTGAACTGGTGCAGAGTGTGCGTGAACTGGTGCAGAGTGTGTGCGGAACTGGTGCAGAGAGTGCGTGAACTGGTGCAGAGAGTGCGCGTGAACTGGTGCAGAGAGTGCGCGTGAACTGGTGCAGAGAGTGCGCGTGAACTGGTGCAGAGAGTGCGCGTGAACTGGTGCAGAGAGTGCGCGTGAACTGGTGCAGAGAGTGCGCGTGAACTGGTGCAGAGAGTGCGTGAACTGGTGCCGAGAGTGCGCGTGAACTGGTGCAGAGAGTGTGTGAACTGGTGCAGAGAGTGTGTGAACTGGTGCAGAGTGTGCGCGTGAACTGGTGCAGAGAGTGTGTGAACTGGTGCAGAGTGTGTGCGTGAACTGGTGCAGAGAGTGCGCGTGAACTGGTGCAGAGAGTGTGCGTGAACTGGTGCAGAGTGTGCGTGAACTGGTGCAGAGTGTGTGCGTGAACTGGTGCCGAGAGTGTGCGTGAACTGGTGCAGAGTGTGCGTGAACTGGTGCAGAGAGTGTGCGTGAACTGGTGCAGAGAGTGTGCGTGAACTGGTGCAGAGTGTGTGCGTGAACTGGTGCCGAGAGTGTGCGTGAACTGGTGCAGAGAGTGTGTGAACTGGTGCAGAGTGTGTGCGTGAACTGGTGCAGAGTGTGTGCGTGAACTGGTGCCGAGAGTGTGCGTGAACTGGTGCAGAGAGTGTGTGAACTGGTGCAGAGTGTGCGCGTGAACTGGTGCAGAGAGTGTGCGTGAACTGGTGCAGAGAGTGCGCGTGAACTGGTGCAGAGTGTGTGCGGAACTGGTGCAGAGAGTGCGTGAACTGGTGCAGAGAGTGTGCGTGAACTGTTGCCGAGAGTGCGCGTGAACTGGTGCAGAGTGTGCGCGTGAACTGGTGCAGAGTGTGCGCGTGAACTGGTGCAGAGAGTGCGCGTGAACTGGTGCAGAGAGTGCGCGTGAACTGGTGCAGAGAGTGCGCGTGAACTGGTGCAGAGAGTGCGCGTGAACTGGTGCAGAGAGTGCGCGTGAACTGGTGCAGAGAGTGCGCGTGAACTGGTGCAGAGAGTGCGCGTGAACTGGTGCAGAGAGTGCGCGTGAACTGGTGCAGAGAGTGCGCGTGAACTGGTGCAGAGAGTGCGCGTGAACTGGTGCAGAGAGTGCGCGTGAACTGGTGCAGAGAGTGCGCGTGAACTGGTGCAGAGAGTGCGCGTGAACTGGTGCAGAGAGTGTGCGTGAACTGGTGCAGAGTGTGTGTGTGAACTGGTGCAGAGTGTGTGTGTGAACTGGTGCAGAGTGTGTGCGTGAACTGGTGCAGAGAGTGTGTGTGAACTGGTGCAGAGTGTGTGCGTGAACTGGTGCAGAGTGTGCGCGTGAACTGGTGCAGAGTGTGCGCGTGAACTGGTGCAGAGAGTGCGCGTGAACTGGTGCAGAGTGTGTGTGAACTGGTGCAGAGTGTGTGTGTGCACTGGTGCAGAGTGTGCGTGAACTGGTGCAGAGTGTGTGTGTGAACTGGTGCAGAGTGTGTGTGTGAACTGGTGCAGAGTGTGCGTGAACTGGTGCAGAGTGTGCGTGAACTGGTGCAGAGTGTGCGCGTGAACTGGTGCAGAGAGTGCGTGAACTGGTGCAGAGAGTGTGCGTGAACTGGTGCAGAGTGTGTGCGTGAACTGGTGCAGAGTGTGTGTGTGAACTGGTGCAGAGTGTGTGTGTGAACTGGTGCAGAGTGTGTGTGTGAACTGGTGCAGAGTGTGTGCGTGAACTGGTGCAGAGAGTGCGCGTGAACTGGTGCAGAGTGTGTGCGTGAACTGGTGCAGAGTGTGTGCGTGAACTGGTGCAGAGTGTGTGCGTGAACTGGTGCAGAGTGTGTGCGTGAACTGGTGCAGAGTGTGCGTGAACTGGTGCCGAGAGTGCGCGTGAACTGGTGCAGAGAGTGTGTGAACTGGTGCAGAGAGTGTGTGAACTGGTGCAGAGTGTGCGCGTGAACTGGTGCAGAGAGTGTGTGAACTGGTGCAGAGTGTGTGCGTGAACTGGTGCAGAGAGTGCGCGTGAACTGGTGCAGAGAGTGTGCGTGAACTGGTGCAGAGTGTGCGTGAACTGGTGCAGAGTGTGTGCGTGAACTGGTGCCGAGAGTGTGCGTGAACTGGTGCAGAGTGTGCGTGAACTGGTGCAGAGAGTGTGCGTGAACTGGTGCAGAGAGTGTGCGTGAACTGGTGCAGAGTGTGTGCGTGAACTGGTGCCGAGAGTGTGCGTGAACTGGTGCAGAGAGTGTGTGAACTGGTGCAGAGTGTGTGCGTGAACTGGTGCAGAGTGTGTGCGTGAACTGGTGCCGAGAGTGTGCGTGAACTGGTGCAGAGAGTGTGCGTGAACTGGTGCAGAGTGTGTGTGTGAACTGGTGCAGAGTGTGTGTGTGAACTGGTGCAGAGTGTGTGCGTGAACTGGTGCAGAGAGTGTGTGTGAACTGGTGCAGAGTGTGTGCGTGAACTGGTGCAGAGTGTGCGCGTGAACTGGTGCAGAGTGTGCGCGTGAACTGGTGCAGAGAGTGCGCGTGAACTGGTGCAGAGTGTGTGTGAACTGGTGCAGAGTGTGTGTGTGCACTGGTGCAGAGTGTGCGTGAACTGGTGCAGAGTGTGTGTGTGAACTGGTGCAGAGTGTGTGTGTGAACTGGTGCAGAGTGTGCGTGAACTGGTGCAGAGTGTGCGTGAACTGGTGCAGAGTGTGCGCGTGAACTGGTGCAGAGAGTGCGTGAACTGGTGCAGAGAGTGTGCGTGAACTGGTGCAGAGTGTGTGCGTGAACTGGTGCAGAGTGTGTGTGTGAACTGGTGCAGAGTGTGTGTGTGAACTGGTGCAGAGTGTGTGTGTGAACTGGTGCAGAGTGTGTGCGTGAACTGGTGCAGAGAGTGCGCGTGAACTGGTGCAGAGTGTGTGCGTGAACTGGTGCAGAGTGTGTGCGTGAACTGGTGCAGAGTGTGTGCGTGAACTGGTGCAGAGTGTGTGCGTGAACTGGTGCAGAGTGTGTGCGTGAACTGGTGCAGAGTGTGCGTGAACTGGTGCCGAGAGTGCGCGTGAACTGGTGCAGAGAGTGTGTGAACTGGTGCAGAGAGTGTGTGAACTGGTGCAGAGTGTGCGCGTGAACTGGTGCAGAGAGTGTGTGAACTGGTGCAGAGTGTGTGCGTGAACTGGTGCAGAGAGTGCGCGTGAACTGGTGCAGAGAGTGTGCGTGAACTGGTGCAGAGTGTGCGTGAACTGGTGCAGAGTGTGTGCGTGAACTGGTGCCGAGAGTGTGCGTGAACTGGTGCAGAGTGTGCGTGAACTGGTGCAGAGAGTGTGCGTGAACTGGTGCAGAGAGTGTGCGTGAACTGGTGCAGAGTGTGTGCGTGAACTGGTGCCGAGAGTGTGCGTGAACTGGTGCAGAGAGTGTGTGAACTGGTGCAGAGTGTGTGCGTGAACTGGTGCAGAGTGTGTGCGTGAACTGGTGCCGAGAGTGTGCGTGAACTGGTGCAGAGAGTGTGTGAACTGGTGCAGAGTGTGCGCGTGAACTGGTGCAGAGAGTGTGCGTGAACTGGTGCAGAGAGTGCGCGTGAACTGGTGCAGAGTGTGTGCGGAACTGGTGCAGAGAGTGCGTGAACTGGTGCAGAGAGTGTGCGTGAACTGGTGCCGAGAGTGCGCGTGAACTGGTGCAGAGTGTGTGCGTGAACTGGTGCAGAGAGTGCGCGTGAACTGGTGCAGAGAGTGCGCGTGAACTGGTGCAGAGAGTGCGCGTGAACTGGTGCAGAGAGTGCGCGTGAACTGGTGCAGAGAGTGCGCGTGAACTGGTGCAGAGAGTGCGCGTGAACTGGTGCAGAGAGTGCGCGTGAACTGGTGCAGAGAGTGCGCGTGAACTGGTGCAGAGAGTGCGCGTGAACTGGTGCAGAGAGTGCGCGTGAACTGGTGCAGAGAGTGCGCGTGAACTGGTGCAGAGAGTGCGCGTGAACTGGTGCAGAGAGTGCGCGTGAACTGGTGCAGAGAGTGCGCGTGAACTGGTGCAGAGAGTGCGCGTGAACTGGTGCAGAGAGTGCGCGTGAACTGGTGCAGAGAGTGCGCGTGAACTGGTGCAGAGAGTGCGCGTGAACTGGTGCAGAGAGTGCGCGTGAACTGGTGCAGAGAGTGCGCGTGAACTGGTGCAGAGTGTGTGCGTGAACTGGTGCAGAGTGTGTGTGAACTGGTGCAGAGAGTGTGCGTGAACTGGTGCAGAGAGTGTGCGTGAACTGGTGCAGAGAGTGTGCGTGAACTGGTGCAGAGTGTGTGTGTGAACTGGTGCAGAGTGTGTGTGTGAACTGGTGCAGAGTGTGTGCGTGAACTGGTGCAGAGAGTGTGTGTGAACTGGTGCAGAGTGTGTGCGTGAACTGGTGCAGAGTGTGCGCGTGAACTGGTGCAGAGTGTGCGCGTGAACTGGTGCAGAGAGTGCGCGTGAACTGGTGCCGAGAGTGCGCGTGAACTGGTGCAGAGAGTGTGCGTGAACTGGTGCAGAGTGTGCGCGTGAACTGGTGCCGAGAGTGCGCGTGAACTGGTGCCGAGAGTGCGCGTGAACTGGTGCCGAGAGTGCGCGTGAACTGGTGCAGAGAGTGCGCGTGAACTGGTGCAGAGAGTGCGCGTGAACTGGTGCAGAGAGTGTGCGTGAACTGGTGCAGAGTGTGCGCGTGAACTGGTGCCGAGAGTGTGTGTGTGAACTGGTGCAGAGAGTGCGTGAACTGGTGCAGAGAGTGTGCGTGTGAACTGGTGCGGAGTGTGCGCGTGAACTGGTGCAGAGTGTGTGCGTGAACTGGTGCCGAGAGTGTGTGTGTGAACTGGTGCAGAGAGTGCGTGAACTGGTGCAGAGAGTGTGTGTGTGAACTGGTGCGGAGTGTGCGCGTGAACTGGTGCAGAGAGTGCGCGTGAACTGGTGCAGAGTGTGTGCGTGAACTGGTGCAGAGAGTGTGCGTGAACTGGTGCAGAGTGTGCGCGTGAACTGGTGCAGAGAGTGCGCGTGAACTGGTGCAGAGTGTGTGCGTGAACTGGTGCAGAGAGTGCGCGTGAACTGGTGCAGAGTGTGTGTGTGAACTGGTGCAGAGATTGTGCGTGAACTGGTGCAGAGAGTGCGCGTGAACTGGTGCAGAGAGTGCGCGTGAACTGGTGCAGAGTGTGTGCGTGAACTGGTGCAGAGAGTGCGCGTGAACTGGTGCAGAGTGTGTGCGTGAACTGGTGCCGAGAGTGTGTGTGTGAACTGGTGCAGAGTGTGTGTGAACTGGTGCAGAGAGTGTGTGTGAACTGGTGCAGAGAGTGCGCGTGAACTGGTGCAGAGTGTGCGCGTGAACTGGTGCAGAGTGTGTGCGTGAACTGGTGCAGAGTGTGCGCGTGAACTGGTGCAGAGTGTGCGCGTGAACTGGTGCAGAGTGTGCGCGTGAACTGGTGCAGAGAGTGCGCGTGAACTGGTGCAGAGTGTGCGCGTGAACTGGTGCAGAGTGTGCGCGTGAACTGGTGCAGAGAGTGCGCGTGAACTGGTGCAGAGAGTGTGCGTGAACTGGTGCAGAGTGTGTGCGTGAACTGGTGCAGAGAGTGCGCGTGAACTGGTGCAGAGTGTGTGTGTGAACTGGTGCAGAGTGTGCGTGAACTGGTGCAGAGTGTGTGCGTGAACTGGTGCAGAGAGTGCGCGTGAACTGGTGCAGAGAGTGCGCGTGAACTGGTGCAGAGTGTGCGCGTGAACTGGTGCAGAGTGTGTGCGTGAACTGGTGCAGAGTGTGTGCGTGAACTGGTGCAGAGTGTGTGCGTGAACTGGTGCAGAGAGTGCGTGAACTGGTGCAGAGTGTGTGTGAACTGGTGCAGAGTGTGCGTGAACTGGTGCCGAGAGTGCGCGTGAACTGGTGCAGAGTGTGCGTGAACTGGTGCAGAGTGTGCGCGTGAACTGGTGCAGAGAGTGCGTGAACTGGTGCAGAGTGTGCGCGTGAACTGGTGCAGAGAGTGTGTGTGAACTGGTGCAGAGAGTGCGTGAACTGGTGCAGAGAGTGTGCGTGAACTGGTGCAGAGTGTGTGCGTGAACTGGTGCAGAGTGTGCGTGAACTGGTGCAGAGTGTGTGCGGAACTGGTGCAGAGAGTGCGTGAACTGGTGCAGAGAGTGTGTGAACTGGTGCAGAGAGTGCGCGTGAACTGGTGCAGAGTGCGCGTGAACTGGTGCAGAGTGTGTGCGTGAACTGGTGCAGAGAGTGTGTGTGAACTGGTGCAGAGAGTGTGTGTGAACTGGTGCAGAGAGTGTGTGTGAACTGGTGCAGAGAGTGTGTGTGAACTGGTGCAGAGAGTGTGCGTGAACTGGTGCAGAGAGTGCGCGTGAACTGGTGCAGAGTGTGCGCGTGAACTGGTGCAGAGAGTGTGCGTGAACTGGTGCCGAGAGTGCGCGTGAACTGGTGCAGAGAGTGCGCGTGAACTGGTGCAGAGTGTGCGCGTGAACTGGTGCCGAGAGTGCGCGTGAACTGGTGCCGAGAGTGTGTGTGTGAACTGGTGCAGAGTGTGCGCGTGAACTGGTGCAGAGAGTGCGCGTGAACTGGTGCAGAGAGTGCGCGTGAACTGGTGCAGAGAGTGCGCGTGAACTGGTGCAGAGAGTGCGCGTGAACTGGTGCAGAGAGTGCGCGTGAACTGGTGCAGAGAGTGCGCGTGAACTGGTGCAGAGAGTGCGCGTGAACTGGTGCAGAGAGTGCGCGTGAACTGGTGCAGAGAGTGCGTGAACTGGTGCCGAGAGTGCGCGTGAACTGGTGCAGAGAGTGTGTGAACTGGTGCAGAGAGTGTGTGAACTGGTGCAGAGTGTGCGCGTGAACTGGTGCAGAGAGTGTGTGAACTGGTGCAGAGTGTGTGCGTGAACTGGTGCAGAGAGTGCGCGTGAACTGGTGCAGAGAGTGCGCGTGAACTGGTGCAGAGTGTGCGTGAACTGGTGCAGAGTGTGTGCGTGAACTGGTGCCGAGAGTGTGCGTGAACTGGTGCAGAGTGTGCGTGAACTGGTGCAGAGAGTGTGCGTGAACTGGTGCAGAGAGTGTGCGTGAACTGGTGCAGAGTGTGTGCGTGAACTGGTGCCGAGAGTGTGCGTGAACTGGTGCAGAGAGTGTGTGAACTGGTGCAGAGTGTGTGCGTGAACTGGTGCAGAGTGTGTGCGTGAACTGGTGCCGAGAGTGTGCGTGAACTGGTGCAGAGAGTGTGTGAACTGGTGCAGAGTGTGCGCGTGAACTGGTGCAGAGAGTGTGCGTGAACTGGTGCAGAGTGTGTGCGTGAACTGGTGCCGAGAGTGTGCGTGAACTGGTGCAGAGAGTGTGTGAACTGGTGCAGAGTGTGTGCGTGAACTGGTGCAGAGTGTGTGCGTGAACTGGTGCCGAGAGTGTGCGTGAACTGGTGCAGAGAGTGTGTGAACTGGTGCAGAGTGTGCGCGTGAACTGGTGCAGAGAGTGTGCGTGAACTGGTGCAGAGAGTGCGCGTGAACTGGTGCAGAGTGTGTGCGGAACTGGTGCAGAGAGTGCGTGAACTGGTGCAGAGAGTGTGCGTGAACTGGTGCCGAGAGTGCGCGTGAACTGGTGCAGAGTGTGTGCGTGAACTGGTGCAGAGTGTGTGCGTGAACTGGTGCCGAGAGAGTGCGTGAACTGGTGCAGAGAGTGTGTGTGAACTGGTGCAGAGAGTGCGTGTGAACTGGTGCAGAGTGTGTGCGTGAACTGGTGCAGAGTGTGTGTGAACTGGTGCAGAGAGTGCGCGTGAACTGGTGCCGAGAGTGCGCGTGAACTGGTGCAGAGAGTGCGCGTGAACTGGTGCAGAGTGTGCGCGTGAACTGGTGCAGAGAGTGCGCGTGAACTGGTGCAGAGAGTGCGCGTGAACTGGTGCAGAGTGTGTGTGTGAACTGGTGCAGAGTGTGCGCGTGAACTGGTGCAGAGTGTGCGCGTGAACTGGTGCAGAGTGTGTGCGTGAACTGGTGCAGAGTGTGTGCGTGAACTGGTGCCGAGAGTGCGCGTGAACTGGTGCCGAGAGTGCGCGTGAACTGGTGCAGAGAGTGTGCGTGAACTGGTGCAGAGAGTGTGTGTGAACTGGTGCAGAGTGTGCGTGAACTGGTGCAGAGTGTGTGTGTGAACTGGTGCCGAGAGTGTGTGTGTGAACTGGTGCAGAGTGTGTGTGAACTGGTGCAGAGAGTGTGTGTGAACTGGTGCAGAGAGTGCGCGTGAACTGGTGCAGAGTGTGCGCGTGAACTGGTGCAGAGTGTGTGCGTGAACTGGTGCAGAGTGTGCGCGTGAACTGGTGCAGAGTGTGCGCGTGAACTGGTGCAGAGTGTGTGCGTGAACTGGTGCAGAGTGTGTGCGTGAACTGGTGCAGAGTGTGTGCGTGAACTGGTGCAGAGTGTGTGTGTGAACTGGTGCAGAGTGTGCGCGTGAACTGGTGCAGAGAGTGCGCGTGAACTGGTGCAGAGAGTGCGCGTGAACTGGTGCAGAGTGTGCGCGTGAACTGGTGCAGAGTGTGCGCGTGAACTGGTGCAGAGAGTGCGCGTGAACTGGTGCAGAGTGTGCGCGTGAACTGGTGCAGAGAGTGCGTGAACTGGTGCAGAGTGTGTGTGAACTGGTGCAGAGAGTGTGCGTGAACTGGTGCCGAGAGTGCGCGTGAACTGGTGCAGAGAGTGTGCGTGAACTGGTGCCGAGAGTGCGCGTGAACTGGTGCAGAGTGTGCGTGAACTGGTGCAGAGTGTGCGCGTGAACTGGTGCAGAGAGTGCGTGAACTGGTGCAGAGTGTGCGTGAACTGGTGCAGAGAGTGTGCGTGAACTGGTGCAGAGTGTGTGTGAACTGGTGCAGAGAGTGTGTGTGAACTGGTGCAGAGAGTGTGCGTGAACTGGTGCAGAGAGTGTGCGTGAACTGGTGCAGAGTGTGCGCGTGAACTGGTGCAGAGAGTGCGCGTGAACTGGTGCAGAGTGTGTGTGAACTGGTGCAGAGTGTGTGTGAACTGGTGCAGAGAGTGCGTGAACTGGTGCAGAGAGTGTGCGTGAACTGGTGCAGAGTGTGTGCGTGAACTGGTGCAGAGTGTGCGTGAACTGGTGCAGAGTGTGTGCGGAACTGGTGCAGAGAGTGCGTGAACTGGTGCAGAGAGTGCGCGTGAACTGGTGCAGAGAGTGCGCGTGAACTGGTGCAGAGAGTGCGCGTGAACTGGTGCAGAGAGTGCGCGTGAACTGGTGCAGAGAGTGCGCGTGAACTGGTGCAGAGAGTGCGCGTGAACTGGTGCAGAGAGTGCGTGAACTGGTGCCGAGAGTGCGCGTGAACTGGTGCAGAGAGTGTGTGAACTGGTGCAGAGAGTGTGTGAACTGGTGCAGAGTGTGCGCGTGAACTGGTGCAGAGAGTGTGTGAACTGGTGCAGAGTGTGTGCGTGAACTGGTGCAGAGAGTGCGCGTGAACTGGTGCAGAGAGTGTGCGTGAACTGGTGCAGAGTGTGCGTGAACTGGTGCAGAGTGTGTGCGTGAACTGGTGCCGAGAGTGTGCGTGAACTGGTGCAGAGAGTGTGCGTGAACTGGTGCAGAGAGTGTGCGTGAACTGGTGCAGAGTGTGTGCGTGAACTGGTGCCGAGAGTGTGCGTGAACTGGTGCAGAGAGTGTGTGAACTGGTGCAGAGTGTGTGCGTGAACTGGTGCAGAGTGTGTGCGTGAACTGGTGCCGAGAGTGTGCGTGAACTGGTGCAGAGAGTGTGTGAACTGGTGCAGAGTGTGCGCGTGAACTGGTGCAGAGAGTGTGCGTGAACTGGTGCAGAGAGTGCGCGTGAACTGGTGCAGAGTGTGTGCGGAACTGGTGCAGAGAGTGCGTGAACTGGTGCAGAGAGTGTGCGTGAACTGTTGCCGAGAGTGCGCGTGAACTGGTGCAGAGTGTGCGCGTGAACTGGTGCAGAGAGTGCGCGTGAACTGGTGCAGAGAGTGCGCGTGAACTGGTGCAGAGAGTGCGCGTGAACTGGTGCAGAGAGTGCGCGTGAACTGGTGCAGAGAGTGCGCGTGAACTGGTGCAGAGAGTGCGCGTGAACTGGTGCAGAGAGTGCGCGTGAACTGGTGCAGAGAGTGCGCGTGAACTGGTGCAGAGAGTGCGCGTGAACTGGTGCAGAGAGTGCGCGTGAACTGGTGCAGAGAGTGCGCGTGAACTGGTGCAGAGAGTGCGCGTGAACTGGTGCAGAGAGTGCGCGTGAACTGGTGCAGAGAGTGTGCGTGAACTGGTGCAGAGTGTGTGTGTGAACTGGTGCAGAGTGTGTGTGTGAACTGGTGCAGAGTGTGTGCGTGAACTGGTGCAGAGTGTGCGCGTGAACTGGTGCAGAGTGTGCGCGTGAACTGGTGCAGAGAGTGCGCGTGAACTGGTGCAGAGTGTGTGTGAACTGGTGCAGAGTGTGTGTGTGCACTGGTGCAGAGTGTGCGTGAACTGGTGCAGAGTGTGTGTGTGAACTGGTGCAGAGTGTGTGTGTGAACTGGTGCAGAGTGTGCGTGAACTGGTGCAGAGTGTGCGTGAACTGGTGCAGAGTGTGCGCGTGAACTGGTGCAGAGTGTTTGTGTGAACTGGTGCAGAGTGTGTGCGTGAACTGGTGCAGAGTGCGCGTGAACTGGTGCAGAGTGTGTGTGTGAACTGGTGCAGAGTGTGTGTGTGAACTGGTGCAGAGTGTGTGTGTGAACTGGTGCAGAGTGTGTGCGTGAACTGGTGCAGAGAGTGCGCGTGAACTGGTGCAGAGTGTGTGCGTGAACTGGTGCAGAGTGTGTGCGTGAACTGGTGCAGAGTGTGTGCGTGAACTGGTGCAGAGTGTGTGCGTGAACTGGTGCAGAGTGTGTGCGTGAACTGGTGCAGAGTGTGTGCGTGAACTGGTGCAGAGTGTGTGCGTGAACTGGTGCAGAGTGTGTGCGTGAACTGGTGCAGAGTGTGTGCGTGAACTGGTGCAGAGTGTGTGCGTGAACTGGTGCAGAGTGTGTGCGTGAACTGGTGCAGAGTGTGTGCGTGAACTGGTGCAGAGTGTGTGTGAACTGGTGCAGAGTGTGCGCGTGAACTGGTGCAGAGAGTGTGCGTGAACTGGTGCAGAGAGTGTGCGTGAACTGGTGCAGAGTGTGTGTGTGAACTGGTGCAGAGTGTGTGTGTGAACTGGTGCAGAGTGTGTGCGTGAACTGGTGCAGAGAGTGTGTGTGAACTGGTGCAGAGTGTGCGCGTGAACTGGTGCAGAGTGTGTGCGTGAACTGGTGCAGAGTGTGTGCGTGAACTGGTGCAGAGTGTGTGCGTGAACTGGTGCAGAGTGTGTGCGTGAACTGGTGCAGAGTGTGTGCGTGAACTGGTGCAGAGTGTGTGCGTGAACTGGTGCCGAGAGTGTGTGTGTGAACTGGTGCAGAGTGTGTGTGAACTGGTGCAGAGTGTGCGTGAACTGGTGCAGAGAGTGCGTGAACTGGTGCAGAGAGTGTGCGTGAACTGGTGCAGAGTGTGTGTGAACTGGTGCCGAGAGTGTGTGTGTGAACTGGTGCAGAGAGTGCGTGAACTGGTGCAGAGAGTGTGTGTGTGAACTGGTGCAGAGTGTGTGTGAACTGGTGCAGAGAGTGTGTGTGAACTGGTGCCGAGAGTGCGCGTGAACTGGTGCAGAGTGTGTGCGTGAACTGGTGCCGAGAGTGTGTGTGTGAACTGGTGCAGAGAGTGCGTGAACTGGTGCAGAGAGTGTGTGTGTGAACTGGTGCAGAGTGTGCGCGTGAACTGGTGCAGAGAGTGCGCGTGAACTGGTGCAGAGTGTGTGCGTGAACTGGTGCAGAGAGTGTGCGTGAACTGGTGCAGAGTGTGCGCGTGAACTGGTGCAGAGAGTGCGCGTGAACTGGTGCAGAGTGTGTGCGTGAACTGGTGCAGAGAGTGCGCGTGAACTGGTGCAGAGTGTGTGTGTGAACTGGTGCAGAGATTGTGCGTGAACTGGTGCAGAGAGTGCGCGTGAACTGGTGCAGAGAGTGCGCGTGAACTGGTGCAGAGTGTGTGCGTGAACTGGTGCAGAGAGTGCGCGTGAACTGGTGCAGAGTGTGTGCGTGAACTGGTGCCGAGAGTGTGTGTGTGAACTGGTGCAGAGTGTGTGTGAACTGGTGCAGAGAGTGTGTGTGAACTGGTGCAGAGAGTGCGCGTGAACTGGTGCAGAGTGTGCGCGTGAACTGGTGCAGAGTGTGCGCGTGAACTGGTGCAGAGTGTGCGCGTGAACTGGTGCAGAGTGTGCGCGTGAACTGGTGCAGAGTGTGCGCGTGAACTGGTGCAGAGTGTGCGCGTGAACTGGTGCAGAGAGTGCGCGTGAACTGGTGCAGAGTGTGCGCGTGAACTGGTGCAGAGTGTGCGCGTGAACTGGTGCAGAGAGTGCGCGTGAACTGGTGCAGAGAGTGTGCGTGAACTGGTGCAGAGTGTGTGCGTGAACTGGTGCAGAGAGTGCGCGTGAACTGGTGCAGAGTGTGTGTGTGAACTGGTGCAGAGTGTGCGTGAACTGGTGCAGAGTGTGTGCGTGAACTGGTGCAGAGAGTGCGCGTGAACTGGTGCAGAGAGTGCGCGTGAACTGGTGCAGAGTGTGCGCGTGAACTGGTGCAGAGTGTGCGCGTGAACTGGTGCAGAGTGTGCGCGTGAACTGGTGCAGAGTGTGTGCGTGAACTGGTGCAGAGTGTGTGCGTGAACTGGTGCAGAGAGTGCGTGAACTGGTGCAGAGTGTGTGTGAACTGGTGCAGAGTGTGCGTGAACTGGTGCAGAGAGTGTGCGTGAACTGGTGCCGAGAGTGCGCGTGAACTGGTGCAGAGTGTGCGTGAACTGGTGCAGAGTGTGCGCGTGAACTGGTGCAGAGAGTGCGTGAACTGGTGCAGAGTGTGCGCGTGAACTGGTGCAGAGAGTGTGTGTGAACTGGTGCAGAGAGTGCGTGAACTGGTGCAGAGAGTGTGCGTGAACTGGTGCAGAGTGTGTGCGTGAACTGGTGCAGAGTGTGCGTGAACTGGTGCAGAGTGTGTGCGGAACTGGTGCAGAGAGTGCGTGAACTGGTGCAGAGAGTGTGTGAACTGGTGCAGAGAGTGCGCGTGAACTGGTGCAGAGTGCGCGTGAACTGGTGCAGAGTGTGTGCGTGAACTGGTGCAGAGAGTGTGTGTGAACTGGTGCAGAGAGTGTGTGTGAACTGGTGCAGAGAGTGTGTGTGAACTGGTGCAGAGAGTGTGTGTGAACTGGTGCAGAGAGTGTGTGTGAACTGGTGCAGAGAGTGTGCGTGAACTGGTGCAGAGAGTGCGCGTGAACTGGTGCAGAGTGTGCGCGTGAACTGGTGCAGAGAGTGTGCGTGAACTGGTGCCGAGAGTGCGCGTGAACTGGTGCAGAGAGTGCGCGTGAACTGGTGCAGAGTGTGCGCGTGAACTGGTGCCGAGAGTGCGCGTGAACTGGTGCCGAGAGTGTGTGTGTGAACTGGTGCAGAGTGTGCGCGTGAACTGGTGCAGAGAGTGCGCGTGAACTGGTGCAGAGAGTGTGCGTGAAGTGGTGCAGAGAGTGCGCGTGAACTGGTGCAGAGTGTGCGCGTGAACTGGTGCAGAGTGTGTGCGTGAACTGGTGCAGAGAGTGTGCGTGAACTGGTGCAGAGAGTGTGCGTGAACTGGTGCAGAGAGTGTGCGTGAACTGGTGCAGAGAGTGTGCGTGAACTGGTGCAGAGTGTGTGCGTGAACTGGTGCAGAGAGTGTGCGTGAACTGGTGCAGAGAGTGCGCGTGAACTGGTGCACAGAGTGCGCGTGAACTGGTGCAGAGAGTGCGCGTGAACTGGTGCAGAGAGTGCGCGTGAACTGGTGCAGAGTGTGCGTGAACTGGTGCAGAGTGTGCGTGAACTGGTGCAGAGTGTGTGTGAACTGGTGCAGAGTGTGTGTGAATGGTGCAGAGAGTGTGTGTGAACTGGTGCAGAGAGTGTGCGTGAACTGGTGCAGAGTGTGTGCGTGAACTGGTGCAGAGAGTGTGCGTGAACTGGTGCAGAGAGTGCGCGTGAACTGGTGCAGAGTGTGCGTGTGAACTGGTGCAGAGTGTGTGTGTGAACTGGTGCAGAGTGTGTGTGTGAACTGGTGCAGAGTGTGTGTGTGAACTGGTGCAGAGTGTGTGTGTGAACTGGTGCAGAGTGTGTGCGTGAACTGGTGCAGAGTGTGCGCGTGAACTGGTGCAGAGTGTGTGCGTGAACTGGTGCAGAGTGTGTGTGAACTGGTGCAGAGAGTGTGTGTGAACTGGTGCAGAGAGTGCGCGTGAACTGGTGCAGAGAGTGCGCGTGAACTGGTGCAGAGTGCGCGTGAACTGGTGCAGAGTGCGCGTGAACTGGTGCAGAGTGCGCGTGAACTGGTGCAGAGTGTGCGCGTGAACTGGTGCAGAGTGTGCGCGTGAACTGGTGCAGAGTGTGTGTGTGAACTGGTGCAGAGTGTGTGTGTGAACTGGTGCAGAGTGTGTGTGTGAACTGGTGCAGAGTGTGTGCGTGAACTGGTGCAGAGTGTGTGTGTGAACTGGTGCAGAGTGTGCGCGTGAACTGGTGCAGAGTGTGCGCGTGAACTGGTGCAGAGTGTGCGTGTGAACTGGTGCAGAGTGTGTGTGTGAACTGGTGCAGAGTGTGTGAGTGAACTGGTGCAGAGTGTGTGCGTGAACTGGTGCAGAGTGTGCGTGAACTGGTGCAGAGTGTGCGCGTGAACTGGTGCAGAGAGTGCGCGTGAACTGGTGCAGAGTGTGTGTGAACTGGTGCAGAGTGTGTGTGTGAACTGGTGCAGAGAGTGTGTGTGTGAACTGGTGCAGAGTGTGCGCGTGAACTGGTGCAGAGTGCGCGTGAACTGGTGCAGAGTGTGCGCGTGAACTGGTGCAGAGTGTGCGCGTGAACTGGTGCAGAGTGTGTGCGTGAACTGGTGCCGAGAGTGCGCGTGAACTGGTGCAGAGTGTGCGCGTGAACTGGTGCAGAGTGTGCGCGTGAACTGGTGCAGAGTGTGTGCGTGAACTGGTGCAGAGTGTGTGCGTGAACTGGTGCAGAGTGTGTGTGAACTGGTGCAGAGAGTGTGCGTGAACTGGTGCAGAGTGTGCGTGAACTGGTGCAGAGTGTGCGTGAACTGGTGCAGAGTGTGCGTGAACTGGTGCAGAGTGTGCGTGAACTGGTGCAGAGTGTGTGTGAACTGGTGCAGAGAGTGTGCGTGAACTGGTGCAGAGAGTGTGCGTGAACTGGTGCAGAGTGTGCGCGTGAACTGGTGCAGAGTGTGCGCGTGAACTGGTGCAGAGTGCGCGTGAACTGGTGCAGAGTGTGCGCGTGAACTGGTGCAGAGTGTGCGCGTGAACTGGTGCAGAGTGTGCGCGTGAACTGGTGCAGAGTGTGTGCGTGAACTGGTGCAGAGTGTGTGCGTGAACTGGTGCCGAGAGTGTGTGTGAACTGGTGCAGAGTGTGCGCGTGAGAACTGGTGCACAGTGTGCGCGTGAACTGGTGCAGAGAGTGTGTGTGAACTGGTGCAGAGTGTGTGCGTGAACTGGTGCCGAGAGTGTGTGTGAACTGGTGCAGAGTGTGCGCGTGAGAACTGGTGCAGAGTGTGCGCGTGAACTGGTGCAGAGAGTGTGCGTGAACTGGTGCAGAGTGTGTGCGTGAACTGGTGCCGAGAGTGCGCGTGAACTGGTGCAGAGTGTGCGCGTGAACTGGTGCAGAGTGTGTGCGTGAACTGGTGCAGAGTGTGTGCGTGAACTGGTGCAGAGTGTGTGCGTGAACTGGTGCAGAGTGTGTGCGTGAACTGGTGCAGAGTGTGCGTGAACTGGTGCAGAGTGTGCGTGAACTGGTGCAGAGAGTGTGCGTGAACTGGTGCAGAGTGTGTGCGTGAACTGGTGCAGAGTGTGTGTGTGAACTGGTGCAGAGTGTGCGTGAACTGGTGCAGAGAGTGTGCGTGAACTGGTGCAGAGAGTGTGCGTGAACTGGTGCAGAGAGTGTGCGTGAACTGGTGCAGAGTGTGTGCGTGAACTGGTGCAGAGTGTGTGTGAACTGGTGCAGAGAGTGTGCGTGAACTGGTGCAGAGTGTGTGCGTGTGAACTGGTGCAGAGTGTGTGCGTGAACTGGTGCAGAGTGTGTGCGTGAACTGGTGCAGAGTGTGCGTGAACTGGTGCAGAGAGTGTGTGTGAACTGGTGCAGAGTGTGTGCGTGAACTGGTGCAGAGAGTGTGTGTGAACTGGTGCAGAGAGTGTGTGTGAACTGGTGCAGAGTGTGCGTGAACTGGTGCAGAGTGCGCGTGAACTGGTGCAGAGAGTGTGCGTGAACTGGTGCAGAGTGTGCGTGAACTGGTGCAGAGTGCGCGTGAACTGGTGCAGAGTGTGTGCGTGAACTGGTGCAGAGTGTGTGCGTGAACTGGTGCAGAGTGTGTGCGTGAACTGGTGCAGAGTGTGTGCGTGAACTGGTGCAGAGTGTGTGCGTGAACTGGTGCAGAGTGTGTGCGTGAACTGGTGCAGAGTGTGTGCGTGAACTGGTGCAGAGTGTGCGTGAACTGGTGCAGAGAGTGCGCGTGAACTGGTGCAGAGTGCGTGTGAACTGGTGCAGAGTGTGCGCGTGAACTGGTGCAGAGTGTGCGCGTGAACTGGTGCAGAGTGTGCGCGTGAACTGGTGCAGAGTGTGCGCGTGAACTGGTGCAGAGTGTGTGCGTGAACTGGTGCAGAGTGTGCGTGAACTGGTGCAGAGAGTGTGTGTGAACTGGTGCAGAGTGTGTGCGTGAACTGGTGCAGAGAGTGTGTGTGAACTGGTGCAGAGAGTGTGTGTGAACTGGTGCAGAGTGTGCGTGAACTGGTGCAGAGTGCGCGTGAACTGGTGCAGAGAGTGTGCGTGAACTGGTGCAGAGTGTGCGTGAACTGGTGCAGAGTGCGCGTGAACTGGTGCAGAGTGTGTGCGTGAACTGGTGCAGAGTGTGTGCGTGAACTGGTGCAGAGTGTGTGCGTGAACTGGTGCAGAGTGTGTGCGTGAACTGGTGCAGAGTGTGTGCGTGAACTGGTGCAGAGTGTGTGCGTGAACTGGTGCAGAGTGTGCGTGAACTGGTGCAGAGAGTGCGCGTGAACTGGTGCAGAGTGCGTGTGAACTGGTGCAGAGTGTGCGCGTGAACTGGTGCAGAGTGTGCGCGTGAACTGGTGCAGAGTGTGCGCGTGAACTGGTGCAGAGTGTGCGCGTGAACTGGTGCAGAGTGTGCGCGTGAACTGGTGCAGAGTGTGCGCGTGAACTGGTGCAGAGTGTGCGCGTGAACTGGTGCAGAGTGTGCGCGTGAACTGGTGCAGAGAGTGCGCGTGAACTGGTGCAGAGTGTGTGTGTGAACTGGTGCAGAGTGTGTGTGTGAACTGGTGCAGAGTGTGTGCGTGAACTGGTGCAGAGAGTGTGCGTGAACTGGTGCAGAGAGTGTGCGTGAACTGGTGCAGAGTGTGTGCGTGAACTGGTGCAGAGAGTGTGCGTGAACTGGTGCAGAGAGTGTGCGTGAACTGGTGCAGAGTGTGTGCGTGAACTGGTGCAGAGTGTGTGCGTGAACTGGTGCAGAGAGTGTGTGTGAACTGGTGCAGAGTGTGCGTGAACTGGTGCAGAGTGTGCGTGTGAACTGGTGCAGAGAGTGTGTGTGAACTGGTGCAGAGTGTGTGTGTGAACTGGTGCAGAGTGTGTGTGTGAACTGGTGCAGAGAGTGTGTGTGAACTGGTGCAGAGTGTGCGTGAACTGGTGCAGAGTGTGTGTGTGAACTGGTGCAGAGTGTGCGCGTGAACTGGTGCAGAGTGTGTGTGAACTGGTGCAGAGTGTGTGTGAACTGGTGCAGAGTGTGTGCGTGAACTGGTGCAGAGTGTGTGTGAACTGGTGCAGAGTGTGTGTGAACTGGTGCAGAGTGTGTGAGAACTGGTGCAGAGTGTGTGTGAACTGGTGCAGAGTGTGTGTGAACTGGTGCAGAGTGTGTGTGAACTGGTGCAGAGTGTGTGTGTGAACTGGTGCAGAGTGTGTGTGTGAACTGGTGCAGAGTGTGTGTGTGAACTGGTGCAGAGTGTGTGTGTGAACTGGTGCAGAGTGTGTGTGTGAACTGGTGCAGAGAGTGTGCGTGAACTGGTGCAGAGAGTGTGCGTGAACTGGTGCAGAGTGTGCGTGAACTGGTGCAGAGTGTGTGTGAACTGGTGCAGAGTGTGTGTGAACTGGTGCAGAGTGTGTGTGTGAACTGGTGCAGAGAGTGTGTGAACTGGTGCAGAGTGTGTGTGAACTGGTGCAGAGTGTGTGTGAACTGGTGCAGAGTGTGTGTGAACTGGTGCAGAGTGTGTGTGAACTGGTGCAGAGTGTGTGCGTGAACTGGTGCAGAGTGTGTGTGAACTGGTGCAGAGTGTGTGTGAACTGGTGCAGAGAGTGTGTGTGAACTGGTGCAGAGTGTGTGTGTGAACTGGTGCAGAGAGTGTGCGTGAACTGGTGCAGAGTGTGCGTGAACTGGTGCAGAGTGTGTGCGTGAACTGGTGCAGAGAGAGTGCGTGAACTGGTGCAGAGTGTGTGCGTGAACTGGTGCAGAGTGTGCGTGAACTGGTGCAGAGTGTGTGTGTGAACTGGTGCAGAGAGTGTGTGAACTGGTGCAGAGAGTGTGTGTGAACTGGTGCAGAGAGTGCGTGAACTGGTGCAGAGAGTGTGCGTGAACTGGTGCAGAGTGTGCGTGAACTGGTGCCGAGAGTGTGCGTGAACTGGTGCAGAGTGTGTGCGTGAACTGGTGCAGAGTGTGTGCGTGAACTGGTGCAGAGTGTGTGTGTGAACTGGTGCAGAGAGTGTGCGTGAACTGGTGCAGAGTGTGTGCGTGAACTGGTGCAGAGTGTGTGTGTGAACTGGTGCAGAGAGTGTGCGTGAACTGGTGCAGAGAGTGCGTGAACTGGTGCAGAGTGTGTGTGTGAACTGGTGCAGAGTGTGTGTGTGAACTGGTGCAGAGAGTGTGCGTGAACTGGTGCAGAGAGTGCGTGAACTGGTGCAGAGTGTGTGTGTGAACTGGTGCAGAGTGTGTGTGTGAACTGGTGCAGAGTGTGCGTGAACTGGTGCAGAGTGTGTGTGTGAACTGGTGCAGAGTGTGCGTGAACTGGTGCAGAGTGTGTGCGTGAACTGGTGCAGAGTGTGTGTGAACTGGTGCAGAGTGTGTGTGTGAACTGGTGCAGAGAGTGTGTGTGAACTGGTGCAGAGTGTGTGTGTGAACTGGTGCAGAGAGTGCGTGAACTGGTGCAGAGAGTGTGCGTGAACTGGTGCCGAGAGTGTGCGTGAACTGGTGCCGAGAGTGTGCGTGAACTGGTGCAGAGTGTGTGCGTGAACTGGTGCAGAGTGTGTGCGTGAACTGGTGCAGAGTGTGTGTGTGAACTGGTGCAGAGTGTGTGCGTGAACTGGTGCAGAGTGTGCGCGTGAACTGGTGCAGAGTGTGTGTGAACTGGTGCAGAGAGTGTGCGTGAACTGGTGCAGAGTGTGCGCGTGAACTGGTGCAGAGTGTGTGTGAACTGGTGCAGAGAGTGTGCGTGAACTGGTGCAGAGTGTGTGCGTGAACTGGTGCAGAGTGTGTGCGTGAACTGGTGCAGAGTGTGTGCGTGAACTGGTGCAGAGTGTGTGCGTGAACTGGTGCAGAGTGTGTGCGTGAACTGGTGCAGAGTGTGCGTGTGAACTGGTGCAGAGTGTGCGTGAACTGGTGCAGAGAGTGCGTGAACTGGTGCAGAGTGTGCGCGTGAACTGGTGCAGAGTGTGTGTGAACTGGTGCAGAGTGTGCGTGAACTGGTGCAGAGTGTGAGTGAACTGGTGCAGAGTGTGAGTGAACTGGTGCAGAGTGTGCGTGAACTGGTGCAGAGTGTGCGTGAACTGGTGCAGAGTGTGCGTGAACTGGTGCAGAGTGTGCGTGAACTGGTGCAGAGTGTGCGTGAACTGGTGCAGAGTGTGCGTGAACTGGTGCAGAGTGTGCGTGAACTGGTGCAGAGTGTGCGTGAACTGGTGCAGAGTGTGCGTGAACTGGTGCAGAGTGTGCGTGAACTGGTGCAGAGTGTGCGTGAACTGGTGCAGAGTGTGCGTGTGAACTGGTGCCGAGAGTGCGTGTGTGAACTGGTGCAGAGTGTGTGTGAACTGGTGCAGAGTGTGTGTGAACTGGTGCAGAGTGTGTGTGAACTGGTGCAGAGTGTGTGTGAACTGGTGCAGAGTGTGCGCGTGAACTGGTGCAGAGTGTGTGCGTGAACTGGTGCAGAGTGTGTGTGTGAACTGGTGCAGAGTGTGCGTGAACTGGTGCAGAGTGTGCGTGAACTGGTGCAGAGTGTGCGTGAACTGGTGCAGAGTGTGCGTGAACTGGTGCAGAGTGTGCGTGAACTGGTGCAGAGTGTGCGTGAACTGGTGCAGAGTGTGCGTGAACTGGTGCAGAGTGTGCGTGAACTGGTGCAGAGTGTGCGTGAACTGGTGCAGAGTGTGAGTGAACTGGTGCAGAGTGTGCGTGAACTGGTGCAGAGTGTGCGTGAACTGGTGCAGAGTGTGCGTGAACTGGTGCAGAGTGTGCGTGAACTGGTGCAGAGTGTGCGTGAACTGGTGCAGAGTGTGCGTGAACTGGTGCAGAGTGTGCGTGAACTGGTGCAGAGTGTGCGTGAACTGGTGCAGAGTGTGCGTGAACTGGTGCAGAGTGTGCGTGAACTGGTGCAGAGTGTGCGTGAACTGGTGCAGAGTGTGCGTGAACTGGTGCAGAGTGTGCGTGAACTGGTGCAGAGTGTGCGTGAACTGGTGCAGAGTGTGCGTGAACTGGTGCAGAGTGTGCGTGTGAACTGGTGCCGAGAGTGCGTGTGTGAACTGGTGCAGAGTGTGTGTGAACTGGTGCAGAGTGTGTGTGTGAACTGGTGCAGAGTGTGCGTGAACTGGTGCAGAGAGTGTGCGTGAACTGGTGCAGAGAGTGTGCGTGAACTGGTGCAGAGAGTGTGCGTGAACTGGTGCAGAGAGTGTGCGTGAACTGGTGCAGAGAGTGTGCGTGAACTGGTGCAGAGAGTGTGCGTGAACTGGTGCAGAGAGTGCGCGTGAACTGGTGCAGAGTGTGCGCGTGAACTGGTGCAGAGTGTGCGCGTGAACTGGTGCAGAGTGTGCGCGTGAACTGGTGCAGAGTGTGCGCGTGAACTGGTGCAGAGTGTGTGCGTGAACTGGTGCAGAGTGTGTGCGTGAACTGGTGCAGAGTGTGCGTGTGAACTGGTGCAGAGTGTGCGCGTGAACTGGTGCAGAGAGTGCGCGTGAACTGGTGCAGAGAGTGCGCGTGAACTGGTGCAGAGTGTGCGCGTGAACTGGTGCAGAGTGTGCGCGTGAACTGGTGCAGAGAGTGCGCGTGAACTGGTGCAGAGTGTGCGCGTGAACTGGTGCAGAGAGTGCGCGTGAACTGGTGCAGAGAGTGCGCGTGAACTGGTGCAGAGTGTGTGCGTGAACTGGTGCAGAGAGTGCGCGTGAACTGGTGCAGAGAGTGCGCGTGAACTGGTGCAGAGTGTGCGCGTGAACTGGTGCAGAGTGTGCGCGTGAACTGGTGCAGAGTGTGCGCGTGAACTGGTGCAGAGTGTGTGCGTGAACTGGTGCAGAGTGTGTGCGTGAACTGGTGCAGAGAGTGCGTGAACTGGTGCAGAGTGTGTGTGAACTGGTGCAGAGAGTGTGCGTGAACTGGTGCCGAGAGTGCGCGTGAACTGGTGCAGAGAGTGTGCGTGAACTGGTGCCGAGAGTGCGCGTGAACTGGTGCAGAGTGTGCGTGAACTGGTGCAGAGTGTGCGCGTGAACTGGTGCAGAGAGTGCGTGAACTGGTGCAGAGTGTGCGTGAACTGGTGCAGAGAGTGTGCGTGAACTGGTGCAGAGTGTGTGTGAACTGGTGCAGAGAGTGTGTGTGAACTGGTGCAGAGAGTGTGCGTGAACTGGTGCAGAGAGTGTGCGTGAACTGGTGCAGAGTGTGCGCGTGAACTGGTGCAGAGAGTGCGCGTGAACTGGTGCAGAGAGTGTGTGAACTGGTGCAGAGTGTGTGTGAACTGGTGCAGAGAGTGCGTGAACTGGTGCAGAGAGTGTGCGTGAACTGGTGCAGAGAGTGCGTGAACTGGTGCCGAGAGTGCGCGTGAACTGGTGCAGAGAGTGTGTGAACTGGTGCAGAGAGTGTGTGAACTGGTGCAGAGAGTGTGTGTGAACTGGTGCAGAGAGTGTGTGTGAACTGGTGCAGAGAGTGTGTGTGAACTGGTGCAGAGAGTGTGTGTGAACTGGTGCAGAGAGTGTGCGTGAACTGGTGCAGAGAGTGCGCGTGAACTGGTGCAGAGTGTGCGCGTGAACTGGTGCAGAGAGTGTGCGTGAACTGGTGCAGAGAGTGTGCGTGAACTGGTGCAGAGAGTGTGCGTGAACTGGTGCAGAGTGTGTGCGTGAACTGGTGCAGAGAGTGTGCGTGAACTGGTGCAGAGTGTGTGCGTGAACTGGTGCAGAGAGTGCGCGTGAACTGGTGCACAGAGTGCGCGTGAACTGGTGCAGAGAGTGCGCGTGAAACTGGTGCAGAGAGTGCGCGTGAACTGGTGCAGAGTGTGCGTGAACTGGTGCAGAGTGTGCGTGAACTGGTGCAGAGTGTGTGTGTGAACTGGTGCAGAGTGTGTGTGTGAACTGGTGCAGAGTGTGCGCGTGAACTGGTGCAGAGTGTGTGTGAACTGGTGCAGAGTGTGTGTGAACTGGTGCAGAGTGTGCGCGTGAACTGGTGCAGAGAGTGCGCGTGAACTGGTGCCGAGAGTGCGCGTGAACTGGTGCCGAGAGTGCGCGTGAACTGGTGCCGAGAGTGCGCGTGAACTGGTGCCGAGAGTGCGCGTGAACTGGTGCCGAGAGTGCGCGTGAACTGGTGCCGAGAGTGCGCGTGAACTGGTGCCGAGAGTGCGCGTGAACTGGTGCCGAGAGTGCGCGTGAACTGGTGCCGAGAGTGTGTGTGAACTGGTGCAGAGAGTGTGTGTGAACTGGTGCAGAGAGTGCGCGTGAACTGGTGCAGAGTGTGCGTGAACTGGTGCAGAGAGTGAGCGTGAACTGGTGCAGAGTGTGTGCGTGAACTGGTGCAGAGAGTGTGCGTGAACTGGTGCAGAGTGTGTGCGTGAACTGGTGCAGAGTGTGTGCGTGAACTGGTGCAGAGTGTGCGCGTGAACTGGTGCAGAGTGTGTGTGTGAACTGGTGCAGAGAGTGTGCGTGAACTGGTGCAGAGTGTGTGTGAACTGGTGCAGAGAGTGCGTGAACTGGTGCAGAGAGTGTGTGCGTGAACTGGTGCAGAGTGTGTGTGTGAACTGGTGCAGAGAGTGTGCGTGAACTGGTGCAGAGTGTGCGCGTGAACTGGTGCAGAGAGTGTGCGTGAACTGGTGCAGAGTGTGTGTGTGAACTGGTGCAGAGTGTGTGCGTGAACTGGTGCAGAGTGTGTGCGTGAACTGGTGCAGAGAGTGCGCGTGAACTGGTGCAGAGAGTGCGCGTGAACTGGTGCCGAGAGTGCGCGTGAACTGGTGCCGAGAGTGCGCGTGAACTGGTGCAGAGAGTGCGCGTGAACTGGTGCCGAGAGTGTGTGTGTGAACTGGTGCAGAGAGTGCGCTTGAACTGGTGCAGAGAGTGTGTGTGTGAACTGGTGCAGAGAGTGCGCTTGAACTGGTGCAGAGAGTGTGTGTGTGAACTGGTGCAGAGAGTGCGCTTGAACTGGTGCCGAGAGTGCGCGTGAACTGGTGCCGAGAGTGTGCGTGAACTGGTGCAGAGAGTGTGTGCGTGAACTGGTGCAGAGAGTGCGCGTGAACTGGTGCAGAGAGTGCGCTTGAACTGGTGCCGAGAGTGCGCGTGAACTGGTGCAGAGTGTGCGTGAACTGGTGCAGAGAGTGTGTGCGTGAACTGGTGCAGAGAGTGCGCGTGAACTGGTGCAGAGAGTGCGCTTGAACTGGTGCCGAGAGTGCGCGTGAACTGGTGCAGAGTGTGCGTGAACTGGTGCCGAGAGTGCGCGTGAACTGGTGCCGAGAGTGTGCGTGAACTGGTGCAGAGAGTGTGTGTGAACTGGTGCAGAGTGTGCGCGTGAACTGGTGCAGAGAGTGCGCGTGAACTGGTGCAGAGAGTGCGTGAACTGGTGCAGAGAGTGCGCGTGAACTGGTGCAGAGAGTGTGTGCGTGAACTGGTGCAGAGAGTGCGCGTGAACTGGTGCAGAGAGTGCGTGAACTGGTGCAGAGAGTGCGCGTGAACTGGTGCAGAGAGTGTGTGCGTGAACTGGTGCAGAGAGTGTGTGTGAACTGGTGCCGAGAGTGCGCGTGAACTGGTGCCGAGAGTGCGCGTGAACTGGTGCCGAGAGTGTGTGTGTGAACTGGTGCAGAGAGTGCGCTTGAACTGGTGCAGAGAGTGTGTGTGTGAACTGGTGCAGAGAGTGTGCGTGAACTGGTGCAGAGTGTGCGTGAACTGGTGCCGAGAGTGCGCGTGAACTGGTGCAGAGAGTGTGCGTGAACTGGTGCAGAGTGTGTGTGAACTGGTGCAGAGTGTGTGCGTGAACTGGTGCAGAGAGTGCGTGTGAACTGGTGCAGAGTGTGTGTGTGAACTGGTGGAGAGTGTGTGCGTGAACTGGTGCAGAGAGTGTGCGTGAACTGGTGCAGAGAGTGCGTGTGAACTGGTGCAGAGTGTGTGTGTGAACTGGTGCAGAGAGTGTGCGTGAACTGGTGCCGAGAGTGCGCGTGAAACTGGTGCAGAGTGTGTGTGTGAACTGGTGCAGAGTGTGCGTGAACTGGTGCCGAGAGTGCGCGTGAACTGGTGCAGAGAGTGTGCGTGAACTGGTGCAGAGTGTGTGCGTGAACTGGTGCAGAGAGTGTGCGTGAACTGGTGCAGAGTGTGTGTGTGAACTGGTGCAGAGAGTGCGCGTGAACTGGTGCAGAGTGTGTGTGTGAACTGGTGCAGAGTGTGTGCGTGAACTGGTGCAGAGAGTGCGTGTGAACTGGTGCAGAGAGTGTGCGTGTGAAACTGGTGCAGAGTGTGTGTGTGAACTGGTGCAGAGAGTGTGCGTGAACTGGTGCCGAGAGTGCGCGTGAACTGGTGCAGAGTGTGCGTGTGAACTGGTGCAGAGTGTGTGTGAACTGGTGCAGAGTGTGTGTGAACTGGTGCAGAGTGTGTGTGAACTGGTGCAGAGTGTGTGTGAACTGGTGCAGAGTGTGTGTGAACTGGTGCAGAGTGTGTGTGAACTGGTGCAGAGAGTGTGCGTGAACTGGTGCCGAGAGTGCGCGTGAACTGGTGCCGAGAGTGCGTGAACTGGTGCAGAGAGTGTGTGTGAACTGTGCAGAGAGTGTGTGTGAACTGGTGCAGAGAGTGCGCGTGAACTGGTGCAGAGTGTGCGTGAACTGGTGCAGAGTGTGTGTGTGAACTGGTGCCGAGAGTGTGCGTGAACTGGTGCAGAGTGTGTGCGTGAACTGGTGCCGAGAGTGCGCGTGAACTGGTGCAGAGTGTGTGCGTGAACTGGTGCAGAGAGTGTGCGTGAACTGGTGCAGAGAGTGTGCGTGAACTGGTGCCGAGAGTGCGCGTGAACTGGTGCAGAGTGTGTGTGTGAACTGGTGCAGAGTGTGTGCGTGAACTGGTGCAGAGTGTGTGCGTGAACTGGTGCAGAGTGTGTGCGTGAACTGGTGCAGAGTGTGTGCGTGAACTGGTGCAGAGTGTGTGCGTGAACTGGTGCCGAGAGTGCGCGTGAACTGGTGCAGAGTGTGTGCGTGAACTGGTGCAGAGTGTGCGTGAAACTGGTGCCGAGAGTGCGCGTGTGAACTGGTGCAGAGTGTGTGTGTGAACTGGTGCAGAGAGTGTGCGTGAACTGGTGCCGAGAGTGCGCGTGAACTGGTGCAGAGAGTGCGCTTGAACTGGTGCCGAGAGTGCGCGTGAACTGGTGCAGAGTGTGCGCGTGAACTGGTGCAGCGTGTAACGTGCTTCTGTTTATTCCCCATTGTAGGGCCATGAAATGTGTGCCTTGTTGATTCTTGGGACATTTGCGACCCTGGCCTTATTAATGCAACTAATGGTGCACTGCAAATGTAAGTAAGATGATTGGCAGTGTGAATGGAATTCGGCAGAAGCCAGACTGGAGTACAGTCCCTTCCAGATCTCACCTCGAGCACACGATCTCTCTCACACACGCACTCTCTTTTTCTCTGTTGTTCTTTTTCTTTCTCTCCCTCCAACACTGTCTTTTACACTTACCCACCCTACTTTGGTTGGTGCTGTGCTGAGCTTTCCAGCGGGCTGGGCCTATTAGAGACAAAGGTGGTGATATATGCTTGGAGGCGCAGGACAAGGCTAAAATATTCAGAGTGTACTTTGTATCGGTGTTTACTAAGGAGGTGGATGCTGACAAAATATCGGTAGAAGCAATGGAAGAGGTGAAAATTGATGTCCACTCTAAGCATACCCAGCCTTTCTAGTACATCCTGTCCAAGTCGCCTGGTCCAGATGGCTTGCATCCCAAGTTGCTAAGGGAATTGGGGGAGGAGATAGCGGAAGGGCTTGCCATAATTTTCCAAATCTTCCCTAGATGCGGGGGGAGGTGCCTGAGGATTGGAAAGTGGCAGATGTGACTCCATTGTTCAAGAAAGGGTGTAAGGCCAATCCTAGTAACAACAGGCCGGTCGGTTTAACATCTGTGGTGGGTGAAGTGTTAGAAACAAAAATCAAGGAAAAAGTTAAAAGGAAAAACTTTTTTACGCAGCGAGTGGCGAGGACCTGGAACTCGCTGCCGACGGAAGTGGTGGAAGCGGAGACACTCAATGTTTTCCAGGCGAGACTGGATTGGCAGCTGAGGGAAATAAACTTGCAGGGCTACGGGGAGAGAGCGGGGGAATGGGACTGACTGGATCGCTCCACAGAGAGCCGCACAGACTCGATAGGCCGAATGGCCTCCTCCTGTGCCGTTGTGATTCTTATGCTCCAAATACCAAGTCCCCTACACACTCCTGAAAAATGCTCCTCTCTGTTTCTCGCTGTTATCAAAGCAACTCATTGCATTTTCCCCTGCCTGGTCTCATTTTGGCCAGTCCCTGTGCTCTGAAGCCCTTTACCTTGGTTAAGTACCTCGCCCTCCCTCCCACTGTAAAGTCAAAGGCTCCGCCTCGTGGTGTCTTTCCCTCCCGAAGGTGTGCAGACTCCTCGCTGGGCTGGCTCACCCAAGTGAATGTTCTCCCACGTGAGCCGGGACACTCGAGTGTGCCCCGCTTGACATTGGGAGTGCAGGCATGACTGCTGAACCTGATCCCGATCTCCACCCCCACCCTGCCGCGCGGACAGACAGACAGGCGCATGCATGCAGACGGTCACGGGATCTGGAGCCCTCTTCCCCTCTCTCACTGTGTGTGTGTCTCTCTTTCTCTCTCTCTCGGTCTCTCTCTCTCTCGGTCTCTCTCTCTCTCTCGGTCTCTCTCTCTCTCTCGGTCTCTCTCTCTCTCGGTCTCTCTCTCTCTCGGTCTCTCTCGCTCTCTCTCGGTCTCTCTCTCTCTCGCTCTCTCGGGTCTCTCTCTCTCTCGGTCTCTCTCTCTCTCGGTCTCTCTCTCTCGGTCTCTCTCTCTCTCTCGGTCTCTCTCTCTCTCGGTCTCTCTCTCTCTCGGTCTCTCTCTCTCTCGGTCTCTCTCTCTCGGTCTCTCTCTATCGGTCTCGGTCTCGGTCTCGCTCTCTTCGCTCGCTCGTCGGTCTCTCTCTCTCGGTCTCTCTCTCTCGGTCTCTCTCGGTCTCTCTCTCTCGGTCCTCTCTCTCGGTCTCTCTCTCGGTCTCTCTCGGTCTCTCTCTCTCGGTCTCTCTCTCTCGGTCTCTCTCTCTCGGTCTCTCGCTCTCTCTCTCGCTCTCTCTCTCGCTCTCTCTCTCGCTCTCTCTCGCTCTCGCTCTCGCTCTCGCTCTCGGTCTCTCGGTCTCTCTCTCGCGGTCTCTCTCGGTCTCTCTCTCGCGGTCTCTCTCGGTCTCTCTCTCGCGGTTCTCTCTCGCGGTCTCTCTCGCGGTCTCTCTCGCGGTCCTCGCTCGCTCGCTCTCTCGCTCTCGGTCTCTTCGCTCTCGGTCTCTCTCTCTCGGTCTCTCTCTCTCGGTCTCTCTCTCTCGGTCTCTCTCTCTCGCGTCTCTCTCTCTCGGTCTCTCTCGGTCTCTCTCTCTCGGTCTCTCTCTCGGTCTCTCTCTCGGTCTCTCTCTCGGTCTCTCTCTCGGTCTCTCGTCCTCTCGGTCTCTCTCTCTCGCTCTCTCTCTCTCTCGCTCTCGCTCTCGCTCTCTCTCTCTCTCGCTCTCTCTCTCGCTCTCTCTCTCGCTCTCTCTCTCGCTCTCTCTCTCTCGCTCTCTCTCTCCGCGCTCTCTCTCTCATCTCTCTC
>NC_141019.1:32885859-33134830 GCF_052327205.1 Somniosus microcephalus | reverse complement strand
CTTTCTCCCTTCCCCCCCCCCCCGCCCTTTCTCCCTTCCCCCCCCGCCCTTTCTCCCTTCCCCCCCCCCCCGCCCTTTCTCCCTTCCCTTCCTCCCCCCCCCGCCCTTCCTCCCCCCCCGCCCTTCCTCCCTTCCCCCCCCGCCCTTCCTCCCTTCCTCCCCCCCCGCCCTTCCTCCCTTCCCTTCCTCCCCCCGCCCTTCCTTCCCCCCCCGCCCTTCCTTCCCCCCCCGCCCTTCCTCCCTTCCTCCCCCCCGCCCTTCCTCCCTTCCTCCCCCCCCGCCCTTCCTCCCTTCCCTTCCTCCCCCCCCCGCCCTTCCTCCCCCCCGCCCTTCCTCCCTTCCCCCCCCGCCCTTCCTCCCTTCCTCCCCCCCCCCCGCCCTTCCTTCCTCCCTTCCCCCCCGCCCTTCCTCCCTCCCTTCCCCCCCCGCCCTTCCTCCCTCCCTTCCCCCCCCGCCCTTCCTCCCTCCCCCCCCCCCCGCCCTTCCTCCCTTCCCCCCCCCCCCGCCCTTCCTCCCTTCCCCCCCCCCCGCCTTTCCTCCCTTCCCCGCCCCCTTCCTCCCTCCCTTCCCCCCCCGCCCTTCCTCCCTCCCTTCCCCCCCCGCCCTTCCTCCCTCCCCCCCCCCCCCGCCCTTCCTCCCTCCCCCCCCCCCGCCCTTCCTCCCTCCCCCCCCCCCCGCCCTTCCTCCCTCCCCCCCCCCCCGCCCTTCCTCCCTCCCCCCCCCCCCGCCCTTCCTCCCTTCCCCCCCCCCCCGCCCTTCCTCCCTTCCCCCCCCCGCCTTTCCTCCCTTCCCCGCCCCCGCCTTTCCTCCCTTCCCCCCCCCCCCGCCTTTCCTCCCTTCCCCCCCCCCCGCCCTTTCTCCCTTCCCCCCCCCCCCGCCCTTTCTCCCTTCCCCCCCCCCCCCGCCCTTTCTCCCTTCCCCCCCCCGCCCTTTCTCCCTTCCCCCCCCCCCCCGCCCTTCCTCCCCCCCTCCCCCCCCCGCCCTTCCTCCCTTCCCTTCCTCCCCCCCCCGCCCTTCCTCCCTTCCCCCCCGCCCTTCCTCCCTTCCCCCCCCCCCCGCCTTTCCTCCCTTCCCCGCCCCCGCCTTTCCTCCCTTCCCCCCCCCCCTCGCCCTTCCTCCCTTCCCCCCCCCGCCCTTCCTCCCTTCCCCCCCCCCCCCCGCCCTTCCTCCCTTCCCTTCCTCCCCCCCCCGCCCTTCCTCCCTTCCCCCCCGCCCTTCCTCCCTTCCCTTCCTTCCTCCCTTCCCCCCCCCGCCCTTCCTCCCTTCCCCCCCCCCGCCCTTCCTCCCTTCCCCCCCCCCCCGCCCTTCCTCCCTTCCCCCCCCCCCCGCCCTTCCTCCCTTCCCCCCCCCCGCCCTTCCTCCCTTCCCCCCCCCCGCCCTTCCTCCCTTCCCCCCCGGCCCTTCCTCCCTCCCCCCCCCCGCCCTTCCTCCCTCCCCCCCCCCCGCCCTTCCTCCCCCCCCCGCCCTTCCTCCCTCCCCCGCCCTTCCTCCCTCCCCCGCCCTTCCTCCCTCCCCCGCCCTTCCTCCCCCCCCCGCCCTTCCTCCCCCCCCGCCCTTCCTCCCTTCCCCCCCCCCCGCCCTTCCTCCCTTCCCCCCCCCCCGCCCTTCCTCCCTTCCCCCCCCCCCGCCCTTTCTCCCTTCCCCCCCCCCCCCCGCCCTTTCTCCCTTCCCCCCCCCCCCGCCCTTTCTCCCTTCCCCCCCCCCCCCCCGCCCTTTCTCCCTTCCCCCCCCCCCCCCCGCCCTTTCTCCCTTCCCCCCCCCCCCCCCCCGCCCTTTCTCCCTTCCCCCCCCCCCCCCCGCCCTTTCTCCCTTCCCCCCCCCCCCCCCCGCCCTTTCTCCCTTCCCCCCCCCCCCGCCCTTTCTCCCTTCCCCCCCCCGCCCTTTCTCCCTTCCTCCCCCCCCGCCCTTTCTCCCTTCCTCCCCCCGCCCTTTCTCCCTTCCTCCCCCCGCCCTTTCTCCCTTCCCCCCCCCGCCCTTTCTCCCTTCCCCCCCCCCCCCCCGCCCTTCCTCCCCCCCTCCCCCCCCCCGCCCTTCCTCCCCCCCTCCCCCCCCCCGCCCTTCCTTCCTCCCTTCCCCCCCCCCGCCCTTCCTCCCTTCCCCCCCCGCCCTTCCTCCCTTCCCCCCCCGCCCTTCCTCCCTTCCCCCCCCCCCCGCCCTTCCTCCCTTCCCCCCCCCCCCCCGCCCTTCCTCCCTTCCCCCCCCCCCGCCCTTCCTCCCTTCCCCCCCCCCCCGCCCTTCCTCCCTTCCCCCCCCCCCCCCCCGCCCTTCCTCCCTTCCCCCCCCCCCCGCCCTTCCTCCCTTCCCCCCCCCGCCCTTCCTCCCTTCCCCCCCCCCGCCCTTCCTCCCTTCCCCCCCCCGCCCTTCCTCCCTTCCCCCCCCCGCCCTTCCTCCCTTCCCCCCCCCCCCGCCCTTCCTCCCTTCCCCCCCCGCCCTTCCTCCCTTCCCCCCCCCGCCCTTCCTCCCTGCCCTTTCTCCCTTCCCCCCCCCGCCCTTTCTCCCTTCCTCCCCCCGCCCTTTCTCCCTTCCCCCCCCCCCGCCCTTTCTCCCTCCCTCCCCCCACCGCCCTTTCTCCCTCCCTCCCCCCCCCCGCCCTTTCTCCCTCCCTCCCCCCCCCCCTGCCCTTCCTCCCTCCCCCCCCCCCCTGCCCTTCCTCCCTCCCCCCCCCCCCCCCCCCCTGCCCTTCCTCCCTCCCCCCCCCCCCCCCCTGCCCTTCCTCCCTCCCCCCCCCCCCCCCCTGCCCTTCCTCCCTCCCTTCCCCCCCCCGCCCTTCCTCCCTTCCCCCCCCCGCCCTTCCTCCCTTCCCCGCCCTTCCTCCCTTCCCCCCCCCCCCGCCCTTCCTCCCTTCCCCCCCCCCCGCCCTTCCTCCCTTCCCCCCGCCCCCGCCCTTCCTCCCTTCCCCCCCCCCCGCCCTTCCTCCCTTCCATTCCCCCCTTCCGCCCTTCCTCCCTTCCCCCCCCGCCCTTCCTCCCTTCCCCCCCGCCCTTCCTCCCTTCCATTCCGCCCTTCCCCCCGCCCGCCCGCCCCCCGTCGCGCGCTCCCCCCCCCCCCCCCCCCCCAGTCGCGCGCGCTCCCTTCCCCCCTCTCTCTCTCTCTCTCTCTCTCTTTCTCTTTCTCTTCCAACAACAACATTCCCGCGAAAAAGCCTCGGCACCGCCTGGCACTTCAGCTAGTATGATATAATAATAATTGTCCATCGACCGTGCAGTGGTGTAGGCAGGATTTGTTTTCGTGGGGGTCTTTGGATAGGAGTTTATCAGGCCAAACAAAACTACTTCAAATGAGAATTTCACAATAAGGTTCAAATAGATGCATTATTACAGTCCCCACCGTTTATAGTGGGCGCGTGGTGTTAATGCGATTTAGCCTGCTGTAAGCGTTGGACAGTGTATCGTCTTTTAGAGACTCCGAGAGAGAACTGCAACAGGAAATGTCCTTGGCCGGGATTGAAATGACCGTCATTACAGATGCAGTCATATTTAACTAAGACCATCCTCGCTAACAGAGGACTGAGCAGTGAACATACTCGCAGCCAGGCACCACTCCACACCCATTATAGTCTGTGCCGGTATGTTTAAGCTGGGCCCACCGTTCACCAACCAGGAGAACAAATTTCATAGGTTTGTTTTGCCACAAGAGGTGCTTCCCTTCACAGGAGGCGATTTCTCACCAGAGTGAGCTCGCACTGCCCTGTGTTTCACTACATCTCTCCGGATCTGATCACTCTTGTTTCCCTCCAACAAATCCGTTTTCACTGGTTGAATTGCGGAACTGACTAGCTCTGGAAAAACATCTGTTGTTTGTGTGTGTGTCTTTAACACAAGGGTTAGAACATGAAGTTTAACAGTAACATTAATGCGCTGATCACTCATATCAGCTTTTCTTTTGTTTTCCAAATAAATGTTTCAATTTGTGTCTCCTTTCTTTTTCAGGAGCTCTATTAACATAAACCCTTCCAATGAAAATCTCGCTCGAAATCTCTTGGACACAATGGTATCGGAATTACAGAAAATGTCAAGTCATACACCCTATCCAATAAAGTGCAAGCTGAATGAATATGCTGCTTTCCTCAAGGTATGGTGCAGGATACAAGTATGAGGGCACTTAATCTGCATTTTAACATGATTGAATCGTAATGTGTTAATGCCAATAGTAGATCTTTCTGCATGCCACTTATTCACTGAGCCATTTAAAGAGTTGAGTCTCCCTCCTTTAAGGTATTTTCTCCATTTTCTTGGGTACCCAGGAGGGTGGGCAGACAATCTGCTTGCATTGCTCTGCAGTGCTGCCTGAAACTTGGGGCGTGATCTTGCCAACCCTGGGGAGGCGGGTTTGGAGGCAGGACTGCCGGGAAAATGGTAGAACCTGGGGGCGGGTGTCCAACCTGCCTCCGTGCCATCTTCCCAGGAGGCGGGTAGCCAACCCGCGCCGGGTCCCGTCTCCTGGAGGCGGAAAGGTGATTACTGCCACTCAACTGCCTGTTAACAGGTAGTTAACAGGCAGATAAGAGGATTATTCCTATTTTACCCACACAAGTGCAGGCTTCCCGAAGGCTGCGAACCCCGCCAGGGTCACCGAGGCGAGCAGTGGGTCTGCGGGAGTCGGAGGGGTGCAAAAGTGCACTGTGGAGGTAAGTGATGGGTGCAAGTGTGGAGAGGTGAGTGGAAAGTGTTCGAAAAATACGTACCTTTGTTTCTTCCTGCAGGCTTCAATCATTGGGGATGCGGAGAGTCTCGCACCTCACCAGCCGAGATGACCGGTGGCTGCTGCATTCTCCGATGTAACAACCATCTAATTTCTGCTCACGAGGTTTGATGAGTCTTTAATACAAGAACTCATCAAACTACAGAGAATGTCACCGTTTGACAGCTTCACAGAGCTGTCAAACGGTGACAATTCATCTGTCAAAAATTTTGGCCAGAAGTCGATGGAGGTGGGACTAAAACCTGACAAGTGGGAGTCCCGCCTCCAAAAGCTCCCCATTGGCAAAATCCAGCCCTTAGTGCTTAGGTTGGCAGCATCATGAGCATGAATCTTTGTCCTACCACTTTATAGCACCGCCCAATGATTGGTGCTGTACTGTTGGCATAGGTACTACTGACCTACCAGCGACTAACCAGTGGTGGTAAATTAGAATATTCAAATGTATTCAGTTGGTGTTTGGCCAGAAACATGGTTGTTCTCTGCAACAGAGAGAGGGGCGCAGTTAGTTGGGAAACTAATTGGGATTGGGTTGCAACAAAAGACTCCCTGCCCTGAAAGTTGTTTGAACACATGGTGTCCTGACAAGCTGAGAACACAATTCCAGTGGTGTCATGATGCATCCATTATACAATAAAATTGCTGAGTCGGCCACAAGATTCCATTTCAAAATGCATTGAAAACTCCTGTTGGTCTCTGTCTGTGGCAAAATCCGTTTTAAAAGTGTCAACATTTATCTGCAGTACCTGCTATGCCTGTAGGTGGCCCTGCGATAGGCATCTGCAATAATAAATTACTGTCACACTTAACATTAGTTCCAAATCCAATACTGCTTAAATAATAAATTCAGATAGCTTGCAGTTTCTCTATGAAGCCAATGGGGTGACGATGTCCCCTTAGCATGCACATTATTAATGACAACCTGATTTTTACTCTTCCCACACTTTTTCCAAGCCAACTGTCCAAACGCCCCTCAGATTAAGGTCGGTACTAACTTGGCAACATTTCTACTAAACTAGCCCCCCGCCACATGGCATTGATTTTGTTTCTCTTCTCCTCCCTCCCCTCTCCATCCCCTCTTCTCTCCCCTCTCCCTCTCCCCTCTCCACCCCCCTCTCACCTGGGTCCAGTTATCCGCACCCTCTAACACTACTTGACGTGAATACTACACTTGGTCTTGACTCCCCATGTGCAATGCCAGGGGAAATTGGCTGGTATCTTGAAAATAAATGGTTTTATTTCTGTATAGAAGGTACTGTGCTAGCAGTGTCAAGTGCATTGAGAGTATACAACTGTAGCTGCCTAATTCTGATGAGCCGGAAATGCTGACGTGTCTTTTTTCTTTAAGATGCTCGTTGACTACTTTGTATTACCTGTATTTTTTACGACGGACTATGCTAACTTGCTAGAAATGTACCTAAAATAATACTTCAATTAATCTTTTACTCTGTGTTACAGAAAATGTTTGATCTGCAGCCATTAGAACTAGTGAAGATCATGAACTGCCTCTTGGTGCAGGAAAATCAATTATTGCAGGAGCTTCGGCAGACCAGTGTAAGTTTTCAACTCTTTCCGAAGCGCGCTCCTTTTGTAGAGAAAAATTAAGTGACAGCCACACAGTTCCCACAGTGAAGAAGACCTCATGATAAGGGTGGGAATTGTCTGCACATTCAAATGAGTACCCCTTGCCAGTGGTGTAAATCCCAAGTTTGAAAATTTACTATCAAGTATTTTATTTATACAGGTGTGGTATAAAAATATTTTTCCACTTTTCTCGCTTCTCTTGAAAGTGCGGATTCATGCTGGAGAATTGGTTTCACTGGTGCAGAGCAGCTTTTTGCAACATTGCCCAAGTGGCCATTCTTCATGTTTAACCTCAGCCAGTGCACGTCTATTTGACTGTGAGGGGCCTTGCAGCCAAGCCTAAGACTGTCCTCCCCTCATGTCCACCCATGTCACTGAACAGTAGGGGTCACTCGTTAATAAACAGAAAGCTGAATTTGTTTCAGTCTAGGAGCGCTGAGGCCAGAGAGGAACAGAATCTATTATTTTATTAACCTATCAGTTTTGTTTTACTGTGGACTCCTGTACATGCATACATAGAGTCATAGAGTTATACAGCACAGAAAGAGGCCCTTCGGCCCATCGTGTCCGCGCCGGCCATCAAGCCCTGTCTATTCTAATCCCATTTTCCAGCATTTGGTCCCTAGCCTTGTATGCTATGGCGTTTCAAGTGCTCATCTAAATGCTTCTTGAATGTTGTGAGGGTTCCTGCCTCTACCACCCTTTCAGGCAGTGAGTTCCAGACTCCAACCACCCTCTGGGTGAAAAAGTTCTTCCTCAAATCCCCTCTAAACCTCCTGCCCCTTACCTTGAAACTATGCCCCCTTGTTATTGACCCCTCTACTAAGGGGAAAAGTTCCTTTCTATCTACACTATCTATGCCCCTCATAATTTTGTACACCTCAATCAGGTCCCCCCTCAGCCTTCTCTGTTCTAAGGAAAACAACCCCAGCCTGTCCAGTCTCTCTTCATAGCTGAAGCGCTCCAGCCCAGGTAACATCCTGGTGAATCTCCTCTGCACCCTCTCCAATGCAATCACATCCCTCCTATAGTGTGGCGACCAGAACTGCACACAGTATTCCAGCTGTGGCCTAACTAACGTTTTGTACAGCTCCATCATAACCTCCCTGCTCTTGCCTTCATTAGCCGAGGCATAGAATATAAGTATCCCATATGCCTTTTTAACCACCTTATCTACCTGTCCTGCTGCCTTCAGGGATCTATGTACATGCACACCAAGGTCCCTCTGATCCTCTGTCCTTCTTAGGGTCTTACCATTCATCGTGTATTCCCTTGCCTTGTTTGTCCTCCCCAAATGCATCACCTCACACTTTTCAGGGTTAAATTCCATTTGCCACTGTTCTGCCCATCTAACCATCCCGTCTATATTGTCCTGTAGCCTGAGGCTTCCCTCCTCGCTATTTACCACTCCACCAATTTTCGTGTCATCTGCGAACTTACTGATCATACCGCCTACATTCATATCTAAATCATTAATGTACACTAGAAACATAGAAACATAGAAGATAGGAGCAGGAGTAGGCCCTTCGAGCCTGCTCCGCCATTCAATGTGATCATGGCTGATCATCCAAATTCAGTACCCTGTCCCTGCCTTTTCCCCATATCCCTTTAGCCTCAAGAAATATATCCAACTCTTTCTTGAATATATTTAATGAACTGGCCTCCACTGCCCTCTGTGGCAGAGAATTCCACAGGTTCACCACTCTCTGGGTGAAGAAATTCCTCCTCATTTCAGTCCTAAATGGCTTACCCCTTATCCTTAGACTATGACCCCTGGTTCTGGACTCCCCGGCCATCAGAAACATCCTTCCTGCATCTAGTCTGTCCAGACCTGACAGAATTTTATAGGTTTCGATGAGATCCCCTCTCAATCTTCTAAACTCCAGTGAGTATAAGCCCAATCGACACAATCTCTCCTCATACGTCATTCCTGCCATCCCAGGTATCAGCCTGGTGAATCTTCGCTGCACTCCCTCCATGGCAAGAACGTCCTTCCTCAGGTAAGGTGACCAAAACTGCACACAATACTCAAGGTGCAGTCTCACCAAGGCCCTGTACAACTGTAGCAAGACATCCTTGTTCCTGTACTCGAACCCTCTTGCTACGAAGGCCAACATACCATTTGCCTTCTTAACCGCCTGCTGCACCTGCATGCTTACCTTCAGCGACTGGTGCACAAGGACACCCAGGTCTCTTTGCACTTCCCCTTCTCCCAATCTATTGCCATTCAATCAAATAATAATCTGCCTTCCTGTTTTTGCCACCAAAGTGGATAACCTCACATTTATCCACATTATAGTGCATTTGCCATGTTTCTGCCCAATCACCCAACCTGTCCAAATCGTACTGGAGTTTCCCGACATCCTCCTCGCAGCTTACCCTCCCGCCCAGCTTTGTGTCGTCTGCAAATTTGAAGATATTACATCCAATTCCCTCGTCCAGATCATTAATATATATTGTGAACAGCTGGGGTCCTAGGACCGATCCTTGCGGTACCCCACTAGTCACTGCCCGCCACTCGGAAAACGACCCGTTTATTCCAACTCTTTGCTTTCTGTCCGCCAACCAGTTCTCTATCCAAGTCAATACCTTGCCCCCAATCCCATGTGCCTTAATTTTGCACGCTAATCTCTTGTGTGGGACCTTATCGAAAGCCTTCTGAAAGTCCAAATACACCACATCCACTGGTTCTCCCTTATCTATTTTACCAGTTACATCCTCAAAAAATTCCAGTAGATTAGTCAAGCATGATTTACCTTTTGTAAATCCATGTTGACTTTGTCCGATCCTGTCACTGCTTTCCAAGTGCTCTGCTATTACATCTTTTATAATAGACTCTAGCATTTTCCCCACTACCGATGTCAGGCTTACCGGTCTATAATTCCCCGCTTTTTCTCTACCACCTTTTTTGAATAGTGGGGTAACATTAGCTACCCTCCAATCCATGGGTACCGTTCCAGAGTCTATCGAGTTCTGGAAGATGATCAATAATGCATCTACTATCTCTAGGGCCACTTCCTTAAGTACCCTGGGATGTAGACCATCAGGCCCTGGGGACAAACAGCAAAAGACCCAGCACCGATCCCTGCGATACACCACTGGACACCGGCTTCCAGTCACAAAAACAACCTTCGACCATCACCCTCTGCCTCCTGCCACTAAGGCAATTTTGGATCCAATGTGCCAAATTGCCCTGGATCCCATGGGCTCTTACCTTCTTGACCAGTCTCCCATGTGGGACTTTGTCAAAAGCCTTACTGAAGTCCATGTAGACTACATCAACTGCACTACCCTCATCCACACACCTAGTCACCCCCTTGTCTAATCAATTTGATTGAATTTTTCATGATCTCCCCCTGACAAAGCCATGCTGACTATCCTTGATTAATCCTTGCCTCTCCAAGTGGAGACTAATTCTGTCCCTCAGAATTTTTTCCAATAATTTCCCTACCACTGATGTTGAGCTCACTGGCCTGTAATTCCCTGGTTTATCCCAACTACCCTTCTTGAACAATGGTACTACGTTAGCTGTTCGCCAGTCCTCTGGCACCTCCCCTGTGGCCAGAGAGGTTCTGAAAATTTGTGTCAGAGCCCCTGCAATCTCCTCCCTTGCCTCACACAGCAGCCTGGGATGCATCCCATCAGGGCCTGGGGATTTATCCACTTTTAAGCCAGCTAAAACCGCTAGTACCTCCTCCCTCTCAATACTAATTTGTTCAAGTATATCACAATCCCCCTGCCTGATTTCTATGCCTACATCACCCTTCTCCATAATGAACACAGATGTAAAATATTCATTTAAAACCTCACCTACATCTTCCGGCTCTACACACAGATTGCCACTTTGGTCCCTAATGGACCCTACTCTTTCCCTGGTTATCCTCTTGCCCTTAATATACTTATAAAACACCATGGGATTTTCCTTTATTTTGCCCGCCAGTGTTTTTTCATGCCCCCTCTTCGCTCTCCTAATTTCTTTTTTAAGTACCCCCCTGTACTTTCTATACTCCTCTAGGGCTTCCATTGTTTTTAGTCCTTTTGTATCTGCCAAAAGCCTCCCCTTTTTTTCCTAATCCATTCTTGTATATCCCTTGACATCCAGGGTTCCATGGGCTTGTTGGTCCCACCCTTGACCTTTTTACATACAGCTAACAAATAACAAATATTATAACATAACATGCACACACAAAATGATACACTTCTGGGGAAAAAAAAAAAAAAAAAATGATTGAACTTATCTATAAAATTAGTCGTTTAATGTTTGAAATGCCTGCAAGAAGGTCCCCTAAACATGTATGCCACTTTTTCTTCTGTTGGGCCTTAGGAGGTGGGAAATTCCAATTCCTGTTAACACATTCTGTATGGATGAGAGAGATGCATCATGGAAATTGTTTTTAACCCTGCTCCTGTGGAACTACAATACTCAGTGTATCACAATAATTAGGCTGAAAAATTACGAAGAGCCGCTGTGAGGCCAAAAGAAGCGCAAATTTAAAAAACATTCTGCATTTTATACAATTCAAGCCATTTTTTGATTTAATTATGGGCCGGGAATTTCCTTGGAGCTGCTCCTGCTCCACCGCTGTAACAATTGCTGCAAGTGCGGCGGAGACTCCATTTATGTGCATAAATGGGGTTTCTGCTATATTACCAATGCAGTTATGGCAGCAGAGTAGGAGCAGCTCCAAGGAAATTCTTGGCCGTGGTCTTTCAAGTTTTAAACAAAATGTGAACTTAATTCTGTGTATGGTAGGTGTGTTAGGTAACACAATGTTACGCTGACAATCCACCTACAGGTGCAGTTACAGGATAAGGAAGGCAAATGGTATGTTGGCCTTTATTATAAGGGGGTTTGGGGTACAAGAGTAAGAAAGTTTTGCTGCAATTGTCCAGGGCCCTGGTGAGACCACACCTGGAGTACCGTGCATAGTTTTGGTCTCCTTGCCTAAGGAAGGATATACTTGCCTCAGAGGGGGTGCAACGAAGGTTCACCAGATTGATTCCTGGGATGAGAGGGCTGTCCTGTGAGGAGAGATTGAGTAGAATGGGCCTACACTCTCTCTGGAGTTTAGAAAAATGAGAGGCGATCTCATTGAACCATATAAGATTCTGAGGGGGGATTGACAGGGTAGATGCTGGGAGGCTGTCTCCCCTGGCTGGAGTGTCTAGAACCAGGGGGCATAGTCTCCGGATAAGGGGTCAGCCATTTAAGACTGAGGTGAGGAGGAATTTCTTACTCAAGGTTGTGAATATTTGGAATTCTCTACCCCAGAGGGCGAGTATATTCAAGACTGAGATCGATAGATTTTTGAACACTGAGGGAATCAAGGGATATGGGGATCGGGCGGGAAAGTGGAGTTGATGTAGAAGATCAACCATGATCTTATTGAATGGCGGAGCAGGCTCAAGGGGACGTATAGCCTACTCCTGCTCCTAGTTCTTGGGAAGGGAAGACTTTTTTGGGTCAGCTGGGTATATTTGATACTGACCATAATGATTGAGTATCCAAGCCAAGCTACTGAGAAATCCACACAGGTAGATTTTCTGCTTGCTCAATATGGAGTACACACTCTCTCCATGTAGGGATACACCCCACTTGCCTAAGTCCGGTAAGTTTAGGCACAGTTTGGCAAGAGCCAAGGATTAGGATAGGTGTACGCAGGAGCACTGCTGGTTTTTAACCAGCTAATATTAAGGCTGCTTCCCAGTGGTAAATGTCCTGCTGCTTGTCCATCCAAAACCACCTTACCTGTCAGCACATTAACTTGCAGGTTAATTTGAAGCAGAGTGGTAGAACCCCAGCCCCCAGAAACAGGGCTACCCCTTATTAATGCACTAGGCACCAACAGTGTGCTCGAGTACTGCATACCTGCCTGGCTCAACTATCAGACTATTGAGATGGTGCAATGAGTCTTGATTTTCACAGCTTGAAGGTGCAAGGAAGAACTTGTAAGACCGTGTATTAGGAGCTTAGCAGAATGAAAGGAAAATTGGAGGAGTACTGAGCATAGCATAGAGAATAGAGAGCGAGAAGATGATAGGGGAAACAGAGAGAGGGGTTTATAGGCTACAGGTGAGAGTGGGATTGTCTATCGGATGATGAGCTTTTTTGGTATCCTCTGAAGGAGTGTGAGAAGCCTCCTTGGGTACGAGAGCAGCATTCAAGTCTTGGGCGCTATTGAGAATGGAAGCTGTTGGTGAAAGAAGCAGCACAGATTCTTGGAGGCAGTTTTAGCAATGGAAATGTGGGAAGGTCCCCAGTTGTTGGTAACAAGGACACACTCACTACTTTGGTTCCTTCATGGACTGTTGACTTTCAGATATATGTTACAATGAGTCAGATTGGTGAACATTTGAACTAGCAGAGTGTGACCATTCATTAAAAGGTTATTTCCAGAGCACAGGCCAAGCTACATCTGTGAGCTGCTGGGTTATGAAAGTCGACCTAGTTCTTCAAATAAGAGACCTTTGTAAAATGGAAGAATATTTTGTACTCTCATGGGAGGAAGTAACAAATGAAAGGTGTATTCACCCAGTAAATGGTTTGTTTTTTGACTGTCATAAATACTAAACCAGATTTAGATTGAAGCAGCTGATGCAGATATTTTCCTTTGTTTTGCTTTGTAGGTCAGTGTTGTACCACCTATCTCATTACCAGCCCAACCTGTCCCCACCACCGACAGTGAAAGGATAAAGCAGGAAGATGCAAATGTATTACAACAGCTCACTCCACTGAACAACTTAATCAAGACCATTCAGATGTACCGCAGTGCTATTCAGCAAATCAATGAAGCTCTCGACCATGAGCAGCAGCAGCTGCCACAGTGTTACCAGCGTGCGTATGAAGCAGATCTTAGCTGGTCTTTTGCAAAGTTCTAATATGAAATCTATTTGGAGACTGGGTGGCTTTACTACACTTCTAACTTTTGCTAAATTAGTGAGTCAAACCCAATTTGGCAACATCATCTCTCTCTCCCCCGTCTCTCCCTCTTGCGCGCAGCCCCTCACTTGCATGCGTTCCCCCTCTTGTGCGCGTGCTCCTATTTTTTATCTCTCTCGTATGCACATCAGCCTCGCTCTTGTACGTATTACCCTCTCTCTCTTGCATGCGCCCTTCAATCAGCATGTGCACTTTCTCTTGCGTGCGCCTCCTCTCTGTGCACGTGCCTCTTTTTTCTCTTGAGCATGTCTCTCTCTTGATCGTGCCCTCTCTCTTGGCCATGCACGAAACTCTCCCTCTTGTGCGCGTGCACTGTTCCCTCTTTTTCTCTCACTCCTGCCTGCTCCCTCTCTGTCTTGTGCGCACCCCTTTCTCCTGCACAATTAGAGGCCATCAATATAAGACGGCCACCAAGAAATCTAATGGGGAATTCAGAAGAAACTTCTTTACCCAAAGAGTGGTGAGAATGTGGAACTCGCTACCACAGGGAGTGGTTGAAGCGAATAGTATAGATGCATTTAAGTGGAGGCTGGACAAGCATCTGAGGGAGAAGGGAATAGAGGAGGCTCGAGTGGAGCATAATCGCCGGCATGGACTGGTCGGGCCGAATGGTCTGTTGCTGTGTCATATATCCGATGTAATGTGTCTTTGTTCTCTGTCCCTTTCCACCCCGCCATCCCATACACACTTTTATGTATGTAATGGGTTTGTGTTGCATTGGGTAATGTAGTGGCACTGAGTGCTATGGAGCTGGACTGGACACAATTTATGCCACATTCTCGTTAGTCCCTGATGGGAGCCATGTTAAGTGGGCAGCTGCCGAACCGAGGCCGCGCTGTTTCACAGCAGAGGCGAAGGAAACTCTGAGGGCAGAGTTATGCCTGAGTGGTTACTGCTGGCTGGCTAGTGAGGGGCAGAGCACTCTCTCTCTGCAGGGAAGTCGGGTTAGGTGAACAAACAAAAGGGAAAAATTGTTTGTGTGCTTAGTGAAGTCTTCCTAGATCTGAGGTTCATTGCGCAATTGTTTTCATTTTAGCTCCGCACCACCCACAGCAAGCAAATAGCCCACTACCAGAATACACCAAGCGGGAGGAGCACATAAACCAGCAGAAGAGCACATGGGATGATCACAGAAGGGTGAGCTTACTTCTGTTTGGAGTAAAAAGCAGTTGGCCAAGCTAAGGAAATGTTTGTGGAATAACTTCATGAAAGTGTGAACAGATTTGAGGCCTCTCCTGGGAATTGCTTCCATTGTCGATCATCAAGGTAGTTGAGCCCTTTTGTGGTTGCTCCATACCCCTGCTTCCCACCAAACCATGAAGATTTCTTTTTGGTCAGCTGGGTAACTTAACATTGCATGGAAACCCATCAATGTGTTTGAGTCTCCAACCCAAGCTACTGAAATCCCTGTAAGTAGAGTTTCCATTTGCCTGATAATGCACACTTGCTCCTCCTAGGGACACGCACCACTTACCCAAGTCCAGAGTTTAACTGTCAGGTGACCAGAGCCAAGGTTTATGGGTACTGGCATTTAACCAGTTAACTCCAGGCTGCTTACCAGCATGGAGCACTAGCAAGTCTCTTTTTTTCTAGCTAGGACCATCTGTTAGGCTATTGGCTTGTAGGTTTATCTGGATCCCAGTTGGAAGAAGCGCATCCCCCAAGTCACAGGGCTGCCCCTTCAGGTACCATTAATGATCCAGGCTAGCCAGTCGTTTATCAACACCCCCCCCCCCCCCCCCCCCCCCCCCCCGGAGTATTGTGGACCTGCATGGCTCGAGTATCTCAATACTGTACCAAGTCCGTCACGCAGGGTTGACTCGGTTCCAATCTTCCATCGCCTGGTGTGTTATTTTGGAGCCAACTTGACCCCAAAGAGACCATGTTTACTCTCTTTATCTTCTCTCTCTTCCCTCCCTCTTTCTCCCCTTTTTTTTGGAGGGCAGCCTGTATTATGTTATACACCTTCGTGTTCTAGATGTCCAAGTTCAATGCTGCATGCTAGGCTTATTCATCACCAACTGCTTAAACGTCTTATGTTCTGGGACACTCTCATAAACAGTCATATGTGAGTCTTAGAATTTGCAAAATGTGTCCTTGGAGACCACCTAGAATTGTCACATTTCAGACTGATACGTGTATGTGTGTGTGTATAATACTCTTCGTGCTTTTATGGAAATGCTCATGTTAAGTCAACAGCAGTACAATGGGAATGAAGTGGCATTACATAATTTTTGCTCCTCCCACATCCGCAGTGTTATACTTACTTGAGCCTCTGATTTTGACTGAAACTCAGCAAGCTGTATGTGTAGCCAGACTCATGGCGGTATCTAGGTTGACCAAGGTCATTCACCTAATGTTGGGCTCCAGTTGTTGGATTGAAGCTGATGCAGCATGAATGTGCAATGCCTTGTGTTCCGGGTCGTTTGGCAAAAATGTGGCACTAATTTGATTGCATTGCAAAGTTCCAAAGGAGTTTTGGGCTTGCTTACAAATGATTATAACTGTCCTCTATTGAAGAAAGAATGTTCAGAAACTGAATTTCAAAGTGGGGGAACAATCTGAAACCTCATCCCTGCTCAATGTGTCAGCTGTGGCTCAGTGGGTAGCACTCTCTTCTCTGAGTCAGAAGGTTCTGGGTTCAAGCCCCACTCTCGGACTTGAGCTCATAATCTTAGCTGACACCCCAGTGCGGTACTGAGGGAGCACTGCTAGTTGTTCTTCGATGAGACTTTAAATCGAGGCTCTGTCTGTCTGCTCAGGTGGGTGTTAAGGATCTTGTGGCACTATTTGAAAAAGAGCAGGGAGTTCTCCTGGTGTCCTGGGTCAACATTCCTCCCACAGGCAGCACCACCAAAAAAAATAGATTAACTGCTCGTTCATCTCATTGCTGTTTGAGGAATCTTGCTGTGCGCAAAATGGCTGCTGCATTTGCCTACATAACAGTCACTGCACTTCAAAGCAATACATTGTATGTGAAGCACCTTGAGACGTTTCTGAGAGACATAAAGCGCTATATAATTGCACATGTTTTCTTTTGCTCTGTGCCAACTTCTAATTGTGTTTCTGTTGATAAGCAGTCAAAACCGCTTCTGAGCCTGAACTGGTGAAAGCTCTTTGCCCTGAGGGAGGGAAAGTCACTAGGCTAATTGCTTCAGAGCAACCTGGTACACCTCCAGTTTTATAGTAGTAGTGGCAGCTGGCTGCTTTTTCCTGGGGATAACGCATGGCATCGGAGGAGAGTTGGAAGTATAAACGGTTCTCTCTCTATTTTATGTTCTTGCCAATAAATTGAGAAGCTACAGGACTTAGTCAAGAGGCTGACGTCTTCAACAGCAGTTTAGGAAGAGAAGTAGCGTGTTGAATGGAAGAAATTATTTTGAATGCTACTCTGGTGAATTCATGACACATGGCAAGAGTATTTGCCGGGAAAGTTTACGCCGGCAGTAATTCTATTAGGTGACTGCAGGGAAAAGATTCAAGTGCAGGGTATGGTGGCGGGTGCCTTTTCCTCCATACCAGTTACCATTTGGCAGACTGCACAGCGTTTTGCAAGAATGTCTGATGCCTAGTTCACTGTGGCTGTAAATTCACGACAAGCGCAAATGAAAGGCTGCAGCATTAATATATCATATATTTTCATATAAGCAAAGAAAGTTTTGCATCTGGGAAACTGGCTATAATCCTCCTGGCTGCTGCCAGTTTGATGAATGTATGGAATGTCTGTGGATCAGCCCACCCCTTCGCAGCTGCGTTGTGTGTGTGTAGTGACAATCGCAGCTAAATGCACACCTGCCTGCTTAGTCGTTTTTTGATCAGATATTTAATTTTAAAAAAACAATCCTTCATAATGTAGCAATTGTTCATGAAAGGTATTTGTTCTTTTATCTCCCCCCTTCACAGGGAAATCTCCTTTATAATGCACTGCCCAAGAACAAACTCATTTTAATCCTTTGCCGAAGGTCCTGGCATTTACTTTTCTTTTTAAATGTTTCTATTTTTATTTTCCCCACATCTCCTGAAAGTACTGACTCCTTCCTGGGAAACGGCTCCACTGAGATCCTCCGCCCTCCAGTACCTCACCCATTCTTCAGGTGTCAGCCTAGACAAGCTATTTGACTGTGTGATGCATCACAGCTGAGCCTAATTCTGGCGTAATACCCACACACCTGCACTTTCCAACAGGGGTCACCACATAGTGATCAGAACCAGGACCCTGGCTGATTTCCCCTTCCTTTTCCTAGTCCTAGGTGTGAAAGTTGGTGAATGATAGAACACTAGAGCCTAAACTTCAGTCGCTTACAAGCCTGTATTTACAGAGACACTACATACCGTGCACCCAAGATGAGCTCTTTCCTCTTCCCGAGCCTGCTCCCATATATATGAACACAAGAGACTCCCCAATTAATACCCACCACCTGAATACAATTAATGCTAGGGGCCCTGACATCAATTGTCGTACTCCTACTGCCATCCCAGTTGGGATCAGCTAACTCCTCACAGAGTGAGGATTGAAGCTGGGGCCCTCCTGGTTTATATGGCTTAGTGCCACATTTACTCATTGAGCCATCAGGGAGCTTTCAACTCCAAAATCCAAAGAATAACAAGATTACAATTCCTTACAGTGCATTGCAAGCATATTATGACATAAGAACATAAGAATTAGGAGCAGGAGTCGGCCATTTGGCCACTCAAGCCTGCTCCGCCATTCAATAAGATCACGGCTGATCTCTGACCTCCACTCCACTTTCCCGCCCGATCTCCATATCCCTTGATTCCCCTAGAGCCCAAAAACTTATCTATCTCGGCCTTGAATATACTCAACGATTCAGCATCCACAGCCCTTTGGGGTAGAGAATTCCAAAGATTTACAACCCTCTGAGTGAGTGAAGAAATTTCTCCTCATCTCAGCCCTAAATGGCCGACCCCTTATCCTAAGACTATGCCCCCTAGTTCTAGACTCCCCAGCCAGGGGAAACATCTACCCTGTCAATCCCCCTCAGAATCTTATGTTTCAATGAGATCACCTCTCATTCTTCTAAACTCTGGAGAATATAGGCCTAGTCTACTCGATCTCTCCTCATAGGACAATCCCCCCATCCCAGGAACCAGTCTGGTGAACATTTGTTGCACCGCTTCTAAGGTAAGTATATCCTTCCTTAGATAAGGAGACCAGAATTGTGCACAGTATTCCAGGTGTGGTCTCACCAAAGCCCTGTACAATTGTAGCAAGACTTCCTTACTCTTATACTCCAATGTTTGCATAGTTTGCATCCAGTATCAGCATGAAATACACTCCGATTAGATGCTACTGCACTATATACTCCTGATCACTGCTGCTTCCCCATATACCCTCCCCAAATCAATCCTGCTTCGTAACAACAGTACCACCTAATCTAAAGAGACTTTTACAAAGGGCGCCCTCCATTCCAGACATACAGTTCTCCCACTGTCCTCGGCACTCCCAATATGAAGGAAACAACCTCCAGTTTTGACTGGATTCAGACCCAGATTTTCGTGGGTTTTGCGAGTTGCCATTGGATTAGGCACCTCCTGTTCTGGCACTATAGATGTACAGAGTGGTTCCAAGCATTTCCTTGTTTGTGTTCTAATATTATTTTGCATTGTGACGCAACTGTGCAAACGGACTGAACCAGCAAAAGTTTATTTAAATTATTGATATTTTCTTTAACTCAACAAGTGTAAGTTGAACAGCAATTTTAAACTGGCACATTATAGTGTCTTTGAAAAAGAGAATTGGCTTGCTATCACTGTTAGCAGTTTAAGGAATGCAAATATTCTGACCTACATCTATTTGTCTACTGGCTAAAGTTTATTTGATTATACGGCGCTTGAGTTATTTAAAGTGAGGATCCTTTGATGTGGTGTGATATTTTAAAAAACTAGACTTCTCAATTAATTATATGGCCAAAGCTTCATTGAAAACTTTCAGTTGTCTCCGGAGTATGAACATGTTCTGTGACTGTCTTGACAATAGGCAGCCATCCAAAAGCTCTTGCTGATTGAGCTGAACCTGCCATGAACATTTAAAAAAAAAAAAAAAAAAAAAAAATAACCAGTGTCACTACAACACAGTAATAATGTACTGAATAGTCAATTGCAGCCAACAACTTGCACTTATATGGCGCTTTATATAGCGAAACGTCCCAAGGCACTTCACAAAATGGTGGGGGGGGAGGGACAGACAACAGATACTGAGCAGCACTCTGGAGAAGAGCTAGGGAAGGTGCCAAAGGCACAGTCAAAAAAAGAGGTTTTGAGGCTTTTGTGGATGAAGAGATGTAGTAAGGTGGAGGGGTTCAGGAGGAGAATTCCAAGCTGTAGGACTATGGTGGAGGTGAGGGCTAGAGTTAGAAGAACAGAAGGTGTGAGCTGGGACATGAGGCTGGAGGAGGTTGCATAGGTAGGAAGGATTGAGGCTATGGAGGGATCTTTAAACAAGGATGAGGATTCTGAAATCAATGTGTTGTGTGTAAGGATATCATTGAGGCAAGGGTAATAGATGAGTGGGACTTGGCCCAGGGTAGGGTGCAGCACCAGATGGTTGGATGAGTGCGTGTTGGGGAGAAGAACTTTGGATACTGGCAAGGAGGGGTTGGAGATTGAGCTTGGAGGTGAAGGCATGAATGAATATTTCAGCTACAGTTGGGGTGAGATACGAATGGAGACGAAGCATGTTAGAACTGGAAATTGCTGGTTTTTGAAGAATCAAATAATGGATTTTCAGCTTAGCTGCGTGTCAGATGGGACACTGAGATTGGAAAAAACGTTAAGGAAGTGGTTGGAAAGGGGGCAAGGGTGCAGATCATAATGGCTTTGGTCTTGCCAATGTTAAGCTGGAAAAAGTTAATGATTGGGGAGCAGGAGAAAGGGGAAGATGGTACACATTAAAAAGGAAACTCCAACTTAATATGGTTGTGGACCACTAATTAGTGCTTACTTTGAGTTAGTGGTGTTCCAGAACACAGGAACTCTGAAATCAGAGATTGCAGTTCATCATTGCTCACTTGCTATGATACAGAAGTGCTTATAAAATTGTACAGAAAAGTTTATGAACCAAATTTTCACAGGTGGCTGAGGCAGTGAACTAAATTGGGTGCCAATCTCCTATTCAGTCGGGCTTGCTGTAAAGAGGAAACCACACAAACTGAACGGGGTTGGGTGGTGGGCAGGAAGCCTCAAACGAATTTGTAGCACCACTGAATCCATGCTTCCCGATTACTGTATACCCCATGACAACTTCTGTTTTATTATTTTAGCTTTGCATTGTGAGTCACCAATAATTTCATGTGGTCTAGTGTGTAAGCACTACACAAAAAAAAAAAAACTCTCTCCAACCATATGTCAACAAATCTAGACATATTAAATGGTGGCTCCCTTTCACCTTTACATTTTGCCTGGCACTAAACAGTAAATAGAGGCCATTGTGATCTGCAGCCATACATGATGTCTGCATGAACAGATAAACGGGTCTCTGTCCTATGGTTCGGCTCCAACGGGCCTATGGGGAGAACAAGTACTAAATACATTGGGCAAACAGAAGTTGTTGGAGTGTTGCTCCCTGGGACCCAATCAATAGGGTAAACATGCCTTAAGGCTAACAATGAATCTTTTGGGTTTTTTGAATGGCTTTTTAACAGAAGAGAAATTACAGCATCTTGGAAGCGGTGAGATCTCTGGAACAGGTCCAGGGCCTTGTGCTGAATATGATTCTGAACTGGAAACGACGACTACAGCTGTCAGGAAATGGTGCCTACTTTGAGGACAACCTGGGGTCACTTCAGGAATGGTGAGGAACCAGATTCAGTCCATTTGCTGTGCAGTATTTTACAAATAAATTGGCACGTAGGCGCAAAATCTCAAATTAAGATGCTCTGAATTACAGTGGAACACTGGAAATTCCCACTTGTTCACAATTAATGGTAGAAATTTTGGCTGAATGACAATCGCAAGGGGTTGTTACTCTCTTGTGATGTCAGAAATTTGATGCACATATTGCCTAATCACTTTCTGTTGAATGATGGGCCTGTAGTTGGTTATTATATTAAAAATAAGTTCTCTGTAGATATTTCAAATTTGCCATTGTCTGCAGGCCAAAGAGAAAGGCCACCCACCAAGAAACTACCTCAACCCTGCTCATACATACAGTGGAGTTTTTATGTATTGAATATCTTGCTATATGGAAGTCTTGGTGTGGTCCTGGTCCCTAGCATTAAATTGTATTGAATTTTACTTTAATATATGAAAGTAAATGTGGCCCAGTCCCATTCTGTTGACCTCTCTAGCACTACTCTCCCATTTCTTTCAAGCTCCTCACATTTGCTGCAGGTAAAGTGCAGGACCTGTATTCCTAAACCTGGTCCAACATCAATGCTGTTGTAACCTCCTATTCTGACTCCAGCAGTGGTTTGCTGATCCCGCCCCTCTGACTCCTGGTCGCCATGAAGTTTGCCAGTCTCCTGCTCTCTCCCCTTTACGCTTCCCAGTTAGCGCATGGGCAATCGGCTTGAGATCAGGAGTTAGAGCAGTCAGCACTATTACTATACTATAGGGTGGACCAGTGAGATAACCGCACTGAAAACAGATATTATGACACAGCAATAGGACTGACTGTTCCAACTCCTGGTCTCTCACTCACTAACTGAGAGTCAGAGAGGGGAGAATAGGAAACCAGCACAAAAGTCACAACATTGATGTCAGGCCAGGTGCAGGACTACAGGCACTGTACCAAATGCAGGCAACCTGATAGAATGGGATACTGGTGCAGGAGAGTCCAAGTGAGCGGGACTGAAATCTCTGTGCATCAAAATCTTTATTTGCTGCGTCTCTTTCACTTTGGTGTATTGAGACTCTGCTTTAGTGCTATCTACCTGCACACAACCTCTGTTACTGTGTGTTTGTGAATTTGCAAGCACTTTAAGTCTTTATACGTATATCATGTCGACAAACTAATCCAGGAGCTGGTGGCACAGGATTGTTTCGGTGGTCAGCTGCTATAGCTCCTGTGTCTACCACTGAAATTCCTTGCTGAGCTATAGAAAGAGAGAGTGCTCCTCTTCGTTTGAGAACTGAGCAGGCTGCATTTCAGTTTACTTCACGGGCTCTGCAGTTAACTTCAACAGATCCCGCACCAAAAGAACATAAGAACATAAGAAATAGGAGCAGGAGTAGGCCAATCGGCCCCTCGAGCCTGCTCCACCATTCAATAAGATCATGGCTGATCTGATCCTAACCTCAAATCTTCTATCACTCTGCATCCACCCGAACCCATGTGATCTCCCGGGAGAGGCGAAAAACCAGATAAAGACCCAATGGCCAATTTGGGAGAAAAAAATCTGGGAAATTCCTCTCCGACCCATCTAGGCGATCGAAATTCTTCCAGGAGATCACTCTGTCCCTATATTTTCTACAGTACTTACCTTCTGTAAAGGCGATCTCCACCCCAGCCAGGAACAGGAATAAAACCATCTCCTGAAATCTAACAGAATTAGAACACAGTAGGAGCAGAACAAGGCTACACGGCCCCTGGGCCCGCTCCACTACCCACAGGGCCATGACCATTCCGAACCCAGACTCATGTCCAATTTCCTGCCCGCTCCCCGTAACCCTTTATTCCCTTTACTTCTAGGAAACTATCTATTTCTGTTTTAAATTTATTTAATGATGTAGCTTCCACAGCTTTCTGGGGCAGCAAATTCCACAAACCTACCACCCTCTGAGTGAAGAAGTTTCTCCTCATCTCAGTTTTGAATGAGCAGCCCCTTATTTTAAGATTATGCCCCCTAGTTCTAGTTTCACCCATCATTGGGAACATCCTCACCGCATCCACCCGATCAAGCCCCTTCACAATCTTATATGTTTCAATAAGATCGCCTCTCATTCTTCTGAACTCCAATGAGTAGAGTCCCAATCTACTCAACCTCTCCTCATATGTCCATCCCCTCATCCCCGGGATTAACCGAGTGAACCTTCTTTGTACTGACTCGAGAGCAAGTATGTCTTTTCTTAAGTATGGACACCAAAACTGTATGCAGTATTCCAGGTGCGGTCTCACCAATACCTTGTACAACTGCAGCAATACCTCCCTGTTTTTATATTCCAACCCCCTAGCAATAAAAGCCAACATTCCATTGGCCTTCTTAATCACTTGCTGCACCTGCATACTAACCTTTTGAGTTTCGTGCACCAGGACCCCCAGATCCCTTTGTACTTCAGTACTTTCCAGTTTCTTGCCATTAAGATAATAACTTGCTCTATGATTTTTCCTGCCAAAGTGCATAACCTCACACTTTCCAGTATAGTTCTGGACTTCTGTAATTTTTCATTTATGGAGGATCAGGATCATTTTTTTTTTAAATCATCAATGTGCCATTTTTATGTAATGGAGCACAATCTGAATGAAACTGTATGAGCTTTCATACAGATACATTTTAAATAGACTTCTTTTCTATGCCTGCCTTGACTTTCACACACATCCAGTCAAAAACCAGGCCTGAATACACCTCTAAGTTTCCAGTTTTTGAAAACAAAAACTGCATTGATTCTTAAAAATAATGTATTGGTTTCAGCCACAGTGGCACTTTCCTATCATGCTGCAAACAGAGCTGTTTATTACAAAGCCTGAATCTTCTCGGTGTGTCATGAATAAGACCATTTTGTAAAGTGCAATTTTAGTGATTCGAAAACTTATCTGATTTGGGTAATTTAAAATTAGGTTTAGTAGCTTTTGTTAATGTCATATTCAGTACTCATTTCAGAAATAAAAATTTACAAGATTACAATTACTATGATTTGATTTTTTTTCCAATTTCCATTCCCTCCACCCAATTTTCATGTCTCCTCTGCTGAACTGCTGAATATACAGTTCTGCAAGCATTGGCACTCGGCTTTCTAGTGCCTCGTTCAAGTGGCCATTCTTCATCCATGAACCGAGTGGATGTCAGATGATTATTTGTTCGTGGGAAGCATTAGAACCAAACATAATATCGTCCTTGCTATGTATATAGGTGCATTTTCCAGCAGGGATCACCTGTTGGCATCAGGAGTTCTAGGGAAACCTGGCTGATTTTTTTTTTCTTTCTCTAGCCCAGGGTCACTGAAACCAATTGTAGTGCCCTGATCATTGCCCTGGCTGTGATCAGCTACCTCAGCACAGAGTGGGGATGAACTGTGGACATTCCTCATCTATATAATCTGTGTTTCTTTGTTTAAAGAGGGTTGAGTATCCCCCTACAAGCCAGATACTCAATGATGCAGTTGGTGCTCAGCAACAGGGCACTTGTGTTGGAGGAATTGCTGAATGTGAGGGACTGAGTTACCATATCCACCTGATATGGCCTGATTGCTGGAGCACTCTGAATTAATGACAACATGCCTACTGAGGTTAATTCAGCGCCTTTGGCTGTTGGTGAAACATTCAAAGTATTTTGTTCCTGTTTAAGATAGTTAGCACTTCAATCATGCTAGCTGTCCTTCAGTGGGTCATGTTCTTTTAAGGTGCTTGATGATACACTTGCGCTGCAATCATGTGACAAGATACCAGTTAGTCACAGTTAACCCAGGTAGAACTGGAGAAGAGTATCCTCCAGGGAAAGCTGCAATGTTAGCATCCATTTGGAATTCCAACTTGGGTCTTATAGTCAATAGTCTTATTTAGGATTAAATGTCTATGTCAAAGTCTGCTCTTATTCTAGGTGTGATAAGCTTGTGGAAATGAACTGTCAGATTCAGCAAGAACTCGGGCTGATTAGCACACAGGAAGACATTGCTAGTGACCAGATATCAGGAGTGCCTGAGAAACTCTCCTCCTTACTCAACAACTTGGTCAGAAGGTAACTCCTTTATTACCACCTTGCTTATACCACCAAATGAAAGTTGCAGGCAAAACTAACTTCTACCGACATCAACCTAGAGCTGCAAGCGCAAATGATATGATTTTCTGCATTCAGCATGTGTCCTGATAGAAAGCAAACCCTTCATGTGGAATCGGATTCATGCTGGCCCTAATTCAGAGGTAGTGCAACCTGAAGTGATAGCTGGATTTGCTGCTGAATTAACTGTCCTACATCATTCCAGCCACAATCTGATGTGTGTACAGCAGCCACCATTTTATCTTGCGCAAAACACAAGTCATTTGGAACATCGAGGTTGCCTCCACTGAGAACAGGGTGTGTGAATGGAGGAGTGCCGCAGAATTTTGTATCATGGATTTAAATGTCAAGTTCACCAAGACTCAACATAATAAGGAAATAGGGAGGCCTGAAGACTGTCACTGCTAAACTGCTTCTGCCTTGCAACCTGTGTGTGCATCAGTTTGTTTTCATATCTCATGTGCATCAGTAACATTCAGTGGGGTTAGAATAATAAAATAAACACAGATGCAGCTTGACTTTCAGATCATTCTAATGTCAGTAAAAGTTGCTATTAATCTTTATTTTCCCAGGTAGAACATTGGGGCAACAATTTGCAATGGGGGCGTGGGGCGTGCAGCTTCACTTCCCCCACACTGCTCAGTTCCTGGTTCAGCTTCATTACTGTGGAGAGGTACTAAGCAGAGGTTAGATGGCTCCCCACAGAGAGAGAGGAGGAGAGAGTTGACCCTGCTCCCACGCCGCTGTCTCTCATCTCCTAGAGCCACAGGTGGTCCTTGGGGCAGGGAGATCGGCAGAGGCGAAGAAGAGATGATGAATATTGGTTTGTTTTACTAAGTGTTGAACCAGTCATAGCCAATAGTAAGCAGATATATTGACCTGTTTCCATGGTTTTTACAGCGCATTCCTCGTGGAAAAGCAGCCTCCACAGGTACTAAAGACTCAGAGTAAGTTTTCTTCAACTGTTCGATTTCTGCTTGGGGTGAAGTTGAATGCCCCAAAGCCTCCAGTTGTGAAAGCCATAATCATTACAGAGCAACAGGCCAGAGTTATGAGACAGCATGGGAACATACACAGGTAAGAATAAATCCAACATATCAGAGCTGGAATAGTTTTACCCCTTTTTTATTAGCATATATATCGGGTCTGTTGTTCACTGTAATACAGGGTCTACTATTCCCTATAAATACATGAAGGGTATGCTGTTCTCTGAGTAATGTAATAAGGTCTGATGCTTCTGTGTAACATGGAGGAAAATAAAATCTGATATAGCTGGAGTTTAAATCTTATTGTATGATAGCAAAGAAGCCAATATGCTATATTTCAAAAAGGGACTTTAGCAAAATCTCACAATTTGCTCTCAATTTCTCAAATTTCCAAAATTTGGTGCAGTACATCAGACTTAATGTTACGTACCTAATAAATGTCAAAAATAAGTGTGGATGAATTTCAAAATAGTTTTTTTCCTTGCCTTGCCCCTCCTCTTCTGAAGATGGCAATTCACACTGGGGTAGAGTTCCACAGGTGCCAGCAAGCCCTCCACTGCCTCACCCAAGTGAGCATTAATATTATTCATGCATGAGCCCAGACAGTGAAGGCTGGCAGGCTATTTGACATTGGATGTCATCACAGTGCATATTCATTAGCCCATGACTGACCCAAATAGATTCTCAACAGGTAGGCCAAGGAAGCATTGATGTGGGTCAAGGTTTATTGAGAGGTTTATTATTCCACACTCCTTTTGTGCCTTGGGATATATTGACGTCTTGGTGTGGTCATGGATTTTCTTTAGTGGACACAATTCGTGCACGTTATTAAAGCTAGTAAAACAATTTAAATGATAGTTTTACATTTTTTTAAGTATATCATATCCTTTCTTCCAGTGAAAACACAGGAGAGATCATGAACAATACCAGCTTATTGGAGTTTAGCAATGCTACAAAAACAACCAGTGCCAGCTTCAGGAATATGGTAGGTGTTAAAGCAAAAGGCAACTATTACAGTCCCAAAGGGGGTTAATGTGCTTATGTTGATTTGGACATCTCTGCTGCTCACCTTAGCTCTCTTGAATCACTCTTCTGTGGCTAAAATCATCTCTAGTGTAATGGTTATGTTACTGGACTAGTAATTCAGGGGCCTGGACTAGTAATTCAGGGGCCTGGACTAATAATCCAGAGAACGTGAGTTCTCATGGCAGTTTGAGAATTTGAATTCAGTTTAAATAAAATCAGTAAAAGTGACCATGAAACTGTCAGATTGTTGTAAAAACCCACCTGGTTCACTAATGTCCTTTTTAGGGAAAGAAACCTGCCTTCCTTGCCCGGTCTGGCCTATACATGACTCCAGTCCCACACCAATGTGGTTGACTTTTAACTGCCCTCTGAAGTGGCCTAGCAAGACACTCAGTTGGTGAAGGCCCATCACCACCTTCTCAGGCTAACTAGGGGTGGGCAATAAATGCCAGCCTTGCCAGTGACGTCCACAAGAATGAATTAAAAATATCTTTCACCTCACTAAATTCAACTCTTGTCTCTATCACTCTCCTAACCTTGATAACTCTAGCTTTTCAACTTTTTGGCAAGCAAAATTGTATATCAACTATAATTTCATCTCTGCTGAAATTGTCATTCATGGGAACTTCAGTGTTGATGATCAGGAGGCTCCATTTGTTGTACTGAACAGACTGCCACTAATGCTGAGTACCAAATATAATTCATTCTGTGAAGCACTTTTGTACACAAGGTGCAAGTATTATTAAAACCTCCAGTCCTCTCTCAGCACAATGGCTCAATCACTGCATCGAGATCTCTGTACCCTTCACTGGGCAATGAAAATCTTGTTTGTTTCTTTCAATTCTTCCTCACAAGTCTAACCAGCTACCATCTCTGACCTTTGATGGCTCTGTCTTTAGTCCTTCATCTATAAGTTCCTAGCCTCACTATCTCCTCTGACCTCAAGTGGAGTTCCCAAATCTCCTCCATCACTAAAGTTATCCCTTTCATATATATAAAAAAAAAACCTCCAGTTTCCTCTTTTGTGCCAAACATGTCCTTGCCCCATAACATTTCTTAACTCTCTTTAAAGCTGAGGTCCACCAAAAACTTGAATACTGCTTCTATATCTAGGGAAGCTCTAAGACCTCTCTCACACCTGGATGGGATGCATGAAAAACTTATCTCTTGCCCACCTGTACCCTCTAACTAACTAGGGAACTAACACACTTTCTCTCCCACTCTCTCTCTCTATCTCTCTCTCTCTACACCATTCCTGTCTCCCTTTATTTTATCAATGCTACTATAGTCAGGCTGCTCTGAGCTTTCCTGTCTTATTTTTTCTAAATTCCAAATATACATCCTACACACTCTCTCTTTTGTTCCTGCATCCTGAAATGAAGAATCATCAGATTGTCTCCTCCTCTAACTCGTTCTTTCCAGGCCCTCAATACAGTGGAGCTCCTCACTCTCCTCAGTCATCCCTTCCTTCTACAATCTAGAGGTTTAAAAAACCCAAGCTTGCTGTCATCTATTCCCTACTTCCTGACTTAGTTTATCTTTTGCTCTTTTCAGTCTTAATGGTATCCTGTTCAATGGGCCTTGATCCTTCACTGAGATATCTTAGTAATGATAATAAGGTGGCTGTGTTTAAAATACTATTTGTTAATCAGCTTGTGATCATGCTAGCTAGAAAGCGCTAAGTACAAGGCAATGCACATTTCATTGGCTTTGTTCAAACATGCCTTGTTCAGTAGAGGAGATTCAACACTGCTCTAATATCAAAACAAATGTTGTAGTATATTTACCTGTGGTTTTGTTCTGGTGACTTTTCCTGCTCGTTGAGGTAAGGAATGTCAGTTTTGGAGAGTAGGACATTTTTCCACTTTTGCCTCCAATATCAGGATTGAGTCCTTGCAGATTAGGTATGTGCCCTAACCCCAACCTGAGCATAGCATTCCTTAGTCTGACATTTCTATTTTCCATACCAGCCATTCTTGTAGCCCTTCTGAAATGATGACTCCGTACCAGTAGCACTGAAAATTGTGGGGAGTTTTGTGCTGTGCACTCCCCATAATTTCTCATGGAGGTACTTTGGGTCTCTGTGATTTAGGTTTGCACAAAAATATTTTGCAGTTGCAACTAACATTATTATTTTACATAAAGCCTTGTGTTTTTTGCTGCTCTTCTTGATGGTCCCCGAGTTGTGCATCATTTGTTGGCCAAGAAGGCTGGCAGCTGCCTCCTAGATCCTTACAATCTATATTAATGACTTGGATACACTGCACTCGGTCCCTTCATCTAAGTTTGCTGGCGATACAAAGCTAGGTGGGAAAATAAGCTGTGAGGAGAACACAGAGTCTGCAAAGGGATACAGACAGGTTAAGTGAGTGGGTAAGAACATGGCAGATGGAATATAATGTGGAGAAGTGTGAAGTTATCCACTTTGGTAGGAAAAATAGAAAAGCAGAGTATTTTTTAAATGGTGAGAGATTGGGAAATGTTGGTGTTCAGAGGGACCTGGGTGTCCTTGTACACAAATCACTGAAAGTTAACATGCAGGTACAGCAAGCAATTAGGAAAGCAAATGGTATGTTGGCCTTTATTACAAGAGGATTTCAGTATAAGAGTAAAGACGTCTTACTGCAATTATATAGGGCCCTGGTGAGACCACACCTGGAGTATTGTGTACAGTTTTGGTCTCCTTACCTAAAGGAAGGCTATACTTGCCTTAGAAGGGAGTGCAACGAAGGTTCACCAGACTGGTTCCTGGGATGGGGGGGATTGTCCTATGAGGACAGATTGAGTAGACTAGGACTATATTCTCTGGAGTTTAGAAGAATGAGAGGTGAGCATAAAATTCTCAAAGGGCTTAACAGGGTAGATGTTTACCCTGGCGGGGGGGGGGTCTAGAACTAGGGGTCACAGTCAATGTTCCCTCTAATTTTTCGTGCATGGACCCTTTTTAAAATTTGCTGCGCGGTATCTCTTCCAGCTTGTGAACGGCCTGCGCGGGACCTGCAGATTGCTGCGCGGCCCTCGCACCTTCAGGGGAATGGTGGTCACAGTCTCGGAATAAGGGGTAGGACATTTAGGACTGAGATGAGAAATGTCTTCACTCAGAGCGTGGTGAATCTTTGGAATTCTCTACCCCAGAGGGCTGTGGAGGCTCAATTGTTGAGTTATATTCAAGACAGCGATTGATAGATTTTTTGATACTAAGGGAATCGAGGGATATGGAGATCAGGCGGGAAAGTGGAGTTGAGGTTGAAGATCAGCCTTGATCTCATTGAATGGTGGAGCAGGCTTGAGGGGCTGAATAGCCTACTCCTGCTCTTATTTTCTTCTATTCTAGATCTCTTGCAGTGCTGCTGTGAATCTGACTGTTAGAAAGTTAGCAAGAATACCTCACTGTGTGATTTGATCAAAATGGGGACAATGTGTGACAAAGATATGATATCCTCAACCTAAATCATGAATGGCCATTACATAAATGTCAAATAAAACATGAATGTCTGTTGCACACTATTGTAAATGCTTTTTTTATTTCTATAAAATTATTGTGCTAGTTTTGTTTCTCTAACTATTAGTGTGCTTTGCCATTTGACAGTCTCTTGATCGAAAGTAGATGCTAATTTTTTTTTAAATTCAAGTCCTTAAAGAAAATCAAGCGCTCGGACCGCAGAGGGACCGAATCGGTGACTGAGGAAAAGTTTGCTGTTCTGTTTTCTTCTGAACTCGGCGTTGCGGGCAGTGAAATGAAATACCACGTTCAGGTATCTGAGCATTTGTTACCAACAGTATTTCACAAGTGGTAGAAAGCGATTTTTTTTCAAGACTTTTTTGGACAGTCTTTAAGCTGCTTCCTGTATATTTTTCGTCCTATTAAGCACCTTTATGTCCTGCACCGATTCAATTAAAGAGGGCACGTGAACAGACCTGCCTTGGGCTGTGTAAATACCACTCTATAACTGCTTGCTAGGTGCTTATGTGACGGTGGCGCAATTTGACTTGTCAAATTGAAGAGTTTTTTTCCCTCCCCTTAACCCAGCTGAAATTTGAAGATACACCATGGGCTCTGCCATCAGCCCCCATGGGCGAGGGGCAATTCATTTGCACTGTACAGTAATCCAACATTTAGATTAAATCTCACAAAGGTACAAGTAGAAACCGGGGCGGGGCAGGATTTTTAAAAATCAAAAGTTGCACTTTGTTTGGACATCAGAATTCTGACAATGAATGTGTGAGGCCCCAGCCCACTGCACAATGTCCTACAACTGCAGTCTTTATTATTTCTTTAAAAAAAAACTTTGGGAGGAGGGAAAATACAGAACAATCTCAAGTGAACAATCAAAAACCCCAAAATGGGTTTGATTAAATTCTTGAAATATGTGAGAGTTCAGATGAGTTCCTGCTCATTCCTTCACACCAGCGCTCCCACTTCCGCTTCCTTCTGTGGTTATATGCATGTCAAAGTAGTAAAATGCTGTTCGAATGATGATGCAAGCACTTGGGTGAACTATGAAACCAATCTTAGTTCCTACTGACATTGACCCTGAGCCAAATATACAACGAGCTCGCAAATTGATTCCAAGTGTGTAAATGTACCATTCTGGAGTCAAAGGGCTCCTCGTGTCACACCTGAAGCTGATCTTCCCTTTCCCTGTAAGTGAGTAAGCATTATGGGGAGATTTTGATTGCGAGTATGACACTCCGATGTACATACAGCAAGACATTAATGACATAGTTAGCCTTATTAGCTACAATTACTTCGATATTCTGGAGGTGAGCAACAACAGGAATGGTCTCCACAGTTGTTGCATAGTTTAGTTTGGAGCAGAGGGCAACTGAATGGCACATATGGGTTACTGCACCAACATACTGAGTCACGCAGTGATTAGAGGTTTTGAACCTGTGATTTCCTGCAACTACGTTGCCTATCTCCACTTAGTCAGCTTGGAGAAACCACTGAGCATGCAGAGGACTGATATTTCCCAAAAGGGAGAAAAGGAGATAACATTGTCAAATTGGTTTCTCTGAGGTACCCTTGCACACCCCTTTAGGCTATTTTACATTTGGCACCTGTAATTTGTACAGTGGGAGAATGATATCCATGCACTGATTTTTCCAGGTTTACATTGCTAAAACTTGCTTCTTATCTGGATGATAAATCACTTTTGTGTGTACAATTCTGTCATTGGAATAAGCCTCTGCGTCAGAAGGTTGTGGGTTCAACTCCCACTCCAGAGACTTGAGCACAAAAATCTAGGCTGACACTCCAGTGCAGTGCTGAGGGAGTGCAGCACTGTCGGAGGGGCAGTGCTGAGGGAGTGCAGCACTGTCAGAGGGGCAGTGCTGAGGGAGTGCAGCACTGTCGGAGGGGCAGTACTGAGGGAGTGCTGCACTGTCGGAGGGGCAGTACTGAGGGAGTGCTGCGCCGCAGTGTCGGAGGGGCAGTACTGAGGGAGTGCCGCACTGTCGGAGGGGCAGTACTGAGGGAGTGCCGCACTGTCGGAGGGGCAGTACTGAGGAAGTGCCGCACTGTCGGAGGGCAGTACTGAGGGAGTGCCGCACTGTCGGAGGGCCAGTACTGAGGAAGCACTGCACTGTCGGTGGTGCCGTCTTTCGGATGAGATGTTAAACCGAGGCCCTGTCTGCTCTCTCAGGTGGACGTAAAAGATTCCACGGCACTATTTTGAAAAAGAGCAAGTGAGTTCTCCCCGGTGTCCTGGGGCCAATATTCATCCCTCAACCAACATCACTAAAACAAATTATCTGGTCATTATCACATTGCTGTTTGTGGGAGCTTGCTGTGTGCAAATTGGCTGCCGTGTTTCCTACATTACAACAGTGACTACACTTCAAAAAGTACTTCATTGGCTGTGAAGCGCTTTGGGACGTCCTGAGGCTGCGAAAGGCACTCGAGAAATGCAAGTCTCTTTTTTTCTTTAAGGGTGCCGGTTTTAGCCTCACTTACTTTGCCAGAGACCATTCCTTTAGGTCCCCAGTGGCGTCGGCCTCCTGCCTGATTTCTCATTCACCTGCCCGCTGGCTGTTGTGTCATTCCCACCGGCTTTTAGGATAGAGACAGTCCGGAGAAACTAAATGAGGCTCGGGAGATAAAATGGCCTCATGATTGGCTGTCCCCAGGGGGTTTCCTCCACCCCAAGTGCATCCTGAGTTAAAATTTGGGCTCTAGATTCTAGACTTGGATCTCGGCATGGGAGTGAGTTGAGTCCTTCATGCGACCAAACAAAGTTCAGTAAGATGTTTATTTCTTTGTTCTGTTGCAGGCCTTATCACTGCCTATTGTGGTAATTGTTCACGGCAGTCAAGACAACAATGCTACTGCCACAATCTTGTGGGACAATGCATTCTCTGAGATCGTAAGTATGTTTAACTTGGAATGTTTTACTTTTATTTAGAAGTGCAGGGCAAGATGAGTGGTTGGAGTTTGGCTTTGGCAGTACACTGCTTGCAGTTTTTTTTAAATTTCCTTTTTAAAAATAGCTATTAAGTGCACTTTGCAGCATGACTCAGTGACACACCACAATGAGGTGTCAGGTTTGATGTGTAAGCCTGGTCAATTCCTAAGCCAAGGGAGCCCGAGGCTCCTACAGCTGCCCAGCTGAAATTGTTTAACTCAAACCTGGGATCTTTCTCGTCTCTATGGTCCAATGCCACACTGGGTGGTACACTTATCCACTCACCTATTGTAATTTACTATACAGTATCATGCTGTCTGAGGGTCTGGTACCCTTGTGCCAGCTTAGGCATGGTCTTGCTGTGCTTTGAATCCAGATAAAGATCTAGAATCTCATGTTCCTTTCCCTCTTTGTTGCAGGAAAGATTGCCCTTTCATGTACCAGACAGAGTGTCATGGTCTCAAATGTGTGACACACTCACTATGAAGTTTATGGCAGAGGTGCAGTCGACCCAGGGCTTATGCAAAGAGCATTTTGTCTTCCTGGCACAGAAGATATTTGACGAGCAGAGTTACAGCATGGAGGACTTCACAAACAGGGTGGTCTCTTGGTCTCAGTTTAACAAGGTAAACTTTAAATATATTCATTCCAACAACCTATCTAAATTCGAAGTTGTTACACAACAGCCCTGTGTCGATGTACCATTTATGATGTGCCAGGATATGACACGGGTTGCTACATGAAATTCATTTATTGTTCATTCTCTGTCTCTCTCTCTCTCTCTCTCTTGAGGCTTTGTTGATCTACTGCCACACCCACTTTGCTGAGACTAATTGCCATTTTATTCAATTATGCAATACTGAGTGAAAATTCCATGCCACCAGAAATGCAGTTTACAACTTGATCTAAAATTGTAGATTACATGGTGCTTCCTGCATTGAGCTTTTGCACTGACCATGTGTTTTAGTGTTGGTTTGTAGCATCAGAACAGAAATGCTTATTTTGCCCAGTTGGTTTCCTCCTTCATTTGAGGGCCAATTTTAACCCTTCCCGCCCCCCACCATTTTTACTTGCCTGTCTTCAGCCATTGGAAGGCGGCCTGAACCAGAGGAGTTGAGGTCTAATTTAAATAGCAGGGTCGCGTCCCAATGACGTCGTCGGCGTGGGTATGCCATTTAAACTACGGCCCACGCGGTTTCTGGTCCACCAGCAAAAGCCGGTGGCAGCAAGGATCCAGGCCTGGGTAAGTGCCTTTGACTTTTTTTTTTTTTAAAAGGTTCCTTGTGTGCCAGGAGGATCAAGAGTGCGGTGCCTGCTTTGCCCCCCACGTGTCCCATTCCCACCCCAAGATAAAATTGGCCCTTTAGATTCCCTATGTGCCAAAGGCACTTCATACCCAACAGGACGGGTAGGTGCTTCTAGGCTGCAGCATTGTGAAGCTTGGAAACACATGAGACGTGCTCTGGAGTGGCTCATCTTTATAAATTCACATCCTGGATGTTTTCCTGTAATTTATCATCAGAACGTGTCTGGTGATTTAAATTGTCATGTGATCTTTAGTGCAGACGGGACATTGTTGAATCTTTTTAATATTCTTACAGGAAAACCTACCTGGAAGAACCTTCACTTTCTGGCAATGGTTTGATGGTGTGATGGAGCTCACCAAGAAGCACCTGAAGGAATACTGGAATAATGGGTAGGAATTTTAACCCCTCTCCAAACTAGTCTGCATTAGCCGATTGAGGGGCCTATGTGTGCAGGTGGCCCTATAGCTGCTAATTTTGTTGTGATTCCCTCGAACGCCCCTTTGTCTCAAATACATACAAGTATCATCCTTTAGATATATTAGTGAGTGGATTGGAACATCGTCTTGTACTGGTATTCAAAGTCATATCCCCTAGAGACGGGAAGAAATGCACTTGAACCTCATGCTGTCTATCTATCTATTGATCAAATGTGAATGTTACAATGTACCACAATCTGGCCTAATCAGGGTCAGCCAGTCCTTTTCTAGTTATTGAAATATAAAACTACATTTTCACACTGAATTGAACATAACAAATGTAATATTGTAGAGCGATGGTGATAACATATCTAATGAAAGCCTGTCTCAAAGTTCCCGACTAATTTTGCGAACCATTGGCTGTAGATGTGGAGAATGATAATTGTGTCTGGTTCAGCTGCTGATATTCAAATGTGGAAGCTTTGAGTTATGACGTTGTGGGAGTAGAGTTTTTCCATCTGCGTACAACATTGTAAACTAGTATGGGCACAACGTACTGAAGGATTGCCTACCCTAGCTTTTTGCCACCACACTGATCTTTGGAAGGGATTTGCTGAGGGGCCCATTCACTATCCTTTTTTTATTTGTAGGTTGATCCTGGGTTTTGTAAGTAAGCAGTACGCCAACAGACTGCTTAATCAACGAGTGAATGGGACCTTTCTGCTGCGCTTCAGTGACTCTGAGATTGGAGGGATTACAATAGCATGGATCGATGATTCTGAGAAAGGTAATGTGATATCTTGAGACACAGCATATATATATATCACAACATGGCTTCCGGTAAGAACTGTACTGCACATGGCTTTATTATTATATACATCAATAGTCCACCAGGTGGCTCTATTACAGGTAACACTGTTTTCCGCTTCTTGCAATGCTTCCAGAGACTTTTGTTAATTTTTTTTTTTTTTTAAGATGATGGATCTATTGAGGAACTTTGGATATCTTTACCCAACAGATTAACAAGTGCATTATAATATTGGGTCCTCCATTCAATATGCAAAAATAAGTACAAAGTACATAATCCCTATGATTTCATTTATTTGGACATTCTGAAATCCACATTTCTAATTAAATTAAAAGCCACAGGAACCCAGGAGAGAACATGGGCCTCAAAAACAAATTGGTTAAAAAATAAGGTACAGAGTCCTCATGAGAGGTGTAATGTCAAACTGGGGGCAGTATTGAATGGAACCCCTAATTGCCCCATCCTCAATTGGCTCCCTGTCTCTCAGTGCATCAATTTCAAAATCCGTATCTTCAAATTCTCCATGGCCTTATTCCCCCACCAACACCTCTTCAGACTCTTCCAGCCCCTACATCTCTGCTCTTCCAACACTCTGCTGTATATCCCCCTCCCTCCACTCTACTATTGGTGGCAGAGCTTTCAACCATTTTACCCCTGCACTCTCCCTCCCTATACGCTTTGCTACATCTGTCTCCGCCTTTTGAATCCTTCTTAACCTACCTTTTCAACAGTGCCTTCAGTCATTTCCCCTAACCTCTTATACCTCCAACTGTGAAACACCTTGGAACATTCTCCTCTGTTAAAGCCACTATATACATGGATGTTCCTGTTATTTCTAGTCTACACTAATGACGTAGGTATTTATGGATGTTCAAAATACAGCAGTGTGCTATAGTGGGAGAGTTAGGGTACTAGAGGCCAGCCTGTTTACCTTCAGATGGGATTCCGACCCCTGCACCCACACCGTGCTAGGATGTGAACATGCGTGCAAAAAATATTTTTGAACCAAAGATTGCATGAAAGTGAAGAACTTTTCTGGGTTTTTTTGTTTAACTTCAAGCTCTTTTCTGTTTTTGATTTGATTTTCGTTGCTGATCGATGTAGTTCCTAAAGAAAAATATAAGCAGAGCAACTGCATTGCACCGCCTGGATTATTGAAATGTTTCAATCAAAATCTTTTGTCTTTTTTGGCTGTGTTTGCTGACCATGATGTTTCGCCAAGTGTTGAACTTTACTGACAACGGTGGGAAGGTTTTCCCCCTCCTCTTTGTGCATTGTTTCGGTCTAATTGTTTCTGTTTCATGCTGCAGGTGGCAGACAGGTATACAATGTTCAACCTTTCACCACAAAGGATTTAACCATTCGATCGCTGGGAGATCGTGTCCGAGATATTGAACGCCTGCTTTACCTGTATCCCAACAAACCCAAAGATGAAGCATTCAAAAAGTACTACACAAGTAAGTACAAAGAAACTGGTGTTAAGCTACGCACAGATAGACTGCAAAGTGCTAATTAATTTATGGTGTTGTTATACTGCAGGTTATAAGGGCTGCTTTGAATGATGTAGAACGGGCAGTGCTGAGTTTTGCTGCAAGCTCCGCATCGTTCTCCAGTCAAGCAAAGTGCTCACTAGTATCAAAGTGCTGGTTAGCAAAGATCTGTTGGGTTAGTTATCTCTTTGCTGCTATTAAATTTTGAGGGGGCAATTTTTGTCCGATGCACTAATTGGGTGGGCGGCAGGAGTTGCAATCGCCAACCCGATCGCATCTGCAAGAGGTCCAAGGTTGGGCCTCATTAGCACGTAGCCGGTGAGCTGAGAGTGCCAAACAGGCATTCTGAAGCAGCTTGCTGGTCGAGGAGGGTGGGAAAACAGCCAGCTCCTACACTAAGTCGGTTGACAGTCCGGTCCTTGGAGTGGAGGGGGGAGGGGAAGCCAAAAATGTTTTTAAGGCCCACTGGTTAGGCCACTCCATGCCTGGGAGCAACAGGCAGGGCAGACACAGCACACACTGTGTATTGGTCCATGAAAATGCCATTGGGGTCTTACAATGGGCTTAGGACCCTGATTTTAAATATTGAAATAGGACTCCTGCCTGTCTCAGGCAGAGGTGCTGGCCACCCATTTCAAGGCCCGCTTGAAAATGAAGTCAGGGGCCAATGGGTGGGACTTGTTTCTATTTAAATATCTGTTTGCTTACCGCCCTATTTTCCAGCATAAATGATGCGGTAAGCGCATGGAAATTGCCCCCTAAAGTTCCCAAGCGGCCAGTTCAATCTCAACTTGCAATGCAGTAGGTTTAAAGCTGAAGCCAGTCTGAAACTACCTGCTCCAACTCGCAAAAATAGATCATATCTCAAACATTATTTAAAAAAAACTTAATGCATTAGAAAATAAATGAAAATGTCTGCTCTTGCTGCTCCTGTGTGCCTGGTAACAAACGGTTGATTTCTCACCCTGTTCTTGTTCAGTAATTGTCCCTGTTGCTGACCAAAAATGAATTATTCTTCTGCGTGTACTGGTCACACACTGGTGTGGCTTATAATAGCAACCAGCAGGGATGGGAGGTGGCAGAGTCATGACTACTGTTACGGAATTTAAATTTAGGGATATGTAGCCAAGACAGGTAGGTAAATGGAGTTAAGATACAGATCAGCCGTGATCTAATTGAATAGCCGCCTCCTGTTCCTATGTTCCAAAAATATTTTGAAGAGCCTTTGCCCTCTTCCGAGCGCAATTTAAAATCATACAAAGACTGTACAAATATCGTCCCTCCCCGACCACAGTGCGTTATTACAACTCTTCAGTGATCGATTATTTAAAGAAACATTTGTTTTTGTTACTGAAAAATAGTTAGGAGAACAACGAGCAAAGAATCTTGTTTGTTTTCATTCCACAGAGGAAGCGAAGGGAAAGGATGGGTATCTCCATGCCGGTGTAAAGACTACGGTGAATGGGTAAGTGAGCACAGACACATGGGGCCTATTTTTCTGTCTTTGCTAAATTTAGTGAACAAAATATACCTGGGTAGAAAGCACTAACAGACTATAAGGCCGAATATCCAAATGTGCACTCCTGGCAAGGAGCTTCCCCCACTGGGAGGGTATGTTGGGAAATTGTGGGTACACTTTCCATGATTTTCCATCTCTTAAATTTAACTGACATCCAACAACCATGTACTGTACCTCCTCTGACTAAACTCTCTTACCCATATTTACAGCCACCCCCTCAACCTCGCCATCTCCCATGGTCTCTGTTCTCCCATGGCCTCAATCACTGACAAGGCCATCTCCGACCACTTCCTTGTATCCCTCACCACCCACTCCCTTTTGTTTCTGCCCCTGGAATAAACTCTCCCCCCAGCTACTTACAACTGCCTAGCCTTTGGCCCTCCATTTGCCACAATACCGTTGCAGCTGTCGATTTGCTAAACCACTCGCTCACCTTCCCTGGTAAGACCTTCACACGTCTGCCATCCCAGTAGTTCACCCTGGTATGGAACCCAAACTTGGGCCTATTTGACACACAAAGATAACCCCAGCTTCTTTTCTCTGCTACAAACCCTCTCCTCAAACTCCTCTCCCTTGCCCCCTCTAACCTTACCTTCAACAGCAAGTGCGAGGAGCTTATAGACTACTTTGTCATCAGGATAGAGGCCATCCATTCAGCTGCCTTTGCTGATTACCCCCTTCCATTGTCCAGCAAGCCAAACCTCATCGCAGGCCTCCTCCCTACTCTAGCCTTGAACCGCCACCTCTCTCTAGAATCTCTCCCAGCTCCCCCCATGCCCTCTCCAAGCTCATCTCATTCATGAAACCCACCTCCTGCTACCTTTCCCCAAATTGCTACTGAAATGCCGGCCACCTAACTTCCCTTCCTGGACCCTATGCTAGCTGATATTGTAAATCGCTCCGTCTGCTCAGATACTGTCCCCCTCCCTTTCCACACTCCAGTCATTACCCCCACTCACGTGATCAATATCTCCACTCCTGAGTCTCACCAGAATCCACTTGTGATTTTGCTGTGAGCCTTGTTTGCACAGATGCTGACTGTATCACACTGCCACTCGGGAGGTGCGTTCTGTTTCTTTTGGTCGAGTTAGCAGCCAGACGCGAAGTGTGTAAAATGCTCATCGTTTTTGCACTTTATTTCAGTGAACAAACACAAGTGGTGGCACAGCCCATGGTCCCCTCGCCAGTGTCTCAGTCATACGGTGTGTGTACTACGCCTGAAATCCCAGGATGGCCGCAGGTGCCGTGTAACCCGAGTACCATCAACTACGATAAGTGAGTGTAGAGGTTGCTGTTAGTAACTGATGTTGCAAAATTTAGTTTTGAATTTCTGTTCCCACCACACATGCATTTTTCTTAATTAGTGATTCTTTTCCCCCTTACATACTAACTCTCGTCACCCTCTTGTACTAGTTCTCTTCCTCCCCCCACACTAATCCTCTCTCCCACTTGCACTGATGCCTCCTTCCTTGCCATCATTTTTAGGAGCCATAATCTGAGGGGATTTTTTTTCAAATCCACAATCTTCTCCTCCTCCAGATGGTGTTTACTCTTACTGGGTACAGTTCCACAGGTGTGGGTGACCTGCAGTCCCTTAATATTAACAGTATTCAAAAATGCTTCATAGTTGTGGGTTTGACTCGCGCAGGAATAACTGGGAGTTTGGGAGGTGACTGAGGGCACAGTCGCAGAGGTAGGCTTTGAAAGCCTTTTGCAGGAGGGGAGAGTGTTAGCAATGTGGAGAGGTTGAGGGAAAGAGTTCCAGAGCCTCCCAATAGTGAAGCAGAGAGAGAGAGATGCACACTAGACAGAATTGGCTGAGCAGAGGGTGCAAGTAGGGAATATAGGTTGCAGAGGTATGTAGACGTGGCTGAGGATTTTGCAGTCAATACACTGAGGGATGGGGAGGCAACGGAGGTTTGTATGGATTGGGATAATAGATTAGTGAGCTTAGTAAGGGATAAGATGTAGGCAGTGAAGTTCCTGATGCATTAGAATTTGTGTAGGGGAAAGGAAAGTGTTAGAAAACTTGAGCCTGGAGTTGATAAAGGCATGGACGAGTGATTCACTGACAGTGGGATAATGTAAAGATGGATACTTCAGAGGTAAGAGTAGATGATCTTGGTTATGGATTGCATGGGCTCAGGGTTGAGCAGGACACTGAGGTTACACATTGTCGGGTTGAGCCTGTGCAAGCAGCCAGGAGTGGGATGGGATGAGGACCAACTTGCAAAGTTTCGATACAGACACGTGTTTGGAGCAACTTTTCTCCATGACCCAGTTCCTTTGCTACGGTATTAATCTTGTAAACACAAGGCTGGATTTTAGATATCTAACTCTCGTGATGGCGTAATTGGTAAATGCGCTCCCCAGTGTGGTACTGAGCCATTGACAGTAAGAGGGTTCCAAGTTCAATAACTGTGCTGAGTTATCTAGTTCGGTAGTGGTGCTACAAATGGCCTCTGCACCCCTAGCCGGGGAGAAGTCAAATCAGCTAGGGTTCCTGCTCCTGATTGCTACCCAGTGACCTGTGCTTGAAACTGACCCAGGGCTAGGTCCCTATTCAGTGACCATAGCTGGAAAAAATATATGTGTATGAACATTAAGGGAAGCATGATTGGGCTCAGCTCTGACGCCCCATGTGGGGGAATAACGTACTGACACTCGGGGCTGGATTTTACCAGCCCTGAAGAAGCGGCTCTGGAGGCTGGATTGCTGGGGAAATCCAAAAAAAATGGGAGCAGGTCCCAAACCCGCTCCCAACCTGCCTCCAACCAATCTTCCCGGGAGTCGGGTCCCCGATTTGTGCAGGGACACGACTCCTAGCAGCGGGAAGAAGATTATAGCCACTTAACTGCCTGTTAACCGGTAGTTAACAGGCAGTTAAGAGGCTTTTTCCAATTTTTCAACTGCTGCTGCGGGCTTCCCGATGTCGGGGAACCCCGCCAGGGTAAGTGAGGCGTGCTGTGCGTCTGTTGCTATGTGGGTGTTTGGATGACCGCTGCAGAAGTGGTGTGACGCATGGAAAGGGACACTGGTTAGTATCAGAGGTAAGGAAAAGTTGTGAAAGTAATTTTTAATGTGGTTAGATGTTTCTGCAGGTGACAAGCTGTGAAGTGTTTGTGTAGCCTCATCTCATCGGGAGAAGTGACAGATGGCTTCTGTAATCTCAGCTGCAGTTGCCATCTATTTTATCCTAAGGAGAGCATAATTGGAGAGCCTGGGTTCAAGGGCTCACCTTTAGACTGTGATTGTCAGTGTTTGACAGCACCTCAATGCTGTCAAACACATTCAAATCATCTGTCAAGAATTTATGGTTCATGTGCCTTTAAGAAAACCGGCAGATGAAGCGTCATCAACTGACGTCATCTGACACCGGCTTTCCCTTAATTGGCCAGCAAGCCCGCAGGGCAGGCTTAACGAGGCCAATTGGGGAAATTGCGTCTCTGCGTCGGACGTTGCTGGGGGGCGGGACTAGAACCCGGAAGCCAGCAGACCTGCCCCCAACGCGTCTCGGTGAGTAAAATCCAGCCCTTACTATCTAGGCTTCCACTTGAGATACTGGAGGGCAGTTAGCCTGTGGAACTGGACCTCTATATGATTCAGCACATTCAGGAGTGGAAGGGGAAAGAGGAATAAAAAAGCACCAATGGTGACAAACATAAACGTCCAGTGCCACATGTTAAGACCTCTTTTTCCTAGCTGTGAGCAGGTGGTCTGCCAATAAGAGCCGAGAGCAGGGAAGGTCCATAGCAAGAAACATAAAGTCACAGATATGCAGTGGTTTTAAAATTGTATTTGCACGTGGAAATATTGCACGCGTGTGCGGTTTTGCCAACGTTGTCGCCAGTTCTCCAAATTCAGCATGAAGTGTGAACAGATCGTAGACAGTTGCATCACTTTTAGTGGAAGTGCTATAAATGGCATATGAAAGTGACTGGTAAGTGTGCAGGTATCTCCCATCTTGTGTGACAGATCGGCAGAGGATATTTTCCATTTAACAGCGACCTTTGCTTACAAGCTATCTGCTGTCATCACCTTTTTATAGTTTAATTAAATCACTGCTATGTTAAAAAAATAATTCTCCTTATCTTCTACTAACAGGGGAGATGCTACAGTCACCTCTTCCATTTCATTGCCTCCTAATACGATGATAAACATGAGCCAGCCTGAAGACTTTACAAATGCAATTCCGGGGTCAGTTCTGTTTCTAAAGATATAGCTTTAGCCTGTGACCTGATTGGATTTAGTTCTTTTCACAGTTAAGAACCTTGAATCTCATTTATGGAGTTTGTAACTTTGCTTTGATATTAATATAACACATTGGGCTGAATCTTCCTCTGCGATCCTGCCTGAAATGGGCCGTGAGGCCATGCCTCCCCACCCCCAACTCCATTTCCCTCCCTGTACCACTGCCAGATTTCTGTAGATGGAGGAAGATGGCTTACTTGGGGGCCTTCTCTTCCTCCAATTTGGCCCCCATGCAGCTACCCTTGTTGGCATACAAAACTAGTAGCTCACTACTTTGGGGCTTTTCTGCCCCTTTAACGTCCCCTGTTGCCTCCTTGGGTGCTCCAGCAGCACTGCCCATTTCTCCTTGTTAGCAGTGGCTGGCTCCCTCTTGGCACTGGGTATCCTGCCCTACATGCTAAGTGACCCTTGACCCAGGAAAATGGGCCAGGGCCACAGCAGAGTCGGAGTGACAGCAGAAGACCACTCTGCCCCAAAAAAGGAAATCCAGTCCCATGTCTAACTTGTAGCATGCCTATATTCTCATGAAAGTGGTTCTACAATTTATCCAAGGCTGCTGGAGTGCTGATCCTTTGAATTTGCCCTGATATTGCAGGGCAAATTCAGTGCACTGTCGGCAATGTTGACTTGTGCAAGATCACGCAGGCGCTGTTGCTAAAAAGTTGCATTTGTTTCTGGCCACAGACCTTCCCAAATGTCTGCACTAAGTGGTACAGGCCAGCAGTGCTGGGCAGTACGAGCAGGCCAAGACCCCAGCTCATCTGCAACCAGAACAAAATACTGGCATCACATGCAGTGTCTCGCACTGCCAGGACTCCCGTTTTTGTTTGCTGCCAGCAGAGTTTTGTGTCTCGGTGCTTATTGGAAACTCACCTCATGAAACCTCCGGATCTTGTTGCCTCCAGAAGCAACTCTAATAGAAACATGGGCCTAGAAATTAGTTGACACACGCCCATTTTACAGGCCGCTTGCATGCCTGCACATTCCACGCTAGAAGTGCGTCACCCGCCATATTGGTAAAGGCCATTTTTCATGTGAGTGCCGTCAAGAGCTTTGACTGTGGAGGGCACCACGTTGAGGCCAACCCTGTCCGCACCCATGCATATACACGCTCCAGCAGGGCTCACTGGATACTAACTTAACTCGCAAGCTTGCAATCAACTAACAGTCCAGACCGAGACCAGGCATCAATCCTGAAACACTCCTGGTTTGTATGCCTCAGTATCACACAAGGTATCATTACCTACTGAGCAATCAAGGGAACCCAATGCCTCCCTTTTGCTGCTCATTGGGATACACCGGTAGCTGGAGTAACTCTCTCCCTCTTGGAAGTATCTAACTTCCATTTATGCCTCTCCATGATTGTGTGCCCAAGATCATGAACTCTTGTGTGGGTAATCATAGGCACAAGCCAATAGTTGGTGCACAGTGCCAGGGCTGTAACATATTGCAGCATTTTGACTATTACATAGGGGGTTATACTCTCTCCTTAAAGCTTTGCATTCATACTCCAGGTTCTTAGTGTTTGTAGCCATGTGATTATCACTAAGGAAATAGTACTTGGTAAAATAATGGGACTAAAAGATGACAAGTCCCCTGGACCAGATGGCCTGCATCCCAGGGTCTTAAAAGAAGTGGCTGTAGAGATGGTGGATGCATTGGTTGCACTATACCAAAATTCCCTGGACTCTGGAGAGGTCCCAGTGGATTGGAAAACCGCATATGTAACGCCCCTATTTAAGAAAGGAGGGAGACAGAAAGCAGGAAACTATAGACCAGTTAGCCTAACATCTGTCGTTGGGAAAATGCTGGAGTCCTTCATTAAGGAAGCAGTAGCAGGGCATTTGGAAAATCATAATGCAGTCAAGCAGAGTCAGCATGGTTTTATGAAAGGGAAATCATGTTTAACAAATTTGCTGGAGTTCTTTGAGGAGGTAACGAGCAGGGTGGACAAAGGTGAGCAAGTGGATGTGGTGTATTTGGATTTCCAGAAGGCATTCGATAAGGTGCCACATAAAAGGTTACTGCATAAGATAAGAGCTCACGGAATTGGGGGTAATATATTAGCATGGATAGAGAATTGGCTAACTAACAGAAAGCAAAGAGTCAGGATAAATGGGTCATTTTCCGGTTGGCAAACGGTAACTAGTGAGGTGTCACAGGGATCGGTGCTGGGGCCTCAACTATTTACAATCTACATTAATGACTTGGACGAAGGGACCAAGTGTAATGTAGCCAAGTTTGCGGATGATACAAAGATGAGTGGGAAAGCAAGTTGTGCAGAGGACTCAAAGAATCTGCAAAGGGATATAGACAGGCTAAGTGAGTGGGCAAACATTTGGCAGATGGAGTATAATGTGGGAAAGTGCGAGGTTATACACTTTGGCAGGAAAAATAAAAAAGCAAATTATTATTTAAATGGAGAGAGATTACAAAATGCTACAGTTCAGAGAGACCTGGGGGTCATTGTGCATGAAACACAAAACGTTAGCATGCAGGTGCAGCAAGTAATCAAAAAGGCAAATGGAATTTATTTCAAAGGAGTTGGAGTATAAAAGCAGGGAAGTCCTGCTACAACTGTACAGGGTATTGGTGAGACCGCACCTTGAGTACTGCGTACAGTTTTGGTCTCCTTATTTAAGGAAGGATATACTTGCATTAGGGGCAGTTTAGAGACGATTCACTAGGTTAATTCCAGAGATGAGGGGGTTGACTTATGAGGAAAGGTTGAGCAGGCTGGGCCTATACTCATTGGAATTTAGAAGAATGAAACATATAAGGTACTGAGGGGGTTCGACAAGGTAGATGCAGAGAGGATGTTTCCCCTCGTGGGGAAATCTAGAACATGGGGGCACAGTTTTAGAATAAAGGGTCGCCCTTTTAGAACTGAGATGAGGAGGAATTTCTTCTCAGAGGGTCGTAAATCTGTGGAATTATCTGCCCAAGAGAGCTGTGGAGGCTGGGTCATTAAATACATTTAAGGTGGAAATAGACAGATTTTTGCAAGATAAGGGAGTGAAGGGTTATGGGGAGTGGGCGGGCGGGGAAGTGGCTTTGAGCCCAAGATCAGCCATGATCTTATTGAATGGCGGAGCAGGCTTGAGGGGCCAAGTGGCCTATTCCTGCTCCTATTTCTTATGTTCTTTTAAGCTTGTGTCGTTGCATTACCTGACTAATACTTTTCTTTCTTTGGCAAAGCAGCCATCTCATTAATCCATATCGAAGTGAGAATGACATGGAGGTGAACAGCTACTATGAAGGAGATCATCAGTTTGTAAGAGGGTAAGCCAGATAAATGTGTTTAGACCCTTTCTGGGGGTAAGATTCCCTTTTTCTTAAGTTATCTTTTCTTCATCTCCCCCAACCCCCACACGGGTCTCCCTCTGCCATATACCTACCCTGGTCAAGAGAACGGACTTCCTACTCCCAGGCCTTGGGCCAATGCAGTGCTAAAACCAGCTGCTAAATGTTGGGCACGAGCAGCCCAAGGTGACTGTCCCTCTGACTTTCTCTCTCCTGATAAGGAAGTGCCTGCCCTCCACTCAGCATCTCCGCACAGCAATGCTGTTGAAATTGAGAATGTGGCCTGAACTTGTCTGTGGCACCAGGAGGACCACAAATCCGAGATGGCCATTTCCCTTACAGGGAAAGTGAAAATGGCAGGGTGCCAGTCACCAATCTTCCACCCCCTCCCCCCAACATTGTCTGGCTACTCTTCCACACCCTAGCAGCCAGATACAGAGTAACTTTGACAAACTTTTGAAGCAGGTCACTTTCTCAAGAAATGTACAGAAAGATCCAGCTAAAGAAGATAATTTTTTTTGTTCTTAAATAGGAGAAAGACACAAAGTATTGAAAGTTAGGGCAAGAAAATGTTACACATATGTTGTATTGACTCAGTGGGTAGCACCTTTGTACTTGAGTCAGATGGTTGTGGGTTCAAGTCCCACTCCAGGACTTGAGCAAATCATCTAGGCTGACACTCCAGTGCAGTACTGAGGGAGTGCTGCACTGTCGGAGGTGCCGTCTTTCAAGATGAGATGTTAAACCAAGGCCCCGTCTGCTTGTTCAGATGGTTATAATAGACCCCCCATGGCACTCTTTTTGAAGATCAGAGATTTCTCCCAGTGTCCTGGCCAACACACTTCCCTCAAACAACATCACAAAAAATAGATTAACTGACCATTCATCTCGTTGCTGTTTGTAGGATTTTGCTATGTGCAAAATGGTTGCCATGTTTACCCACATTACAGTGACTGCACAATATAATTTACTTTATATGAAGCACTTTGAGATGTTTCTGAAACATGATAAGGCACTGTATCTTTTTCTATTGATTAAATTAATCAACTTCCCAGACCCAGTTCCATGTCTACTCTGGCCAAAAGGGCAAGGGATTCATACAGTTGAGGTCGGCCTAGTTCTCACTGCTAGTGTGAAAAGATATAGCTGTGGCACAACCAGTCTCTTGCACAACAGAGGTGGAGGAAACACTTATGGAAAGATAATGCATGGGTTCCACCTGCAGCTCAAGAAGCACCAAGCAGTGGGGCAGCCCCCTTTCTGAGGGCCCACTCCACCCATCCCTCCTCCCCCGTCAAGCACCAACTAGTCGGCACAGATCCACTGACAGGTCATTACCCACCTAGGCATTACTAGCAACCACGCTGTTCAAAACCCACTGGCATGCAATGCACCCCCACTCAACTTCAACCTAAGCCTGAAGTCAAGGAACAGCCCTAACCCAATTATTGTGTCGTGCCACTCAAATGTACACAACTGTGTGAGAGCCTCAGTGTGTCTTGGAGTCCTGTGTGATGAATTGAGATTCAACAAACTTTACACAGCTCAGTAAAACCAAAGTAAGATTATTTATTAACTTCAATAGTAAATACAATTTGTAACTGAAATAAGTGGGGTTTTTTCTTCTTTTGAAAATCTTACTACAGTACATGGCCCCACTTTTAGAAACAGTCGTGTCACATTCTGTTCTTTTTTTCTCCTCTTAGTGTGGAAAACCTTCCTGTACCCTCCGAGTTAGAGCTGAACGCACTCCTGAACATGAACCCAATGGATATCTCTCTTGTAAATTCGACTGAGTTTTGAGATGGCTGAGAGTTTAGGAAAGAGCACTCTCCAGTGCCAAGCTATACAGGTGGCTTTTTTGTTGCAGAGGGCTCATTATGTCAATTGTTGAGCTTTGAATTAAGATTTCTGTTGACTACATTATGCATTTTCCTGTGCAAATAGAGAGATTAACTGTTAAACCCAATTTAAACCAACAGTTAATTGACCAATTTCTTCTCTTTCCCTGTGAGGGAGATGTCCTCCTCTGATTGGTGGTCCCCCTGGTGCCACAGAGAAGTCCAGGCCACAGCATTGCTGTGGGGAGATGCTGAGTGGAGGGCAGGCACTTTTGTTCAAATTGATGGCTGGTGCAAAGCAATTGGCAAGTTTGGGCACCTTGTGCATTTAAACTGGAAAGGAAATTGAACATAAACTTGCTTAGTGTGGGAAACTCCGTACAGTCAAATCTACTTAAAGCCTATATTTGTCATGAATCCTATTAAAGATGTTGGCTGAATTTAGCCCAGGGTAAAGTGAACCCCTGTTCCCCACATGTTTGTAACAATGAGAGTTCACTCGATGTGCTGAGAAGAGGCTGTGGTTTCCTTGCTGTGATTTTAATGAGATGTATTAAATTTGTGTTCGGGTAGCCAAGACAAGCTGATGTGCTGTTTTATAGCATCTATCAAACCTGCCACGACAGTCTACCCCTAATAATCAATTTTTTGAAAAAAAAGTCAAGTAATGTAAATAACACAACAAAGTGGGAATTTAGTACTTTAAAAAAATTCAAATTATCAAGACAATTCAAATTAAGTGACTTTGAATTAAAAGGAGTAGACTACATAATAAATCAATATCTCCTAGCCTGGAATAGTCACCCATCTATTGACAACCACACTCTGGCACAAAGAAGCTTTATTTTCTAATTAAGTATTTAAAGAATATTGTAGTATGCTTGCAATTAAACCAAAATTATAAGTTTCAAATCTCCCTGCATATGCTTTTTAAAAAGTTAACCGTCTACAGATTTGGCAAGAATTGGCAGTCTCACTCACAGCCCACAGGACAACTAGTGTGGGAAACTGATGCAGTTGGCAGGGCAGGCCATTTAAGGGAGTTTTTATAGATGATGTGCTGCTGTTCTATGGAGGGAACAACAGTAGTCCTTTAAAAATTACAACGGTTGTGATTTCGGTGTCTGCAGGATGCAAGAACCAATGGTTTTTCAGGAGAGCTGTTTCAGACGTGAGAGAGCCATTTAAAATCCAAGTGCACTAAATTGATCTTTCAGTGGACTTGTGAGGATACGATGTAATGTACTTTTGCTTTGCAGTGTTATTCAACTGTTAATGTGAAAATCTGTACACCTGTATAGAGGATATTTTCAAATGCCATATTGGGACAGGAACTCTTGTATTGGAGCGTGCTGCAAGGATTGTTTCGCCATTGCAAATTATGACCTTTTTAGTGATTAAAGTAAAGAATTTATTTGAAGTTAATATAATTTGCACACAAATTAAGAACATATTGGAGCACAGAATATGAAATGCCAAATTGACTCATCAAGCCCGCTCCTCCCACAGCCCGTGTGCACTCTCCCCTATCATGGACTCTACCCACCCATTTAATCTCCTCCCACAGCCCGTGTACACTCTCCCCTATCACGGACTCTACCCACCCATTTAATCTCCTCCCACAGCCCGTGTACACTCTCCCCTATCACGGACTCTACCCACCCGTTTAATCTCCTCCCACAGCCTGTGTACACTCTCCCCTATCACAGACTCTACCCACCCATTTAATCTCCTCCCACAGCCCATGTACACTCTCCCCTATCACTGACTCTACCCACCCATTTAATCTCCTCCCACAGCCCGTGTACACTCTCCCCTATCACGGACTCTACCCACCCATTTAATCTCCTCCCACAGCCTGTGTACACTCTCCCCTATCACAGACTCTACCCACCCATTTAATCTCCTCCCACAGCCTGTGTACACTCTCCCCTATCACAGACTCTACCCACCCATTTAATCTCCTCCCACAGCCTGTGTACACTCTCCCCTATCACTGACTCTACCCACCCATTTAATCTCCTCCCACAGCCTGTGTACACTCTCCCCTATCACTGACTCTACCCACCTATTTAATCTCAGGAGGGGAAGTTCTGTATAAATACTCACTAATCCCTAAAGGTAATCCAATCCAGAATATGCATCCAGCTTCACATTTCAATAATTCAACTTTCACTTTCTGCCCTCCACAGACAACATTCCCTTTCCCCTCTTCCCTCAGTTATCTTAGCCTATACCTATCCATAGAAACTCTAGTTGGGTGCAAAAGCATGATCTACAAATGGCCTGTTTCAACTTGTGCTGTTACATTGGCTTATAGGAGTTAGCATGCTTCAGTATGGCTGCCTGAAATGATGCCCTCCATAGACTCCAAGAAGGTAACTTTTGATTTGTCCTCTAATTACATAATGTAGTGTCAGTTTTTGTAATCCACTGTACATATTACAAAATCTAAATCCTGAATATGTTAGAATTTTCTGGGGGCTTGACCCAATACAGTCATATACACAGGGTGTGTGTTCACTTCATCATTAATGCGGTTTGGCTGTCGATTGTTTTCTGTATTGGTGACATAGCTCATACTATTTTATTTTTCCATTTGCACTTACTGTTTAAGGCACAAAACGTATTCTTTCAAAGTGAATGCTGAAAACCTTTCCAGCTTGTAAAAAAAGGCTGAGAATAAAAGTCTTCGATTTTGGGTAATGCATCATGTCTTATTTTATTCTTTCCCCAGATTTGATTTAAAGAGAAATTCCCACCCCTCTATATTTTTCTCCTCCTTCTTCCTCTGATTGTGCTGACTCCTTTGCTAAGGTGCATATCCATTCGTCCAAATGGCCATTAGAAAGACAGAACTTGCATTTATGTAGCGCCTTTCATGACCTCAGGATATCCTAAAGTGGTTTACAGTCAATGAAGTACTTTTGAAGTGTAGTCACTGTTGTAATGTAGGAAACGCAGCAGCCAATTTGCACACAGCAAGCTCTCACAAACAGCAATGTGATAATGACCAGATAATCTGTTCTAGTCTTCCCCTCACCTCCCCTTTCAGCATTCCGTAGGGACCGCTCCCTCCGCGACACCCTTGTCCACTCTGCTATCACCCTCAACACCCCTTCCCCTTCGCCCGGCACCTTCCCGTGCAAGCGCAGGAGATGCAGCACATGCCCTTATACCTTCCCCCTTCCCACTGTCCAGGGCCCCAAACACCCCTTCCAGGTGAAACAGCGATTTACTTGTACTTCTCGCAATCTAGTATACTGTATTCACTGCTCACGATGCGGTCTCCTCTACATTGGGGAGACCAAACGCAGATTGGGTGACCGCTTTGCGGAACACCTCCGTTCAGTCTCTAAGGGTGACCCCGAGCTCCCAGTCGCCTGTCATTTTAATTCACCACCCCATTCCCACTCGGACCTCACCGTCCTCGGCCTCTTGCATTGTTCCACGGAAGCTCGGCGTAAGCTCGAGGAACAGCACCTCATCTTTCGATTAGGCACTTTGCAGCCTTCCGGACTCGACATAGAGTTCAACAATTTCAGATCATAACCTTGGCCACTATAGTCTGTGTCTTTTTTTCTTCTCCCCCACATGGCAGCTGTCTTTCATTCTGCCAGCACAATTCACACTTCATCTAGAGCCATCCTTTGTTTCTTAACCTGTTCCATTACCATCTCCTCTTGCCTTGAATATCTCTTAATGTCCCTTAATCTCTCCGCCTTCCATCCTATCACAGGCCTTCCCTTTTGTTCTTTCATGCCCTCCCCCATTTCCCAGCCTCTTCACTTGCTTAAAAATCTGTTCCATTTCCTGCTTTTTTCCAGTTCTGACGAAGGGTCATCGACCTCCAACGTTAACTCTGTTTCTCTCTTCACAGATGCTGCCTGACCTGCTGAGTTTCTCCAGCATTTTCTGTTTTTATTTCAGATTGCCAGCATCTGCAGTATTTTCTTTTTGAATCTGTTCTAGTGATGTTAGTTGAGTGATAAATAGTGGCCGCAGGACACTGGGGATAACTCCCCTACTCTTCTTCGAAATAGTGCCATGGGATCTTTTACGTCCACCTGAGAGGGCAGACTGGGCCTCGGTTTAACATCTCGTCCGAAAGACGGCACCTCCGACAGTGCAGCGCTCCCTCAGCACTGCACTGGAGTGACAGCCCAGATTTTGTGCTCAAGTCTTCAAGTGTGAGTCTAGGCAATGTGTGTTGGCAAGGTATTTAGACGTGTGCAGGATCACAGACAATCTTGAATCCTGTCCTCAGCTGGCATCTGCACACACACTCTGACACTGACGCCAACCCTAAGGCCTTACTGCTGCCATGGCAGAGATCTGACTGATTCAGCACAGACTGGGGATGGAACCACCTTCTCCTTCCTGGTCTCTGTGGTTTGTTTCATAATTGACATACATTTACCAATTGAGCCATCGTGGGTTGCTTTTGTTCTATGTTGGGTATGTTTCAGAGCTGTCAGCTGCTGTTAATGCAGGCACCACTATCTATTAAGCTCTGCATTGATACTGGATGGTGTTCCGACACACAGAATAACGTGGCCATCATTATTGCAAATTTACTTGGAAATTATTTGCAATTGAGTTTGGGAAATTCCCAAAATATAAGAAAAGAATGATTGCAATTATGTTTACTGTCACCAGATGCCAGCTGTGTACCTTGTAAAGGTTATTCGCAATTTATGATGTGAGCCACCTTTTCAGTATTGATGCTCTTCAAAAGAAAATGGGAAATTGTTTTGCATTCAAAGAAAGACAGAAAGACTTGCATTTCTATCGCGCCTTTCACAACCTCCGATGTCCTAAAGCACTTTACAGCCAATTAAGTACTTTTTGAAGTGTAGTCACTGTTGTAATGTGGGAAACGCAGCAGCCAATTTGCGTACAGCAAGCTCCCACAAACAGCAATGTAACAATGACCAGATCATCTGTTTTAGTGATATTGATTGAGGGAAAAATATTGGCCCCAGGACACCGGGGAGAACTTCCCCCTGCTCCTCTGAATAGTGGCCGCGGGATCTTTTACGTCCACCTGAGAGCCATCCAAAAAACAGCACCTCTGACAATACCTGCATAGCCCCTTTACACGGGGCTATGGCGGTATAGTCAGGGCAGAGGGGGTGCACCCAAAGTGGTCCTTGTGTCTTCCTGTCCCATGCTAATGAGGTCCCTCCCACTGACCCCGCAATCTCCAGCAGGGTCAGCACTGGAGGGCACTGCTGGGCACCATCTCGGTGTAACCGCCAGGATCACGACCCAAGGAATTATGGGGCCATTGTATATGCGTACAGCTATGGTTCAGTATTTCCTTGGCCCTTTTCCCTCCAGTTTCGCCCTCTGATTTTTCTTCTCTTCTGGCGGTTCTATATTTGCCATGGTACTCCAGTATCTCACCCAAGTGGACATTCTAAATGTCTGTACAGTGAGTGTCAGCAGGCTGTTAGACTGAGAGTGCCATCACAGCCTAACCTGATCTGTCTTCACCTGACCTACGCATGCACACGCGCGTACTTTCCAGCACGGGTCACTGGATTGCGATCGGGGCAAAGTAAATGATCATTTTTGTTTTATTTTAATTTAGCAAGTGTTCAATATAAAGTTAAATGAATATTAACTAACTTTACTACAGATTGTCTTGTTGAAAGATTCCTAACACTGCTTGACATAGAAATTTTGGAGGAGGTGTCACCAGAAGGATCTTTCTGAGCTTCTGCAAGGAAGATACTCAAAGCTGCCCCAACATTCCCACCATGCTGACAATTAAAGGACTCCAAGGAGGCACGGAGTGGCTTGCCAGCAGAAGACTGGCATTAGTCCGCAGAACCAGCCTGCTTGGCTAGCTGTATCTAGCCAAGTTGCGTAGCAGGAATGTAATATTAAACTCAACAGGATCAAATAAATTTTTTGTGCATTGAGCCTTCAAGGCACTTTCTGTCCTGTTCTCTTCAGTTGTGAGTAAGGGAGAGTAATTGTGATAACTTCTGATCCCTATTTGACGTGCTTCATGTTACATGCAAGATTCATGCTGTTGCTCTCGCAAGTTGGCCCTATGGAGGATGTTGCTGCTGAGCCTACGCTGCCCTCCAGGGTTTCTCTTCTGTGTCGTGCCCCATTGATGTTAGATTCACTGTACCGTGTCTATCCGCTCCTGTTCATTTGCTTCTTCTCCATCCCCCTCCACAGGCAACACAGCAGCAACCCTTGGGATGAGGGTGACTCATCTATAGATGTGAATGTAATTTAGGAACAAATGACTGAACTCCCCACCCTCTGTGAAGGCTTCTCTTATTTTAAAGGCACCTGTGTAAGAGATTGAACTTTATATTTTAGTGCAGATCTTTAGGGGGTGGGAATGAGTACTATATATGTCTTCGGATGTGCTAATACCACCCACATCACATTTGGCTAAGTGGCTATCTTTTTATTTTAATTGTTGTTTAGACAGTGATGGAGTAAAGAAGCTGAGAACACAGGAGTGTACAGGAGCAGAAGAGACCATGGTGGTTTATCTGGCCAGTACCAAAATTTGGAAAATGCCATACTGGTAGCAGAGATTTGGCTGAAAATCATGAGGGTAGCTCCACCCTCTAATTCTAATAGGCTCTCAGCACCTTGGAAACAGGCAGTGGAGAAAGGTCCAGCAACCAACAATACTGCAGGAAGGGCTGGTCTAGAGACTAAGGAGATATGCAAAGAAGAAAAGGTAACTTCCACCTCAAAATAACAATGCAGGGTGCAAAACGCAGTTAAATATCCATGTATCCACAACAAACACAACTTTTCAATGGTTTTGAATGGAAAGGTAGCTTTGAGAATCCAGCAAATTCAAGAGGGAACTGGATGGATATTTGGTAGAGAAAATAATTGAGATCAGAGATACAAGCCCCAAAATTGTGATGCTCCACTGGCAACACAAGGGCGTTGCCCAAGTCGCTGCAGGAACAGAGTGGGCCAATGGGAAACTGCTGCCAATGAGTCTTGATTTCAACACAGTGAGAACATAAGAAATAGGAGCAGGAGTCGGCCATTTGGCCCTCCAAGCCTGCTCCACCATTCAATAAGATCATGGCTGATCTTCTACCTCAACTCCACCTTCCCGCACTATCCCCACATCCCTTAATTCCCTTAGTTCCCAAAAATCTATCGATCTCTGTCTCCAATATACTCAACGACTGAGCCTCCACAGCCCTCTGGGGGAGAGAATTCCAAAGATTCACCACCCTCTGAGTGAAGAAATTCCTCCTCATCTCAGTCCTAAATGGCCGACCCCTTATCCTGAGACTCCACATCCAGGGGGAAACATCCTCTCAGCATCTATCCTGTCAAGCCCTGTGATGCACTATCAATTGCTACAAAAGACTGGAGATTGAGAAAGTAATAAACAGGCTTTTATTACCAAAGAACAGAGCATGCCTCTTGTGGTTGCCTGGTATCCAAAAGGGCCGGAGGCTTCTGAGCAGCGACCTTTATACCCAGCCATGAGGGTGGAGCCAGGGGCGGAGTCAGCTGAGGCATGCACAGACAAGTACAACAATATGCAAGAGTGAACAACAGTACTAACAGTGAACAACAGTACTAACAACAGTGGTGAACAACAATACTAACAACAGTGGTTTACCACATTCACCCCTTGTTTAGAATTGAGTCCGGCGGGGTGAAGTGCACTAAAAATTCGTGTACTGAAGTCTATCAGGAGGCCTTGTAAGCCGTCCTGAGCGTCGGAGCAGCGGCGGTGATGGTGCAGCATCCAACGGTGAACCCGGTGTCTCGTTCAGAGGAGGTGTAGCAGGTGGCGGACCCTGGGGCTGCTGCATGCCGTCTACAGGGGTCAGAGCATAGGTAATGGGAGGTAGCGATGGTGGTCTCTCAGAGGCACCCGAAGGTGCGAGGTCTCGTGCGGGGACTGTGTCCTGGGGGTAGGCAGGAGTAGCGGTGGGTGGCGAAGAGGGTGTTTCAGGAGCACCTGCAGGTGCGAGGTCTCGAATGGAGACTGTGTCCTCCCGCCCGTCCGGGTACACCACGTAAGCATACTGCGGGTTGGCGTGGAGGAGGCTCACCCTCTCGACCAGGGGGTCCGCCTTATGGGTCCTCACGTGCTTCCGCAGTAGGACGGGACCTGGAGAAGTCAGCCATGTTGGTAGCGAAATCCCCGACGTGGACTTCCTGGGGAAGGAGAACATTCTCTCGTGAGGAGTGGCATTGGTGGGTGTACAGAGCAGCGACCGAATGGAATGGAGCGCCGCAGGGAGGACCTCCTGCCAGCGGGAGGTCGGAAGGCCCTTAGATTTTAAGTTTAAAAGGACTGCCTTCCAGACTGTCGCATTCTCCCTTTCCACCTGGCCGTTACCCCGGGGGTTGTAGCTGGTGGTCCTGCTTGTAGCAATGCCTCTCGCGAGCAGGTACTGCCGAAGTTCGTCGCTCATAAAAGATGAGCCCCTGTCGCTATGGATATAGCTAAGGAAACCGAACAAGGCGAAGAGGTCATTCAGACATTTAATGACCGTGGTACTGGTCATGTCCGAGCAAGGGATGGCAAACGGGAAACGGGAGTACTCATCAATTATATTGAGGAAGTACACATTGCGGTCAGAGGAGGGGAGGGGCCCTTTAAAATCGATGCTCAGCCGCTCGAAGGGGCGCGTGGCTTTGATCAGGCTCGCTCTGTCTGGCCTATAAAAATGCGGCTTGCACTCGGCACAGATCTGGCAGTTCCTGGTCATGGTCCTGACCTCCTCGATGGAGTAGGGCAGGTTACGGGATTTGATAAAATGGAAGAACCTGGTGACCCCCGGGTGGCAGAGGTCATTGTGGAGGGTCTGTAGCCGATCAACCTGCGCGTTGGCGCACGTACCACGTGATAGGGCATCTGGGGGCTCATTGAGTTTCCCGGGCCGGTACAAGATATCGTAATTGTAGGTGGAGAGTTCGATTCTCCACCTTAAGATCTTGTCATTCTTGATTTTGCCCCGCTGCTTATTATGAAACATAAAAGCCACTGAACGCTGGTCAGTGAGCAGGGTAAATCGTTTTCCGGCCAGGTAATGCCGCCAATGTCGCACGGCTTCCACAATGGCCTGGGCCTCCTTTTCGACAGAGGAGTGTCGAATCTCGGGGCCCTGGAGGGTCCTTGAGAAAAAGGCCACGGGTCTCCCCGCCTGGTTAAGGGTTGCAGCTAGGGCAAAGTCGGATGCGTCGCAATGTCTCCTTTTATGAGAGTGAAGGCTGCACAGGCCTCTGCTGTCAGGGGGAAGGAGGCGGACTTGATGAGGGGTCGGGCTTTATCCGCATAGTTGGGCACCCACTGAGCATAGTAAGAGAAAAACCCCAGGCATCTCTTCAGTGCTTTCTGGCAGTGGGGGAGGGGGAGCTCCATAAGGGGGCGCATTCTATCGGGGTCTGGGCCGATGACTCCGTTCTCCACTACGCAGCCAAGAATAGCAAGGCGCGTAGTACGAAACATACATTTGTCTTTGTTGTATGTGAGATTCAGCCGCTGGGCCGTCCGGAGGAATTTCTCTAGATTAACGTCGTGGTCCTGCTGGTCGTGGCCGCAGATGGTGACGTTGTCTAGATATGGGAAAGTGGCCTGGAGCGCGTTCTGGTCAACCATCCGGTCCATCTCCCGTTGGAAGACAGAAACTCCGTTGGTGACGCCGAAGGGAACTCTGAGAAAGTGATAGAGCCGACCGTCAGCTTCAAAAGCTGTGTACTGGCGGTCCTCAGCCCTGATGGGGAGCTGGTGGTATGCCGACTTCAGATCAATCGTCGAGAACACCCGGTATTGTGCTATCTGATTGACCATGTCAGATATGTGGGGGAGTGGATATGCATCCAGCTGGGTGTAGCGGTTGATCGTCTGGCTGTAGTCAATAACTAGGCGCTGTTTGCCGCCAGCCTTCACCACCACCACTTGTGCTCGCCATGGGCTATTGCTGCTCTCGATAATTCCTTCCTTCAGGAGTCTCGCTACCTCGGATTTAATGAAACCCCTATCCCCGGCACTGTAACGCCTACTTTTGGTAGCGATGGGCTTACAGTCGCGGGTGAGGTTAGCGAACAAGGAGGGGGGGGAGACTTTAAGGGTGGAGAGGCTGCAAATGGCGCGCGGCGGGCGATTTAAAAACTGCTGGCTGCAGACTGTGAGAGGGGGGAGGGGTCCACCATACGCTAAAGTGACACTCTTAAGGTGGCACTGAAAATCCAACCCCAGTAGGACGGCAGCGCAGAGATGGGGCAGGACCAGAAGTTTAAAATTTTTGTATTCAGTACCCCGCACTGAAAGAGTCACCATACAGTAGCCACCGACGTCCGCTGACTGGGCTTTGGAAGCCATAGAGATGCGATGACGCGTCGGCAGGACCGGGAGAGAGTAACTGCGCACCGTGTCGGGGTGTATAAAACTCTCCGTGCTCCCGCTGTCAAAAAGGCAGGTAGTGGCGCGGCCGTTTACCGTAATGTCCATCATGGACCTGGACAGTTGATGCGGGAGAGATTGATCCAGCGTCACGGAAGCCAGCGTATGTTCAAGCGTGTCGATGCGGTCGTCCGATGAGGCGGTGGTGGAGTCCGGGTCCCCCGTAACCAAAGTCGGAGGCGTCCAAGATGGCGGACAAAATGGCGGCGCCCACGGTCCCGATCCCCACGCGGCTGGGGGAGCCCAAGATGGCGGACAAGATGGCTGCGCCCACGGTTCGCACGCAGCGCTGCTGGCGTTAGCGGTCTTCCCTTTGCAGGCGCTAACGTAGTCACCTTTCTTCCCGCAGCCGGAGCAGGTAGCATTCTTCGCGGGGCAGCGTGCTCTAGGGTGTTTAGCTTGGCCACAAAAATAGCATTTTTGTGCCTTGGACATCGCTGCAGCAGTCGGAGGTGGCGGTCCCATGGCCCAAGATTGCGGCGTCCACGGCGCGGGGCGATGAGGGGAGAAAGCGTCCATATTTCTGTGGGCCGCGTCGAGCGAGAGCGCGAGGGACACTGCCTTTGTCAGGTCTATTTCACCCTTCTCCAGCAGCCTCTGCCGGGAGTAGTCGGACCTTAGACCCGCAACGAAAGCGTCTCGTATCAGTCCCTCCGCATGTGCCGCGGCCGATACTTCCTTGCAGTCGCAGCCGCGTCCGAGTACCCGCAGTGCCCGTAGGAAGGCTTCCACCGATTCCCCGGGCTGCTGTCTGCGAGATCTTAAAAGGTGCCTGGCATAGACCGTGTTAACCGGGCGTGCATACTGCCCTTTCAGTAGGTCGATAGCCGCCGCGTAGGTCGTCGCATCTTGGATTAAAGTATAGACTTGGTGGCTCACCTTCGAGGCCAGGATTTTCAGTTTATTTTCATCAAGAGTCACGGTCGAGGCTTCCAGATACGCCTCAAAGCAACGCAGCCATTGTGCGAATTTAGTCGACGAACCCGCTTCTTGGGGGTCTAGGTCCAGGCATGTTGGTCTGAGGGCTCGCAGCAGCGCCTGCTGCTCAGCGTTTTGCGCCATCGGTTGATCAGCATCCGCAGCCAACATTTAACTTTGGTAATAAAATTGATGCACTATCAATTGCTACAAAAGACTGGAGATTGAGAAAGTAATAAACAGGCTTTTATTACCAAAGAACAGAGCATGCCTCTTGTGGTTGCCTGGTATCCAAAAGGGCCGGAGGCTTCTGAGCAGCGACCTTTATACCCAGCCATGAGGGTGGAGCCAGGGGCGGAGTCAGCTGAGGCATGCACAGACAAGTACAACAATATGCAAGAGTGAACAACAGTACTAACAGTGAACAACAATACTAACAACAGTGGTTTACCACACCCTGTAAGAATTTTATATGTTTCAATTAGATCATCTCTCATTCTTCTAAACTCTAGAGAGTATAGGCCTAGTCTACTCAATCTCTCCTCATAGGACAATCCCCCCATCCCAGGAACCAACCTGGTGAACCTTTGCTGCACGCCCTCTAAGGCAAGTGTGTCTTTCCTTCGGTAAGAGACCAGAACTGTACACAGTACTCCAGGTGTGGCCTCACCAATGCCCTGTATAATTGTAGTAAGATTTCTTTACTCTTATACTCTAATCCCTTTGTAACAAAAGCTAACATACCATTTGCTTTCCTAATTGCTTGCTGTACCTGCATGTTAACTTTCTGTGATTCATGTACAAGGACACCCAGGTCCCTCTGAGTGCAAACATTTCCCAGTCGCTCACCATTCAAAAAATATTCTACTTTTTTGTTTTTCCTACCAAAGTGGATAACTTCACACTTCCCCACATTGTATTCCATTTGCCTTGTTGTTGCCCCTTCAGTCAACCTGTCTATATCTCTCTGCAGCCTCTTTGCGTCCTCCTCACAGCTTACTTTCCCACCTAACTTTGTATCATCAGCAAACTTGGATACGTTACACTCAGTCTCTTCATCTAAGTCATTAATATAGATTGTAAATAGCTGAGGCCCAAGCACTGATCCTTGCGGTACCCTGCTAGTTATAGCCTGCCAACCTGAAAAAGTCCCGTTTATTCCTACTCTCTGTTTTCTGTCAATTAACCAATCCATGCTAATATATTAATGACTTGGACATGGGTGTACAGGGCGCAATTTCAAAATTTGCAGATGAGACAAAACTTGGAAGTATAGTGAACAGTGAGGAGGAGAGTGATAGACTTCAGGAAGACATAGACAGGCTGGTGAAATGGGCAGACACGTTGCAGATGAAATTTAACGCAGAAAAGTGTGAAGTGATACATTTTGGTAGAAAGAATGAGGAGAGGACGTTTAAACTAAATGGTATAATTCTGAAGGGGGTGCACAAACGGAGACCTGGGGGTATGTGTGCACAAATCGTTGAAGGTGGCCCCAACTGGAGTACTGTGTCCAATTCTGGGCACCACACCTTAGGAAGGATGTGAAGGCCTTAGAGAGGGTGCAGAAAAGATTTACAAGAATGGTTCCAGGGGGCTGAGGGACTTCAGTCACGTGGATAGACTGGAGAAGCTGGGGTTGTTCTCCTTAGAGCAGAGAAGATTGAGAGGAGATTTGATAGAGGTGTTCAAAATCATGAGGGGGTCTGGACAGAGTAGATGGAGAGAAACTGTTCCCATTGGCAGAAGGGCAGAGAACCAGAGGACACAGATTTAAGGTGATTGGCAAAAGGACCAAAAGTGACGTAAGAAAAACTTTTTTATGCAGCGAGTGGTTGTGATCTGGAATGCGCTGCCTGAAAGGGCGGTGGAGGCAGACTCAATCGTGGCTTTCAAAAGGGAGTTGGATAAGTACCTGAAGGAAAGAAATTTGCAGGTCTACGGGGAAAGGGCGGGGGAGTGGGACTAGCTGAAGTGCTCTTGCAGAGAGCCGGCACGGGCTCGACGGGCCGAATGGCTTCCTTCTGTGCTGTAACCATTCTAGGATTACTCCAATCCAATGAGTCCTAATTTTGTGTAATAACCACCTTATCGAATGCCTTCTGAAAATCCAAACACACTACATCCACTGGTTCCCGCTTAGCCATCCTACTAGTTACATCTTCGAAAAACTCTTAACAGGTTTGTCAAATACGATTTCCCTTTCATAAAACCATGTTGACTCTGCCTAATCATATTACGATTTTCTAAGTGCCCTGTTACCATGTCCCTAATAATAGATTCTAGCATTTTGCCTACTACTGATGTCAGGCTAACTGGCCTATAGTTCCCCGTTTTTTCACTTCCTCCTTTCTTAAATAGCGGTGTTATGTTTGCTACCTTCCACTCCTTGGGGAATGTTCTAGAATCTAGGGAATTCTGGAAGATTAATCCCAGTGCATCCACCATCTCTGCAGCTACCTCTTTTAAAACCCTAGGTCCAGGGGATTTGTCACCACTTAGTCACATTAATTTCTCCAGTACTATGTCTTTACTTATACTGATTTCTTTAAGTTCCTCATTCTCTCTAGGCCCTTGGTTCCCCATTATTTCCAGAAAGTTTTTTGTGTCTTCTACCGTGAAGACAGATACAAAGGGGGAAAACTTTGGTTGATTAGCGCCTCCCGTTGGTGCCCTAAGAGGCAAAGCAACTAGCGCCCGGGCACGGCGATGTTTGCGCCGCTCGCAAAATTGACCAAACATTTTGCGGCGTCATTAAACACTACCGCCACAATCTCCTGCGCCCGCAGATCGTGACGTCAGTCGAGCGTGTAGGACTGGATATTCAGTCGTGCCCCCTGCCTTTCCGCCTGCCGCTAGCAACGACAGGTAGAGGGGAACGTTTTGCAGTCGGGAAGGGGCTGGGGGAGCGCTATTTAAAGACAGCCGCTTCCTGCCTTTTTTTGTCGGCAAAATTTTTGGTTTTGACGCTGTCCTAAGGAGTTTTGGCCTTCGGCACCACTTTTGAGGTTCTTAAGTGCCAAGCTCTTTCCCTGGGCCTATCCATTAGTGCTTCCAACACAATTGCTTTTGAGGTCTCCTCAGGCCGAGATTCAAGGCTGCAATGAGCAGGGTGGACGGCGCCAGTGTGCCTGTGTTCCATTGCTAACTGACATCACCTGAGCTTCGCCAGCGCTCTGAGGTAGCGCCTTGCTCCTCGACGTTAGCGCCTTAAGACAGTTGTGTAGCGCCTGATTTAACGTTCAAATCACCTCCAGGGGCGATAGAGGCCAAGTTTGCAGTTGGAGGCGATAATTAGCGCCAGGCGCTAAACTTTGCACCCGGCCGATAATAGCGCCCCAAATGGGGCGATACCGAATTTCTCCCCCAAAGTATTTGTTTAATGTCTCTGCCATTTCCTTATTGCTCATTATAATTTCGCCTGTCTCTACCTCTAATGGGCCCACGTTTACTTTCACTAATCTCTTTATTTACATACCTATAGAAATGTTTACAACCTGTTTTTATGTCTCTTGCTAATTTATTCTCATTCTTTATTCTCTTTCCTTATCAATTTTTTGGTCCTCCTTTGCTGAATTCTAAAATCCTCTCAATCCTCAGGCTTACTACTCTTTTTGGTAACATTATAAGCCTCTTCCTTTGATCTAATACTATCTTTAACTTCTCTTGTTAGCCACGGTTGGACCACTTTTCCTGTGGGGTTTTTGCACCTTAAAGGAATATATATTTGTTGTAAATGATGTATTAATTCTTTAAATGCTAGCCATTGCTTCTCTACCGTCATACCTTTTAATGTAGTTTCCCAATCTACCTTAGCCAACTCGTCCCTCATACCTACATAGTTTGCTTTGTTTAGATTTAAGATCCTAGTTTTGGATTTAACTAAATAACTTTCAAACGCAATATAAAATTCTATCATATTATGGTCACTCTTCCCTAAAGGCCCCTTTACTACAAGGCTATTAATTAACCCTTTCTTGTTGCACAATACTAGATCTAAAATAGCCTGTTCCCTAGTTGGTTCCTCAACATACTGATCTAGAAAACTATCTTGCATACATTCCATGAATTCGTCCTCCATACTGCAAATTTGGTTTGCCCAGTCTATATGTAAATTAAGTCCCCAAGATTACTGTTTTACCCTTGTTACATGTGCCTCTAATTTCCTGATTTATACTCTGCCCTACATTACAACTACTGTTTGGGGGCCTATAAACAAGTCCCGCCATGATCTCGCCGCTGATCCCGCTGCTCTCACGCTCTTTATAGCGCCGCTGATCCCATTCCTCTCGCTGCTCTCGCGCTCTTTATAGCGCCGCTAATCCCGCTCCTCTCATTGTTCCTCTCACCGCTGCTCTCACACTCTTTATAGCGCCGTTGATCCTGCTCCTCTTGCTGCTTAATTTTAATTAGTTAAAGTCTTTATTCAAAGACTATTTGTAGTTATATTAATTCGTTTAACTCGTTAAGTTACAAATTTAATAAAGTGCGTTATAGTTTCCGCTCCTAGTTTTAAACCACTGTCCTAGGTTTGAGAGAAAATACCTTAATACTCACCCACCAATCATCTACTCGCTGTCCTGTGATGTCGCTCCTTCGTTTTTGTTGTTGAAATCGCCAGAGCTTCAGATCTGCATTGGTCTCTGCCTCCCGCTCAGTTTAAGTGCTGCCGCCTCCTCCGGTGCTGCTGCGGGTTAGATACAGAGTAAAGCTCCCTCTACACTGTCCCCATCAAACACTCCCAGGGCAGGTACAGCACGGGTTAGATACAGAGTAAAGCTCCCTCTACACTGTCCCATCAAACCCTCCCAGGGCAGGTACAGCACAGGTTAGATAGAGAGTAAAGCTCTCTCTACACTGTCTCATCAAACACTCCCAGGGCAGGTACAGCACGGGGTTAGATACAGAGTAAAGTGTAGTGTATGTGCCTTTAAGAGCCCCATGTGTACTGTAATGCCGGTAATGGCCACTCGGGCTATATAAGCCTGTATATTGTGTTGTATCAGTTAGTTCCCCTCCAGACTTTGTTTAGTAAACACCTATGAAACCAACTCCTGTCTTCAGTGTCTCTATCAACACACAGACACAACAGTGGCGACGAATTGGAAACGGACTTACCCGTAATTCGGCAGCACCTCTGGCGTCCAAAGTTGAAGAAAAATCAAGAAAAAGAAAAAGCTGTGGTTTCACCAGCTAGCCAAGCTGGTGGCAGGTACTACAATAATCCTTCCTGGGCGTCGGGCTGGGGCTCCAGCGGCTGGCTCTACAGCTGGGCCAAGCAGCGAAAGCGGAGGCAAGCAGTAACAGACGGGGAGGGAGCACTCTGGAGATGGCCGGCGCTGCAAGCAGGTCGGCGTTCAGACCTAGCGAGAGAGTCCGGCGGGAACGAGTCTCCAACTGTAAATAAATAAATAAAAAGAACGGAAACCGCGGGAAACAGCGTTGTCATCGGCAGCAGCGGCGGGGAAGCGCGGGAAGCGCCATATCTTTTCTGCAGAAAAGAAAGAAAAGCACGGGAAGCGCCATTTTATTTCTAGGATGCCTAAGTCTGGCAATATTGATGCTTTTGATAACGAGATAGAAGATTGGACACATATGTGGAAAGAGTGGAGGTATATTGCACCGCAAATGGAATAGAAGATGAAAAAAAAACTTCAGTACTGCTAAATCTAATGGGCGCAAAGACATACGGGCTGTTACGAAATTTAATCACTCCAGCCAAACCAAAGGACAAGAATTTTAAAGAAATTGTTGATACCCTACAGGAGCACTTAAACCCAACACCGCTGCTGATAGCGGAACGATTCAAATTCTTCAAGAGAAATCAACACAAGAATGAAAGTAACGCTGATTACCTCACCGAATTAAGAAAGCTATCAAAACACTGCCAATTCGGGGCAGGACTAGCAGATTATCTTCGAGACAAATTCGTCTGCGGTCTCTTAAGTGAAGGAACACAGAAAAGGGTGCTTTCTGAAAAAGATTTAACACTGGACAAGGCTTTCAGTATGGCTGTATCATACGAAGCAGCCGCAAGAGGAGCTGCAGAGATACAACAAAAGACACAGGACTTCGGCACCCATGAAATGAGACACGGTTTCGAGAGATGTTATCGCTGCGGCAGATCCACCCATGACCAGAGGGACTGCTGGTTCAAGGACAAAGCATGCAGGCAATGCGGAAAGATTGGACACATTGCACGGGTATGCCGATCTGGACAAAAAAAATCCACAGACAGGAAAAAAAAAAATCAATAAAGAAAAGTACAGAAAGGTACAAATGATGACGGACAGTAGCTCCGAAGACCAGAAGAGCGATAACGACGCCGAAAACAAGAGACTAAGCTGTCTCAAATTACATAATGTAATTGCCAAAGATGATTACCAGACCATTTGGGTTACCCTCACGATAGCAGGATCCCCAGTTAAAATGGAGCTAGATACAGGATCAGCTCTGACCGTCATAAATCGACGGGATTACGAGCGGCTATTTCCGCATATACCTTTTAAAAGACACATCCATTATCTTGAAAACATATACGGGGCAGAAAGTATACCCCAAAGGAAAAATAAGGGTGCCTGTTGTATACAACGGCAAGGAAATACAAAAGTTGTATTTATACATTCTACAAGATTGTGGTCCACCGCTGTTGGGACGTGAATGGATCAGGAAAATACGTTTAGACTGGCACTCCATTCAGGCACTGACGGTGACCAGTAAGAAAAAAAACGATGATGACGTCATACCTGAACGATTAAAAGACATCTTGGCCAACGCCAAAGAAGTGTTTCAAGAGAAACTAGGAACCTTGAAAGGCATCACCGCCTCAATAATAAACGTGGAAGATGCAGCAATTCCCAAGTTTTTTAAGGCAAGACCGGTGCCATACGCAATTCGTCCAGCCAGTCGAGGCAGAGCTGGAGAATTTGGAAAAGGCAGGCGTATTATCCAAAATAGATTGGAGCGAGTGGGCAACACCCATCGTTCCAGTCATGAAGAAAGCATTGAATAATGATAAATCTGAAGAACAGAGAAAAATTCGCATCTGTGGAGACTTCAAGGTGACTGTAAACCCGGTCCTTCACACGGTACAGTATCCTCTTCCGAGGATAGAAGATATTTTCGCCTCACTATCCGGAGGGAAACGTTTCACCAAAATTGACTTGGCACAGGCACATCTACAGATGGAGGTTGAAGAGGCCTCTTAAAAAAAAAAAAAAAATATCTCACGATAAATACACACAAAGGTCTGTACCAGTACAATCGACTGGTTTTCGGAGTAGCATCCGCTCCAGCTATCTGGCAAAGAGCTATGGAGCAAGTCCTCCAAGGGATTCCGGGGACTCAATGCTACCTAGACGACATCCTTGTAACAGGAGAAAACGACAACGAGCACCTTGCAATTTGGAGCAGGTGCTCACTAGGCTGAGAGAACGGGGCCTACGAGCAAATCGCCCCAAGTGTGAATTTTTCCAAAATCAAATATCATATTGTGGCCACATAATTAATAAGGAAGGGTTGCATAAGTCACCTGGAAAAAATTGAAGCGGTCATAAAAGCCCCACCACCTGAAAATGTTTCACAATTAAGGTCGTTCCTGGGATTAATAAATTACTATCATAAATTTTTACCGAACTTATCAACTCTTCTACACCCTCTTAATGAACTGCTACAAACAGGAGTAATTTGGAAATGGAGCTAAGACTATAAACGTGCCTTCCATAAATGCAAAGACTTAATCACGTCCAAAGAAGTTTTGGCTCATTACAACCCATCACTGCCAATCAGACTGGCGTGCGATGCATCCCCTTACGGCGTAGGAGCAGTATTATCACAAATTCCCTGATGGCTCAGAACGGCCGATAGCTTTTGCGTCACGCTCATTGAACTCAGCTGAGCGTAACTATGCCCAAATCGACAGGGAAGCACTCAGCCTGGTATGGGGAGTGAAGAAATTCAACCATTACCTACACGGACAAAAATTTACCTTGTTGACTGACCATCAACCCCTCATCTCCATATTCAACCCTAAAAAGGGTGTTCCCATTATGACAGCGCAAAGGCTACAGAGGTGGTCCCTTTTTCTAGGGGCACACCAATACAACATAGAATACAAAGGATCAAAACAGCATGGGAATGCTGATGGGTTATCCCGCCTACCGTTGCCAACGGTAGAAGAAGCACCTACCGTAGACCCAGTGGAGATTTTCCACTCTACCATAGTCGAATGTCTACCAGTAACAAATTCTGCCATTGAAAGGGAAACTAGAAATGACCCGACTCTCTCACGAGTCTACGATTTAACAGTGAAGGGATGGCCAGCACATGGCGAACCACTGTTGCCAGCATTCTCGCAAAGAAGAGAACAGCTGTCAGTGTGCCGAGGAACCTTGATGTGTGGATCCAGAGTGGTGATTCCACCCAAACTCCAGGATAAAGTTCTAAAGGAGCTTCACGAGGGGCATCTGGGTGGAGTGAAAATGAAGAACCTAGCCAGGGCGTTTGTATGGTGGCCAGGTATCGATGGAGACATCGAAGAAATGACCAAGAGCTGCCTAGGATGCCAGAAGGTCCAAAACGCTCCACCCCAAGCCCCTCTACATCCATGGGAGTGGCCCTCATCTCCCTGGCAAAGGGTACACATCGACTTTGCTGGTCCATTTATGGACTCAATGTTCTTAATCGCGGTTGATGCACACTCCAAGTGGCCGGAGGTAATAAAGATGTCCTCCACCACCACGGAAAAAACCATCACAGTATTAAGGACCATATTTGCCAGGAATGGGCTGCCGGAACAGATCTGTTCTGATAATGGACCGCAATTTGTGTCCGAAGAATTCAGGAAGTTCTTAAAAAACAATGGGGTTAAGCACTACACATCCGCCCCATACCATCCCGCCACCAATGGATTGGCTGAAAGGTTTGTCCAGACCTTCAAGAAGGCCATAAAGGCCATGGGTAATGAAGACATAAAACTTCAGCACAAGGTGGATAACTTCTTGTTCGCATACAGGAATGCAACACATATGGTTACAAACCAAACTCCCGCCATGATGTTCTTCAATAGAAGCCTAAGATGCCAGCTGGATTTGATCAAGCCCAACATCAGAAGGGACGTGGAGAACCGGCAATTTCAAGGCATGAATGAAAGGCCAACTAGAACCTTCCAGATAGGTCAACAAGTTTTGGCCCGGGACTACCGTACCGAGAAATGGCAGCCTGGAACTATCTGCACACGACTAGGACCGCTGATGTATACCGTGGACATCGGAGAAAGCATAATAAGGCGCCATGCTGACCAAATCATAGAGTCATCCGAAAAGGGACAACCTACACCACAACTCTATACGCCTAACGATGAAGTAGAGATACCCATATCTACCTCCGATCCGGTGATACTGGAACCCGATGAACCCGACACTGGCATTCAAGCTGAATCAGCCTTGCCAAAAGAACCTACTACACCACCAGAAACTACTACACCACCGAGGCGTTATCCGGACCGAGTCAGGAAGCCTCCAGAGAGACTGACTTATAATTAATTAGCTGCAGCAATGTGTAGATTATTTTTCTTGTAACATGTAATTAATAATTACTTAAAATATTATGTACTGGTTGGCTAAAAGGGGAGGAATTGTAGTGTATGTGCCTTTAAGAGCCCCATGTGTACTGTAATGCCGGTAATGGCCACTCGGGCTATATAAGCCTGTATATTGTGTTGTATCAGTTAGTTCCCCTCCAGACTTTGTTAGTAAACACCTATGAAACCAACTCCTGTCTTCAGTGTCTCTATCAACACACAGACACAACATAAAGCTCCCTCTACACTGTCCCATCAAACACTCCCAGGGCAGGTACAGCACGGGGTTAGATACAGAGTAAAGCTCCCTCTACACCGTCCCATCAAACACTCCCAGGGCAGGTACAGCACGGGTTAGATACAGAGTAAAGCTCCCTCTACACTGTCCCCATCAAACACTCCCAGGGCAGGTACAGGGGGTTAGATACAGAGTAAAGCTCTCTCTACACTGTCCCAGGTCAGGTCCAAAGATTTTTCAAAGGTTCTTTGGCAAAGGCTTCCTGCCCTCTTGACATTGGGAATGATGGCAAAGTAGAGTGTCGGAATAAAATGGGAGCAATGGCACGAAAATAGGTGGAAGCAAGCTGTGCTTGTGGTGATACATTTTAAAAATCAAGTACTTTTATTGTATCAATTGATGCACTACTGCAAATTCTCCCTTTCAGCTGAAATTTGTATGTGCAAATGACTTGATATAAAAGTGTGCTTTACACGTAAACTGGCTTCTCTTAGGGGCTTGCAGTGTTTCACTGTTACCACACTGAAAGGATCATGACAAGCAAAATACACAGCCTCCACATCTCTACCTGGGGTTAAAGGTCAGGCACATTGCAGACAGCTGTCTTGGATCTGACATTTAATGGTTGTTGGTCTCTCTATCCCCTGTGACAGCAGTGCTGATGTCTGCAGCCTGTGACTCATCTCTGAAATGTGAGTCATAGCTTGGCGTATTAAAAGCTGATTTGAAGTGAGAACTTCTCTTTCCAACAGCTGCAACGGACTCTGTTTTCATCCATATCACATTATGTATGGTTTCAAATCCCTTTTCTCGTCTTTTATTTTTTTCCTGCCCTTTACAGGTGTTTCCAAGCTGCCTGTCTCCCACTGACTGCTGCCCCCCCTCTGTTGTTGCTCTGGAGCTGCGTGCAACAGTGAGCCTGCAATGGCTGCCCCTTTCAATCCTGCCAAGTGGGGAGTGTGATGAAATATTCCATTCATCACTGCCTGTGACTGTGGTTGGTTTCAGGTTTCCCCTCACCATTGTATTGTATATTGGAATGTATGGAATGTGTTGTGTGTAGGGCTCCGCCCATACCTGGCCTCTATGTAAGCCAGCTCAGTCTGGCCTCATATCCAGTACTGCAGAGCTCCAGATGGAAGATACCTCTCTCCACTGCATGTTATCTTCTAAGTTAATAAAAGCCTTGTTTTGTTCCGCTAACATCGAGTCTCGGGATTATTGAGGCACATCAATTTTATTAACTTATTTTTCAACACAATGGATCAACTCCTGAAACCCGAACGTTTGGATTTGGATCAGCATGCCCCGGACGCATCAGCACGCTTCGGACACTGGTTTATGTGTATGGAATTCTTCCTGGACAATTCCGCAGCCGTCAAAGACGCTACGGATGCTGCGAGTATGAAACTCGGAATTCTGCGGAGTTGGGTAAGCCACCGGGTTTACCCCCTCATCCAAGACGCCGACACGTACCTGGCCGCCTGCGACATCTTAAAGGCGCATTACCAGCAGCCTACGAATGAGGTGTATGCTAGGCATCTGCTCGCCACTCGCGCACAGCGACCTGGGGAATCGGTGGAGGAGTTCCTAGGCACCCTGAAAATGCTTGGCAAAGACTGCAAGTGCCGAGATGTAAAAGCCGCAGTGTACACCGACGAGCTTGTTCGCGATGCCTTTATCACAGGCCTCAGCTCCACTTACATCCGGCAAAGACTGCTGGAAAAAACGGGATTGGACCTGAAACAGGCTGCGGACACCGCGCGATCCCTGGATGTGGCCCAGAGGAACTCGGACGCCTACTCTTCAGTCCACGCCGCCACGTGTGCACCAAGGGCGCCGCCATCTTGGAAGGCATCTTCCCCGCCCGGCAGCCCGACACCGTCGGGGCCCCGCTCTCCCCCCAGAAGCCCTACGACAGCCGCGACGCATCGGGGACCCAACTGCTACTTCTGCGGGCAGCCAAAGCACACCAGAAACCTGTGCCCGGCGAAAGGCACCACCTGCTTTAAGTGCGGTAAGAAGGGGCACTTCGGGAAGGTGTGCAGAGGGAACCCCGCCGGAAAACCAAAACCTGCCACCGCCGCGTGTGCGCCGTGGGAGCGGCCATCTTGGACGCCATCTTGCCCGACCTCGTGGGGTCCGCCATCTTGTGAGCAGACAGCGTGGACGCCATCTTGTCTCGATCAGGGCCCTACAGTGGCATCGGTCACAGTGGACCAGACCAGGCCCCACCCGCTATCCAAATCAATGGTGGACATCGAGGTAAACGGGTGCCGGGTTAAATGTTTCATTGACAGCGGAAGCACGGAGAGTTTTATCCACCCTGAACTGGCACAACAACTCTCCCTAAAGGTGGTCCCTACTCGGGGTACCATCTCTATGGCTGATAAAACCCAGACATCGACCATTCTGGGTTACTGCACGGTACAATTGTCCGTTAACGGGACTGTATACGATAATTTTAAAGTATTAATCATGAAGAATCTATGCGCGAGCGTGATCTTGGGCCTGGATTTCCAGTGCAACCACCAAAGCATCACGCTCAAGTATGGTGGGTCCCAGCTGCCCCTCACAGTGTGCGGCCTGGCTACCCTGAAGGTAAAGCCGCCTTCGCTATTCGCGAACCTTACCCCTAACTGCCGGCCAATAGCGACCAAAAGCAGGAGGTACAGCTGGGAGGACAGGCGGTTTATCGCGACCGAGGTAGACAGGCTCCTGAAAGAGCGCATTATTGAATGCAGCAATAGCCCGTGGCGTGCCCAAGTGATGGTGGTAAGGGGTAGCGAAGAAACGGATGGTGATCGACTATAGCCAAACGATCAACAGGTACACCCAACTAGATGCCTACCCGCTACCCCGCATATCAGAAATGGTGAACCAAATCGCCCAATACCGGGTGTTCTCCACCATCGACCTCAAGTCAGCGTACCACCAGCTCCCTATCAGACCAGAGGACCGCCCGTACACTGCCTTCGAGGCGAACGGACGCCTCTACCAATTCCTCAGAGTCCCCTTTGGGGTGACGAATGGGGTCTCGGTCTTCCAGAGGGAGATGGATCGCATGGTCGATGACCACCACTTGCAGGCAACCTTCCCCTACCTCGACAACGTCACCATCTGCGGTCACAACCAGCAGGATCACGACTCGAACCTCGAGAGGTTCCTGAAAACCGCACAAAAACTCAACCTCGCCTACAACGAGGACAAGTGCGTTTTCAACACCACGCGCCTCTGCATACTAGGCAGCGTGGTGGAGAATGGGGAAATCGGACCAGACCCCGACCGATTGCGCCCCCTACGGGAGCTGCCCCTGCCCAACACTCCCAAAGCCCTGAAAAGGTGCCTGGGGTTATTTTCTTATTATTCCCAATGGGTCCCCAACTACTCCGACAAAGCCCGCCCCCGCTTGAAAGCATCCTCTTTTCCGCTCTCTGCTGAGGCCCACGCCGCCTTCAAAAGCATTAAGCAGGATATTGAGCGGGCCACGCTACAGGCAGTGGACGAGAACACTCCATTTCAAGTGGAAAGTGATGCGTCTGACTTTGCCTTGGCGGCCACCCTCAACCAGGCGGGGCGGCCCGTAGCTTTCTTCTCGAGGACCCTCCAAGGGCCCGAGATCAGACACTCCTCCGTGGAAAAGGAGGCCCAAGCCATCGTGGAGGCAGTGCGCCACTGGCGCCACTACCTAGCCGGCAAACGCTTCACCTTACTTACCGACCAGCGGTCGGTAGCGTTTATGTTCAATAATAAACAGAGGGGGAAGATCAAAAATGATAAGATTCTTAGGTGGCGGATCGAGCTCTCCACCTTCGAGTATGACATCATTTACCGGCCAGGGGCCCTTAACGAATCCCCAGATGCCCCCTCACGAGGGATGTGTGCCAGCGCCACCGGGGATCGGCTACAGACCCTCCACAACGACCTCTGCCACCCAGGGGTCACGCGGCTGTTCTACTTCATAAAGTCCCGCAACTTACCCTACTCGATTGAGGAAGTTCGGTCTCTGACCAGGAACTGCCGCACTTGCGCTGAGTGCAAGCCTCGGTTCTACCACCCTGATAGAGCCCACTTAATCAAAGCCACACGGCCCTTTGAGCGGCTCAGCTTAGATTTCAAGGGCCCCCTCCCGTCCGTCGACCGCAATGTTTACTTCCTGAACATTGTGGACGAATACTCCCTGATGTAAGAAAAAGGAGACTTACCATCAAGTAACTTTAAAGTAAGCTTTAAGTAACTTATAAACACACTATATACACAAGAGAGGTCTTTACCATGCCTCTGGTAGAAGCCTCTTACAATACTGAACAGACCAGTATTTATACCAGTCCAACAGGAAGTGACATTTACAGGAAGTGAGGTATGTACACAGTTCATAGTTCACAGGAAGTGATGACATAACTTCCCGGAAGTTAGCATTTTTATCACATTCTTCCCTCCTGCAGGATTAGGAGGCTGTGGTCTACCTTTTGGTCCGTAGCCGCCGAACAAGGAAGAGTCGCACCCGTTTGGATTCCCGTCGTAGAGGGTCGCTGGTCCGCTTACATGCGGTTGGCCATTGGTCAGAGTCTGTGTGGCCTGGATTGCCCTGTGAAGGGTCGGGGAGATCATGGCTTCGAGTACGAGCCCCAATAGGTTCAAAGTCGGACTGCCTCTGTTCAGAGGGAGGTGCAGAGCTGGTCTGTGGCGGATCAGTACTTTCATGCGCGGTACTGGGAGGGTCGTAACCTTGAGCACGGGGTTCTACCGGCACCAAGCTAGTTGGTGTCCGATCAGGATCCTGGAGAGGGGTAGCCGATAGGTCCCAAGAGTTTCCTGGTGAAATGCCATCACCCGATGTCCCACTAGGTCCTGGTGGGCAGGGAGCCAGATCCCGTAATGATACGGTAGATTCTCGGCCGTCGGAATATCGTATGTTTGCATAGGTGGGGTTGGCATCGGTTAGTTCGACCTCGTCTACAAGAGGGTCATTTTTAGACGTCCGAACGTATCTTCGGAGTAATACAGGTCCAGGAGTAGTTAGCCATGACGGGAGTGATGTTCCATGAGATGAGCGACGCTGGAATCCAAAGAACCGCTCATGAGGTGTAGTATTTGTGGCTGTAGAAAGCAGGGACCGTATAGAGTGCAATGCATCCGGAAGCACTGTTTCCCATTGCTGGTCTGGTAGGCCCCGAGATCTTAAAGCGAGACGTACGGAATTCCAGATGATACCGTTATACCTCTCTACCTGCCCATTTCCGATGGGATGGTATGGTGTTGTTTTGCTTGTAGCAATTCCCCGTTCTGAGAGGTAGTCCTTGAGTTCCCTTGACATAAAGGATGGACCCCGATCTGAGTGAATATAAGCCGGCATGCCACAGAGAGAAAATACCTGCTCAAGGCAGCAGATTACTGTGGACGCCAGCATATTGGAGCAGGGGAAGGCAAACGGAAAACGTGAATATTCGTCGATCATGGTGAGCAAATATGTGTTCCGAGTTGAAGAGGGCACTGGGCCCTTAAAATCGATGCTAAGTCGTTGCATCGGTTGGGTTGCATGTATGAGTATACCATCTGAGGGGCGGAAGAACTGAGGTTTTAATTCCGCACAAAGCCGGCATTCTGAGCATATTTTTTTTACATCTCCAGTGGAAAAAGGGAGATTCCGTGATCGTACGAAATGTAGCATGCGCGTAACGCCAGGATGACACAAACCATTGTGGACATCCATGAGAGTGGAGGATGACATAGTGGAGCAGAATGCCCGTGTGAGGGTGTCCGGGGCCACATTCTCCTTGCCAGGCCGATAGAGAATGGTATAACCAAAAGAGGCCAGTTCCATCCTCCAAAGTTGTATTTTATTATTCTTAATTTTGGTTCGTTTTCGATTATCGAGCATGAAGGCGACTGATCGTTGGTCCGTGATCAATGTAAAGTGCTGGCGAGCTAGAAAATGGTTCCACTTCCGTACTGCCTCTATGATGGCTGTGGCTTCTTTCTCAACCGGAGGATAATGTAGCTCGGCACCTTGTAAGGTCCTGGACATAAATGCTACAGGACGACCTTCCTGATTCAGAGTAGCCGAGATCGCCACCTCCGAGGCATCACATTCAACCACGAAAGGGAGATTCTCATCGATGGAGTGAAGAGCCGCTTTCTCCAACTGTTTTTTGAGAAGGTTAAAGGCTGCAACAGCCGCTGTTCCCAGTGGAAATGATCTAGCATGCAGCAAGGGTTGGATTTTGTCTGAAAAATGAGGAATCCATTTAGCATAGTATGCAAACAGACCGAGAGCCCGACGTAAAGAAGCCGGATTCTTAGGTGACGGGAGCTCTTGGAGCGGGCGAAGTCTTTCTGGGTCTGGCTTAATGATACCATTGCCTACGCAGTAGCCAAGGATGTTGATGGTCGGTTGCGACTCAACAGATTTGGATTCATTCAGGGTCAAATTACGGCGATGGAGGGCATCCCGAAATTTTTGGAGGTTGGAGTCGTGTTCCTGTTGATCGTGACCTGCAATGGTAATGTTATCAAGATAGGGAAAAGTGTCCCTTAGGTTTTCCTGCTTAACCAGGCCATCCATTGCCCGTTGAAAGACAGCCACTCCATTAGTAACCCCGAATGGGAGGCGACGAAATTGGTACAGCCGTCCATTAGCCTCAAAGGCTGTGTACTGCTTATCTGAGACCTTCAAGGGTAACTGATGATAGGCACTTTTTAAATCGTAAGTTGAGAACACTTTGTATTCGGCCAGTTTATTAACCATATCATCAATGCGTGGCAATGGGTAGGCGTCCAAGTCGGTATATTGATTGATGGTTTGCGAATAATCGATGCATAGTCGCTGTTTGTGAGGTTTTAGAGGGTTCTTGACAATGACGACTTGAGCCCGCCAGGGCGACGAACATGGTTCAATGATATCCTCTGCTAGAAGTCGAGAGATTTCAGCCGCAATAAAAGATTGGTCTCCCTGATTAAAGCGCCGCGATTTCGTTATTATCGGTTGGCATTGAGGCGGAATACTGGCAAATAATGAGGGTTCATCAAGTGAAGCTGCTGATAATGCACAAAATGGTAATTTAGATGGTATATTAGAAATAGTAAGTCCGGGTTTGGATCCACCAAACTCAATGGTGAGTTTCTTATGCTGTTTTTGGAAGTCCAGCCCTAAGAGGAGATCACTACATAAGTCTTTGAGCACTGAAAGTCGGGTGGAGGGATACATACGACCATGAAGTGTCATATCAACAACACAAAAGCCGGAGATTCTGGTATTAAGTGATGACTGGGCCATCGCAATTGCCTGGTCCGATGGGAAGACATGTAGTTTCAATTTCGCAACAATCTGTTCCTTAATGAAACTATCAGTACTTCCTGAGTCAATTAAGGCATCCAAGGTATGCCCTTTAATTGAAATTTTTGTGGCTGCCTGAGACAGGTTCTGTGGGCAAGCAGCTGTAATTGGTGTCGTTGCACAGAGAGTGGCTAAAACTCTCGGTGTGCTTCTTCGGGAGAGAGCTCGAGAGGAAGCTTGATAGGTCCTAGCTGGAGCATCTTGATAGGCCCTAATTGGGGCAGTTCGGTAGGCCTTAGCTGGATTGGCCCTCGTAGAGGCCCTTGATAGGCAAACTTTAGCAAAGTGTCCTTTTTTCCCGCAATAACTGCAGATTGCATTGCGAGCAGGGCAGGTTTTCCTAGGGTGAAAAGCATCTCCACAAAAGAAGCATTCCTTCCTAGATTGCCAAGAGGCTGCTAAAGTGGGGTCGTCCTCCTCTTCTTCATCAGAATTATCAGAATTAGATTCCCCCATGATAGGGTTCACCTGAGACCGCTTGAATTGTCTGGTTGCAGCTACAGCAGCAGATCGAGATCTGGGCAGCTGATAGAGGTCTGCATTTCTCTTTGCCAAATCCAGTGAACAAGCTAGGTCAAAAGCTTTTTGTAGCTCAAGTGTTTTACTTTCTAGTAGACGCTGGCGTATAAATGGAGAGGCAATCCCGCAGATGAAAGCATCACGAATCATTTCTTGGCGGTACAGCTCAGCTGAGGCTGCCTGAAAGTTACAATCTACGCTGAGCCTGCGAAGTTCTTGCAGGAATTCGTCAATTGATTCCCCTGGCCCTTGTCGGGCTGTGGCCAGTAGATGTCTAGCATAGACCTCATTTGGGGTCTTCGCATACAGTTTCTTAAGTGCCCGAATCACCTCTTCGTAATTATCCCAGTCATCAACATATTCGAACACTTTTGGGGTCACATAATTGACAAGTATCTTCAATTTAGCAGGAGCATCCACTTTACATTCATCCAGAAAATTCTCAAAAGTACGATACCAATGCTTCCATACCCTGCCAGCTGCTGGTGTATTCGGGTCCAAGTCCAGACGAATAGGTCTAAGGATTTTCTCCATGATGGGTGGTTCCCTGGATCCTTAACTTCCGAGTTTGTCTGAAGGTCGAGTATTTGTCAGTGTAAATACTAAGTTACTTAAATTGATGTAAGAAAAAGGAGACTTACCATCAAGTAACTTTAAAGTAAGCTTTAAGTAACTTATAAACACACTATATACACAAGAGAGGTCTTTACCATGCCTCTGGTAGAAGCCTCTTACAATACTGAACAGACCAGTATTTATACCAGTCCAACAGGAAGTGACATTTACAGGAAGTGAGGTATGTACACAGTTCATAGTTCATAGTTCATAGTTCACAGGAAGTGATGACATAACTTCCTGGAAGTTAGCATTTTTATCACACTCCCGGTTCCCATTCGCCTTCCCCTGCCCAGACATGACCAGCGCCACGGTCATTAAATGCCTCAACAGCCTGTTCGGTATGCCGAGCTACATCCACACGGATAGGGGGGCGTCCTTCATGAGTGAAGAGCTACGCCAGTACATGCTGTCCAGGGGTATCGCCACGAGCCGTACCACCAGCTACAACCCCCGGGGTAACGGTCAAGTGGAGCGAGAGAACGGGACAGCATGGAAAGCAGTCACTCTAGCTCTAAGGACCAAGGGCCTCCCTATCTCCCGCTGGCAGGAAGTCCTCTCAGATGTGCTCCATTCGATACGGTCGCTATTGTGTACTGCCACTAATGCCACGCCTCATGAACGAATGTTTAGCTTTCCCCGGAAATCCACCTCAGGCGTATCCATGCCGTCATGGCTCTCCACCCCAGGTCCGGTATTCGTGCGAAGGCATGTGAGGGGCCATAAGACGGACCCTCTCGTGGAGCCAGTGCACCTACTCCACGCCAACCCCCAATACGCGTATGTCCGGCACGCCGACGGAAGGGAGGACACCGTGTTAATAAAAGACGTCGCCCCAGCCGGTAACGACAACAACCACGGCAATAGCAGCAACAACGACCACAGCAACTCTTACCCACCCACTACTCTTTCATCACCCCCGGAAGAACATCGACCAACGGCACCCCCACCAACTACCCCTTCAACAACCCTGGCGGCACCCCCGGCAGAGACCCAGGAGGCCACCGGGGACACCCAGCCGACACCCGCGACACCACAACAGCCACGTCGGTCGCAGAGGACTACCAAACCCCCGAACAGACTAAATCTATAGAAGGGGTGAATGTGATGAAATATTCCATTCATCACTGCCTGTGACTGTGGTTGGTTTCAGGTTTCCCCTCACCATTGTATTGTATATTGGAATGTATGGAATGTGTTGTGTGTAGGGCTCCGCCCATACCTGGCCTCTATGTAAGCCAGCTCAGTCTGGCCTCATATCCAGTACTGCAGAGCTCCAGATGGAAGATACCTCTCTCCACTGCATGTTATCTTCTAAGTTAATAAAAGCCTTGTTTTGTTCCGCTAACATCGAGTCTCGGGATTATTGAGGCACATCAGGGAGGGAGGCAGCCTGGCTATGACCCCTGTCCAGTGGCCAAGATCATGATTACTGTAGAGCAACGATCAAACCCTGTGTCCCACCTCAAATAAATCACGTTGATTCAATTTACCAGTACACACAAAATCTGACCAGATGTTGTTCATGGTCAGTGAATGGAAAAACCCAAATCGTGTTTTAGTCATTAGTATTCACTGAAGCATTTTACCCATAAATACATAGGCCTTGTTGGTGCAGCGCCCTTATTACAGGTGTAAAACAGGCGCCAAGCGTCTAATATGGCAGGCAGCACACTCACGCCGTGCCTTGTTTGCTAAAAGTATTTTACTCTCTAGTTCCCACCCCACTCCAATTTTTCTCCCCTCCAGTCTCCCTTGGTCATAGCTTCTCCTGAGATGGAGGATAGAGGAGCTGCTCTAAGACTTCTCCTTGGAACTCTCTCCTTCCCGTGGAAAGGGGCCTTGTGTTTCTCTCTGCTTTGGTTCCTGTGCATTTGAAGGCAGCACGAGTGCTAATTATTTTGTCGGTGTGTGGGAGGTTTGGACTGTCTGCTTTAAATTGACCCTTATGCCCTCTTTACATTATTGTGCTACTGCCAATGGGGCAGATTTCCCAGCACAGATCAGCATTCCTTCGAATAGAAGCATTTCTGTAATATAAAGGGCCATTAGTCTTAATAAATTGACAGCACCAGGTGCAATCGTGACAGCAGGCCCTTCTCTGTGTTAATGCAGATCAAGTGCCCTGTTACCATGACAACAGCGCTCCATTAACAGTGACTTGGGACTGATTGGGAGGAGCAAGATTTGGTTTTAGATTATTAACATGGCGGAGGTTGGCTGGAGTGTATCACGACATCCCAACAAAGGAAATGTTATATTTCAGTGCCCGCACTGGGACCTTGTACATGGGATATCTCAGAGTGTGTTACAAGATGACAGGAGAGCCACGCTCAAAGGGTTTATCAACGTCAACTGAGCTGAGTTACTGCCTGGAAACACCTACACACGCGTGTGTGTCTGTATAATGTACAGACCCTCCTCCACCCTGTTCACCATTTTCTCTCATATGTTAACAGTGGTCAAGCCACTGCTTCATCCGTCACCTGATGATTGGATCAATGAAGCTCACGCCAGCCACCGAAGTATGCTGTACTTCAGTCCTGCTCCCCCAGTAGTTCAGAGACGTTGGGCAACAAGAGGGCAAGCCATATTAGATTTAGTAATGAGTAATGAGCCAGATTTAGTTAACAGCCTAACTGTGCGTGAACATTTATCCAATAGCGATCATAACATGATTGAGTTCAAAGTAGCGTTTGAAACGCAAAACAGCGACTAAGATTCTAGATTTAGGTAAGGCCAACTTCAACGGGATGAGGCAGAGACTGTCCACAGTAAATTGGGCAAATCTGTTAATGGGTAAAACAACAGAAGATCAGTGGGAGATGTTTAAAAAAGAATTTACTCTGATACAGAACCAGTTTATACCCCTGAGGGGCAAGAGTTCTACTTGCCCAAAAAAACCCAGCCATGGACAACTATAGAGGTGAGGGACAGCATCAAACTAAAAGAAAAAGCATACAAAAACGCAAAAAATAGCACAGATCCTGGCGAATGAGAAAGATACAAACAACAGCAAAGGGTCACAAAACAGATAGTAAGAGCTACAAAAAGGGAATTTGAAAAGAAACTTGCAAGGGATATCAAATCAATATGAAGAATTTTTACAGTTACATTAGGAAAAAGAGGGTAGTCAGGAGCAATGTTGGCCCCTTAAAAACTGAAGGCGGTGATATTGTCAATGATAATGGGGAAATGGCGGACATGTTGAATAATTACTTTGCGTCAGTATTTACAGTAGAGGAAGAGGATAACATGCCAGAAATCCCAAAGAAACTAATATTGAATCGGGGACAGGGACTCAATAAAATTAGTGTAAGTAAATTAACAGTAATAAAGAAAATAATGGCACTAAAGAGTGACAAATCCCCAGGGCCAGATGGTTAAAGGAAGTAGGTGAGCACATTGCCGATGCCCAAACTATACTCTTCCAAATTTCTCGAGTCAGGAACCGTCCCTTTAGATTGGAAAATTGCGCATGTCACTCCACTTTTTAAGAATGGCGAGAGGAAAGCCAGGAAATTGTAGGCCTAGCATCTGTTGTCGGGAAATTGCTGGAGTCTATAATTAAGGATAGGGTGACTGAACACCTCAAACATTTTCAGTTGATCAGAGAGAGCCAGCATAGATTTGTGAAAGGTAGGTCATGCCTGACAAACCTGATTGAATTATTTGGAGAGGTGACTAAAGTAGTGGACAGGGGAATGTCCATGGATGTTATTTATATGGTCTTCCAGAAGACATTTGATAAAGTCCCACATAAGAGACTGTTATCTAAGGTAGAAGCCCATGGAATTGAGGGCAAATTATTGACCTGGTTAGGAAATTGGCTGAGCGGCAGGAGACGGGCAGTAGGGATAATGGGTAGGTACTCAAATTGGCAGGAGGTGACTAGTGGTGTCCCGCAGGGATCTGTGTTGGGGCCTCAACTATTCACTATTTATTAATGACTTGAATGATGGCATAGAAAGTCATATATCCAAATTTGCCAGTGACAGAAAGATAGGCGGCAGTGTAGATGAAAACATAAAATTACAAGGGGATATTGATAGATTAAGTGAATGGGCAAAACTGTGGCAAATGGATTTCAATGTAAGCAAATGTGAGGTCATCCACTTTGGACCTAAAAAGGATCGAACGGGGGACTTTCTAAATGGTGAAAAGCTAAAAACAGTGGAGGTCCAAAGAGACTTGGGGGGTCCAGGTATATAGATCATTAAAATGTCATGTACAGGTACAGAAAATAATCAAAAAGGCTAATGGAATGTTGGCCTTTATATGTAGAGGACTAGAGTGCAAGGGGGCAGAAGTTATGCTGCAGCTACATAAAACCCTGGTCAGACCACACCTGGAGCACTGTGAGCAGTTCTGGGCACCACACCTTAGGAAGGAGGCGGTGGCGTAGTGATTATGTCACTAGACTAGTAAGCCAGAAGCTCAGTCAAATGCTCTGAGGATATGGGCTCAAATCCCACCACGGCAGCTGGAATTAAATGTTAGTCTTAGTAATGGCAACCATGATACCATTGTCGATTGTTGCAAAAACCCATCTGGTTCACTAATGTCCTTTAAGGAAGGAAATCTGCCGTCCTTACCTGGTCTGGCCTACATGTGACTCCAGACCCACAGCAATGTGGTTGACTCTTAATGCCCTCTGAAATGGCCTAGCAAGCCACTCAGTTGTAAACAACCGCTACAAAAAACAAGAAGAATAAAACCGGACGGACCACCCGGCATCGACCTCGGCACCGGAAATGACAACGACAACGGCAAACCCAGCCCTGTCGACCCTGCAAAGTCCTCCTTACCAACATCTGGGGGCTTGTGACAAAAGTGGGAGAGCTGTCCCACAGACTAGTCAAGCAACAGCCTGACATAGTCATAATTACCGAATCATACCTTACAACCAATGTCCCAGACACCACCATCACCATCCCTGGGTATGTCCTGTCCCACGGGCAGGACAGACCCACCAGAGGTGGTGGCACCGTGGTATACAGTCGGGAGGGAGTAGCCCTGGGAGTCCTCGACATTGACTTAGGACCCCATGAGGTCTCATGGCATCAAGTCAAACATGGGCAAGGAAACCTCCTGCTAATTACCACCTACCGCCCTCCCTCAGCTGATGAATCAGTACTCCTTCATGTTGAACACCAATTGGAAGAAGCACTGAGAGTAGCAAGGACACAAAATGTCCTCTGGGTGGGGGACTTCAATGTCCATCACCAAGAGTGGCTCGGTAGCACCACAACTGACCGAGCTGGCCGAGTCCTAAAGGACATAGCTGCCAGTCTGGGTCTGCGACAGGTGGCGAGGGAACCAACAAGAGGGAAAAACCTACTTGATCTCATCCTCACCAATCTACCTGTTGCAGATGCATCTGTCCATGACAACATTGGTGGAAGTGACCACCGCACAGTCCTTGTGGAGACGAAGTCCCGTCTTCATGTTGAGGATACCCTCCACCGTGCTAAATGGGACAGATTTCGAACAGATCTGGCAACTCAAAACTGGGCATCCATGAGGCGCTGTGGGCCATCAGCAGCAGCAGAATTGTATTCAACCACAATCTGTAACCTCATGGCCTGGCATATCCCTCACTCTACCATTACCATCAAGCCGGGAGATCAACCCTGGTTTAACGAAGAGCGCAGGAGAGCATGCCGGGAACAGCACCAGGCATACCGAAAAATGAGGTGTCAACCTGGTGAGGCTACAGCACAGGACTACTTGCATGCCAAACAACGGAAGCAACATGCGATAGACAGAGCTAAGCGATCTCACAACCATCGGATCAAATCAAAGCTCTGCAGTCCTGCCACATCCAGTCGTGAGTGGTGGTGGACAATTAAACAGTTAACAGGAGGAGGAGGCTCCAAAAATATCCCCATCCTCAATGATGGTGGAGCCCAGCACGTGAGTGCAAAAGACAAGGCTGAAGCATTTGCAACTATCTTCAGCCAGAAGTGCCGAGTGGGTGATCCATCTCGGCCTCCTCCTGAGGTCCCCAGCATCACAGATGCCAGTCTTCAGCCCATTCAATTCACTCCACGTGATGTCAAGAAACGGCTGAAAACACTGGATACTGCAAAGGCTATGGGCCCTGACAACATTCCGGCAATAGTACTGAAGACTTGTGCTCCAGAACTAGCTGCGCCCCTAGCCAAGCTGTTCCAGTACAGCTATAACACTGGCATCTACCCGGCAATGTGGAAAATTACCCAAGTATGTCCTGTCCACAAAAAGCAGGACAAATCCGACTCGGCCAATTACCGTCCCATCAGTCTACTCTCAATCACCAGCAAAGTGATGGAAGGTGTCGTCGACAGTGCTATCAAGCGGCACTTACTCAGCAATAACCTGCTAACTGACGCCCAGTTTGGGTTCCGCCAGGGCCACTCAGCTCCTGACCTCATTACAGCCTTGGTCCAAACATGGACAAAAGAGCTGAACTCAAGAGGTGAGGTGAGAGTGACTGCCCTTGACATCAAGGCAGCATTTGATCGAGTGTGGCATCAAGGAGCCCTAGCAAAACTGAAGTCAATGGGAATCAAGGGGAAAACTCCATTGGTTGGAATCATACCTAGCACAAAGGAAGTTGGCTGTGGTTGTTGGAGGTCATTCATCTCAATCACATGACATCACTGCAGGAGTTCCTCAGGGCAGTGTCCTAGGCCCAACCATCTTCAGCTGTTCCATCAATGACCTTCCCTCCATCATAAGGTCAGAAGTGGGGATGTTCGCTGATGATTGCACACTGTTCAGCACCATTCGAGACTCGTCAGATACTGACGCAGTCCGTGTCCATATGCAGCAAGACCTGGACAACATTCAGACTTGGGCTGACAAGTGGCAAGTAACATTCGCACCACACAAGTGCCAGGCAATGACCATCTCCAACAAGCGAGACTCTAACCATCTCCCCTTGACATTCAATGGCATTACCATCGCTGAATCCCCCACTATCAACATCCTGGGGGTTACCATTGATCAGAAACTGAACTGGACCAGCCATATAAATACTGTGGCTACAAGAGCAGGCCAGAGGCTGGGAATTCTGCGGCGAGTGTCTCACCTCCTGACTTCCCAAAGCCTTTCCACCATCTACAAGGCACAAGTCAGGAGTGTGATGGAATACTCTCCACTTGCCTGGATGAGTGCAGCTCCAACAACACTCAAGAAGCTCGACACCATTCAGGATAAAGCAGCCCGCTTGATTGGCACTCCATCCACCACCTTCAACATTCACTCCCTCCACCACCGGCGCACTGTGGCTGCAGTGTGTACCATCTACAAGATGCACTGCAGCAACTCGCCAAAGCTCCTTCCAAACCCGCGACCTCTACCACTTAGAAGGACAAGGGCAGCAGACGCATGGGAACATCACCACCTACAAGTTCCCCTCCAAGCCACACACCATCCTGACTTGGAACTGTATCGCCGTTCCTTCACTGTCGCTGGGCCAAAATCCTGGAACTCCCTTCCTAACAGCATTGTGGGTATACCTACACCATATGGACTGCAGCGGTTCAAGAAGGCGGCTCACCACCATCTTCTCAAGGGCAATTAGGGATGGGCACTAAATGCAGGCCTAGCCAGCGACGCCCACATCCCATCAATGAATAAATTTTTTTTTTAAATATTGGCCTTGGAGGGAGTGCAGCCTAGGTTTACTAGAATGATACCCGGACTCCAGGGGTTAAGTTACGCGAAGAGATTACACAAACTAGGGTTGTATTCCCTGGAATTTAGAAGGTTAAGGGGTGATCTGATCGAAGTTTTCAGGATATTAAGGGGAACCGATAGGGTAGAGAGAAACAATTTCCGCTGGTTGGGGAGTCTAGGACTAGGGGACACAGTCTAAAAATTAGAGCCACAAAGGATGGTAGAAGTTTGGAACTCTCTTCCGTAAACGGCAATTGATGCTGGGTCAATTGTTAATTTTAAATCAGAGACTGATAGCTTTTTCTTAACTAAAGGTATTAAGGGATATGGGACAAAGGCGGGTATATGGAGTTAGGTCACAGATTAGCCACGATCTCATTGAATGGCGGAACAGGCTCGAGGGGTGTAAGACATTTAAATTCACCCGGTCCTTTAACCCGTCCAACAGTTTCCAAAGTTCAGACCCGTGGAACAGACAACATAAAACACAAGGATTTGGGAATAACTTTCTTTTACTTAAAAATCAACAAGAGGTTACAAGCAATTTTGTTCATTCGCCTATTACAGGTAAGCATGCATGATTCTTATTTACTTGAAGCTCAAGTGATTATAAGTAAAACACATATGTACTAACACCCACGAGTGGTTGGTTCAGTGGTGACTAGTACCTTTGTAACTGGCAACTGACCACACTGTGTGAATAATGGTCAGCAGCTGTTTTTTTCTCCTCCTCTTATCAACTAGTCAGTTAGTCAGTGGGCCTCAAGACCGGTTACACTATTTGTCTGAAGATGTTCCTGTTTTCTTTGCAATAGCTCAGTAGTTTAATAGTTTGTTCTCACAGAACTGTCAAGGTCTGTTTTCCTTATCTGTGATTAACAGCTTGCAGCCTTCACAGTCGCAGCAGCTTATTTTACATTTGTTTAGCTGAAAGTCTCTTGGCCTCTCGAGGAATGCTGGTACATTAAATTTAGTCAACTTTTAAGTTTGGTCAAGTTACAGCAAATGACGTATTCTTACAGGGGCTGAATGGCCTCCTCCTGTTCCTATGTTGGCACCCAGGGCTGTGATATAGAGGTGGTGGCAGTCCTCCAGTACCTCAACCACATAGTCATTTTTAGCATGTGAGTGAGTGACGTCAAGCTATCCGTCTGCGGTGACAACTGAAGCTGATCATATCTTCAACCAACTCACTCACTCACCTTTCCAGCAGGGGTTCCTGACTAGCAGTTAGGAGCAGTGCTAGACTCCCAGTGCTGTCTAATCTGCCCCATCGGTGGCAGCATAGTAATTGTTTCCCCCTTCCCAGCCTAAACATGCAGAGGAGAATTGGAACACCCCAAATGCCACGCTGCCTGAGTTCAGCTAACCTGGACCTGGGAGCTTCCTGCTGTGTGTGGCTTAGTACCACACATGGGGGTACATTTACCCACTGAGCCTTCAGGGGAGCTCTAGTCTCTGTATGTTTTTATATTTTATATTTGAAAATGAATTGATTCAAACTTGTGACCTCAGATAATGAGAATTTTTTTTTAATGGAATTGTCTTTGGATACCACCAGGAGACCACCAGAAATAAATTCTAAAATATACTTTATTTGCACATAACAAAATAAATACTATACATTAGTGTGCACACTATAAAAACAGAACGGTCCCTAATCTTCAAGAAACATACCAAGACGATGACCTCACACAGCCTAAGACACAGAGAAAAGAGATCTTTTAGTGCATGAGTTGCAGGTGTGACAGTCCAGGTTATAAGGTCATTGCTTATTACCCTTTATATCCCAAAACCAATTCTACATTTAGACATTAAGCTCAATTCTATCAAATACATCGTCTTTTTCTTTAGCTACAGCTATATCCGTGACTCGGGCTAATGCTCCTTTGAATAATTCTTGATGTCTAGTTTGCTCGGATGCCCTTTTAATCTAGGCTGACACTTCCACTGCAGTACTGAGGGAGCGCCGCACTGTCGGAGGGGCAGTACTGAGGGAGCGCCGCACTGTCGGAGGGGCAGTACTGAGGGAGCGCCGCACTGTCGGAGGGGCAGTACTGAGGGAGCGCCGCACTATCGGAGGGGCAGTACTGAGGGAGCGCCGCACTGTCGGAGGGGCAGTACTGAGGGAGCGCCGCACTGTCGGAGGGGCAGTACTGAGGGAGCGCCGCACTGTCGGAGGGGCAGTACTGAGGGAGTGCCGCACTGTCGGAGGGGCAGTACTGAGGGAGCGCCGCACTGTCGGAGGGGCAGTACTGTGGTGCCGTCTTTCGGATGAGACATTAAACCAAGGCCCCGTCTGCTCTCAGGTGGACGTAAAAGATCCCACAGCACTATTTCGAAGAAGAGTAGGAAAGTTGTCCCCGGTGTCCTGGGGCCAATATTTATCCCTCAACCAACGTCACTAAAACAGATTATCTGGTCATTATCTCATTGCTGTTTGTGGGAGCTTGCTGTGCGCAAATTGGCTACCACATTTCCTACATTACAACAGTGACTACACTTCAAAAAGTACTTCATTGGCAGTGGTCACAGTCTTATGATAAGGGGTAAGCCATTTAGGACAGAGATGAGGAATTTCTTCACCCAGAGAGTGGTGAACCTGTGGAATTCTCTACCACAGAGGGCGGTGGAGGCCAGTTCATTAAATATATTCAAGAAAGAGTTGGATATATTTCTTAAGGCTAAAGGGATCAAGGGATATGGGGAGAAAGCAGGGACCGGGTACTGAATTTGGATGATCAGCCATGATCTCATTGAATGGCGGAGCAGGCTCGAGGGGCCGAATGGCCTACTCCTGCTCCTATCTTCTATGTTTCTATGGGACATCCGGAGGTTCTGAAAGGTGCTGTAGAAATGCAAGTCTTTTTCTTTTCTTTTTCAATGCTGCAGTGCTGATATTGAATGAGAGGGGTGATTAGCTCATCTTTTATTCCTCGTTATAATGCCCCGCTTTTTGAGTTTACCCCATCCATCGCTCTACTCTCCAGTCAGGAGGGTCGACTACCTGCTGTTGGGTCTGCCACACTTGAGTGCTCCCTGCTGACGCACTCTCCAGCCCAGCCTCGATGGAAATCTTACTGAGTAGGGAATGGCAAGCGTGAATCTTCATCTTTCCCCCACTCTACTGTTCAACACGACGGTGCGAATACAAGCTGTGCTACTAAGGGCAAACGTCTTTAGTTGTCTCCATGATTTTCATGCCTGCTTTGGCGACACCCGGCTGATCTGTGCTGGCCAGCCTTAGTCACAACTCACTATCACCTAAACCTTTAACTACAAGCACAGTAAGCAAATTACATTGAGAAGGAAAATGAGACGAGATTTTGAACAAATCACTCATGGAAAGTTGTTGATGCCACTGAAATAACCCTTCTCTTTTCCGGGGGACTTTGGTGCAGCTGCAATCCACTTTTGGAGCTTAAAATGAATGTTTACCCGTTAAAAACAAGTTAACTTTAGCATTGTGTTACAAAAAAATCAATGAAGATCTACAACGATACAATGCTTTTTAAGAGGCAATAAGGAGGTACGTAATTAACCACGGCTTAAACCAGCACTGCAGACTGCAGTAGATCTTTCTCTGTATCTGGCCAGTCCTCTCTTCCCCCTCCTACCATACGTGACTGCAGCAGTGACTCAGTGTGAGGGGGATGCAGAGTTTCACTCCACCCTGGAGTTTTCTGTGCTCAGTGTTGTTAGTTGCAGTCATCAACTGGTGATTACAGTTTGTTTTTATATTGTGGCCCACAATCTGCCAACAGGAAGGAGATGGGATTTCAGTCGCCTCCATTTTGCCCATGTGAAACCAGACACTGAATTAAATCCAACGATTCCTGTGCAGACTCCTTTACTTGTTCCAAACCAGAAGCAATAATAATTTTTTTTTAAACTGCAGTAGCTCAGTGTAAAATCTGGCTTGGATCTTTGCAGGTGAGGATTAGGATTTCACCGGATGTGGGCGTGGCTGGCATTTATTGCCCATCCCTAACTGCCCTCGAGAAGGTGGTGGTGGGCCGCCGCCTTGAACCGCTGCCGTCCGTGTGGTCTCTCAGATTGTCTCTCACTTTAAAGGTGCATGGTCTTCCTGAAAATACCTTTACAAAAATCCCACCTGTTGACATAAATCATGTGCTGGATGCCCTGTGCCTCTTCATACAAGAAAAGTACTTTTGCAAAACACTTTTTCATCAAGACAGCTTAAGATATAACTGGTAGAGGGGGTTGAACTGTGGGAGCTTGGAGGGTGGGACCAACATCACATTTATATTACAAGTTGCCTCTGGAGGTAGCACTACACTGGTGATCCCAGTGCTGGCAGCATAGACCCCCCTCCCCCCACCTCAAGAGATGGTGTAATCCTGTGGTAGAAAACATACACCACCTGCCACCATCTTGGCCTGGATGTGGACAAGCTGATCTCTCAACTCACCCATACATTGGGTACAGACCAAGCCCTGAGCCCATCCGATATAGGCCGACTCCTCAGCTGATCCTGCACAATCCAGCAATGCAGTTTTCATTCTGCTGGTCTATTCAGACCTCTCTCCCCCCGCTAACATTAGGGAAGGTCTGCAGCCAGGAATAGAAAGTTGCAACTTCCGAATAATTGCGCATGCTCAGTTATATCTCAGTTGTCACTGGCACTCGGAATCCATCCTGCAGTGGAAACACATTAACACACTAAGGAATCACTTCCAGTGAAATATAAGTATGACGCCGATCTCTCAGTGAACATGTGGTTGCAGGTTTTAAAAAAATACAGCTTCCCCCACAACAATTTAAAAAAAAATAGAAACACAAGCATCCAAACTCCTGTACTAAGATAAAGCAGAGGCTGAAACTGAATGAAACAGATGGTGAAATTGACAGCATTTGTTTCTTTGGTTTAATACTCATTGAGTCACAGACCTTTCCTTTCACAGTGCCTCCACTGTTAGCTTGGCATCATATCAGTAAACAAAAAAATCTCAATTTGTTTCCTTAAATAAATTAATGAATTGAAATGGGATCTGGAATACTTGCATATGTAAATTAAACTGAAATAGATGTTCAAGAGGCATTGAATATTCGCATTGAAGTAAACAAGAGACTCAAGATAAATAGACGATTATTATTTTCTTTCACTTCATCGTCTGGTCCAACTCCCACCTTAAGAGTTGTCTTTGCACAACTCAATGCACCAGTATATCATCATACTCCACTGTATGCCAAAGCTCTGCATCACTAACCCTGCTCTCTAAAATATTAGTTAATGTTTCTGCAACAAATGGGTTTAAAGCCCCCTCTGGCTCAATCAGTAAGCACACTGCCAAGTGTGAACTGAACCATACAGACCAGGAGGCTCTGAGTATCCACTCCCAGGCCAGAGGTCTCGCTGGAAAGGTGCAGGTGCGGGAAGTGAGGACAGGATCGGAATTGGCTCCAGTACCTACTGACACACCTTGTCCAGGCTCGCACATAAAGATTGGGTCACTCAGGTAACGTACTGGAGGTTGGAGAGCACCTGGGCAAAATCATCAGGAGAAGGGGGAAAGAATTGCATGGAGGGGGGAAGGAGGTAGGTCTGCACGTTATACAGACACACTTGTGTGTGTTTCCAGGCAGTAACTCATCTCAATTGATGTTGATAAACCCTTCGAGCGTGGGTCTCCTGTCTAAAAGGTAACATCTTGTAACACACTGCAGCGCCTTGGGACGTTTTACTACGTTAAAGACGCTATATAAATACAAGTTGATGTTGTTGTTGAGATATCCCAGGTGCAAGGTCCCAGTGCAGGCGCTGCAATATAACACTGTCTCTGTTCGGATGTTACAACACCCTACAGCCAACCTCTGCATTTTATAATCTAAAACCAACTCTCCTTCCTTCCAATCACTTCCAGCTCACTGTTAATGGAGGGAAACTTTGCACAGGTCAACAACGTGAAGACCTGGCCTGCCTCCTGGCCGGCACTGCTTCAATGTGGAATGTGCAGTTACATCTCAAACCTGTCTACACTGGTGATCTGTAGTGCAGATGGAATCCGAGTCTATACCCTCTTTGAATTAAAGAGCAGCAGTGGATAAATCTGAATTCTGAATGGAGCAGGATTCTCGTGGATTCAGATCTCGTTTGTGTAAGTGTCTGATCTGAATTATCTCCAGGATGACCATCCCACAGTGCAGTGCCAACACAGGCCCCTCAAAAATTATTTTCTGAGATTATAATTAGACAAATCACTGCCTAATCTAAGTGGGGGTGGGGAGTGGGGTTAACTTCAAACTTGGCAGTGTAGATCCCACGCATCCCCTGAGAGAATTAAGAAAATGGTCAGCATTAAATCCTGATATCATCATATGCAGTCCCATTAGTTTCAGCCTCTGGTTTTTTTTGGTTTCATTGCGTCCTTTGGTTTAATTATTTCACCCATCGTCCTCCTGCTCCCTTTTCACTGCTTTCAGTCCGTTCTCGATGTTGTTGGAGGCTGATTGACAGCTGCCTTTCAGACACTCCCAGCTTTCTGCTTTTCAAACAAAAAGGGAAGCAAGACGATTAGGATAAAAACATTAGGAACAAGTTAACCCTTTATTACTAATAGTGCTCTCCATACGATAGGTTAGGAAGGAGTCATAGCATCATACAGCACAGAAGGAGGCCATTCGGCCCATCGTGCTTGTGCCGGCTCTTTGGTAGAGCTGTCCAATTAATCCCACTCCTGCCTGCTCTTTCCCCACAGCCCTGCGAATTTTTATGCCACCTGCATCGCTGAGTGGCTCCATTTATGTTGCCGAGACCTGATGCGAAGCCATCTCATCCTGGCAAAGCACGCTCTGGACTGGGTACTGTGGCATACTGTGCCAGTAATGCGTTTCCCTAGGTTTGGGCTGCTCTGGACTGGTGAAAAGACTGGTTTCATTCCGTTACTCCTATTCAGATGAATGGAGCTGCACCGCGACACAGGCAGCACCTCTCTGTCAGTGACCAGAAGAGCAACCAACATCACTAAAACAGATTATCCGGTCATAATCACATTGCTGTTTGTGGGAGCTTGCTGTGCGCAAATTTGTAATGTCGGAAACGCAGCAGCCACAGTGACTACACTGCAAAAAAAAGTACTTCTTTGGCTGTAAAGCGCTTTGGGACGTCCTGAGAGCATGAAAGGCGCTGTAGAAATGCAAGTCTTTATTTTATTTGCCAGTCAAAGTAACATCAGTTTTGTAAGTCTGAGATTTTTATAAAAGTGGTTGAAGAGCAGAGCTGGTGAGGGGGGCTTCTTACTTAAACCACTCTGGGGATTCCCTTTAGGTTTTTATTTGGCCAGTTCAAGTGACACGTTCAGACAAAAGGTCAGCCCCGCCCCCTGCCGCCTACTCCTGTTTTTGGAATGATTTGGAGGGCGTTTGGTTTGAGGTCTGATCTCACCCCCGCAGCCCTCCCACACAAAACCCCGTTCAGTTCTCAGTTTATTGTCGACTAGCATCTCACCTCCGCTCTGGGGAGTCCCCTGCTTGCGGGGGCGCCGGCTACCTCGCCGGTCATGTGATACCAGCTTAGCCAATCGAAGCCCCTCGTCCAGCAGCGCGTGCTGCAGGAGGCGCCGGTTCCAGGCGGCCCGGGCGCTGGTGACCTTCGCCATGTCTGTCGAGGTGCACGGTGACGAGCTGAGCCTCCAATGACATTCTGGACATGAAGAGGAGAAAAAGCAAACACAAATCATTCATTGAGGAATGCGGTTCACACATAATAAACTGCAGCTTAAAGAAGAAACGACACGTCAAATGGAGTGAATCCGGGCCTTGCCTTTGTGTTTCGGAACATAGAGACAGGAAGAGGCCATTCAGCCCCTTGAGCCTATTCCACCATTCAATGAGATTATGGCTGACCTGTATCGTGACTCCATCCACCCACCTTGGCTCCATGGCCTAGAAATGGGGCGCCAGTCTCGACAGGGCGCCGGAAGTACCGCCCCGGAAGGAGTCGCGGCCGCCCGCCGCAAATTCAGTTTCAGCGCCCCAGACGGAAGCGTGGCGCTACTCGAGGCGCCCCGCATCCCTCTTGCGGCGCTGCAACTGAAAATCGCAGTGCAACGTGCCGCATCGCCACACGCTGCGGCACGGCGCGCTGCGGTACTGCAGGCCTCCCTCCCCTTCTTAAAAGGGAGGGGCCTGTTGCAGCGCGATCAACGATCGCGAGTGCCGGCAAAAGAGCCCGGCACCGAGGAGAAGTGCCGGGCTCTTGGGACACAGCCGGCACAACGCGGGGGGGGGGGGGGGGGTAGGCCCCCCTGAACCGGTCGCAAATTGTGACCGACGTTAAAGCAGGGGGTGCTACCAAATTTCGCGATCGGGGCGGTAGTGGGGCGCTGCGCACACCGATGACGTCATCAGTAGCGGCGCAGCGCTAATGGCTAGCGCCACCATTAGCGTCCCACTAAATTTAGCGGGAGGCGTGGCCAGTGGCGTAAAACCCACTAAGTGCCCTCTTTGGGCGCTAACGGGTGGCACAGCCCACTGAATTTCTAGGCCCATATCCCTTAATACTCTTGGCTAGCAAAAGTCTTATCAATCTCCGATTTAAAATGATTAATTGAGCTAGCATTTATTGCTTTTTGTGGGTTCAAGCCCCACTCCAGAGACTTGAGCAAATACGCTAAGCTGACACTCCCAGTGCAGGACTGAGGGAGTGCTGCACTGTCGGGGGTACTGTAAACTGTGTACACAGGTGGATATTAGATCCCCTGGCTGTATTTGAAGAAGAGCAGAGAGTTATCCCAGTGTCCTGGCCAATATTTATCCCTCAAACCAACACCGCCAAAAACTGGTCATTCGTCACATTGCTGTTTGTGGGATCTTGCTGTGTGCAAAATGTTTGCCTGCATAACAACAGTTGCTGCATTTCAAAGCAATGAATGCCAAGTACATCTGGAACTAGAGGGGTGGGCGAGGCCAGGAAACAGGACCCATTTAGGATATCTAGGAGCTGTAACGGTTGGTGTTCTCCACGAGGATCAAATGAGCTGAAGGGCCTTCTTCATCAGAACTGACTTGGTGGCAGGAGGGACCAGTCAATCAAATCAGTGAGCAAATTTCATTTATTATCCTGACTGGTGAATACTGCTCCTGTAAACTTTAAAATAAAACTGTGGATAAGTAATTCTTTGTCACCACAACTTCACCCCACGCCCCCCACCGCCAAAAAAAAGGAGTGAAAATGTAAAGTGGTGGGAGTGCTGTACATACCCTGCAGGTGTCCAGAGAGGATATCGCTGCCGTTATCCTCCTCTGTGTTGTATTTGGATCCTGCTGAATCTATGCCCTGGTATTCGATGAATTCTGTCTGACTCGGCACCACCAGTGTGTGCTCGGAGCCTGCTTCTAAGTGGTTCTTATTGGAAAAAAAGAAACGACTGAATAAACAAACGTGTGACTGACACTGTACCACCCCAGCCCCGACACTGTACCACCCCAGCCCCGACACTGTACCACCCCAGCCCCGACACTGTACCACCCCAGCCCCGACACTGTACCACCCCAGCCCCGACACTGTACCACCCCAAACCCCGACACTGTACCACCCCAACCCCGACACTGTACCACCCCAGCCCTGACACTGTACCACCCCAAACCCCGACACTGTACCACCCCAAACCCTGACACTGTACCACCCCAAATCCCGACACTGTACCACCCCAAACCCCGACACTGTACCACCCCAAACCCCGACACTGTACCACCCCAAACCCTGACACTGTACCACCCCAAACCCCGACACTGTACCACCCCAAACCCCGACACCGTACCACCCCAAACCCCGACACCGTACCACCCCAAACCCCGACACCGTACCACCCCAAACCCCGACACCGTACCACCCCGACACCATACCACCCCAAACCCCGACACCGTACCACCCCAAACCCCGACACCGTACCACCCCAAACCCCGACACTGTACCACCCCAAACCCTGACACTGTACCACCCCAGCCCTGACAGTGTACCACCCCAAACCCCGACACTGTACCACCCCAAACCCCGACACTGTACCACCCCAGCCCTGACACTGTACCACCCCAAACCCCGACACTGTACCACCCCAAACCCCGACACTGTACCACCCCAAACCCCGACACTGTACCACCCCAAACCCCGACACTGTACCACCCCAGCCCTGACAGTGTACCACCCCAAACCCCGACACTGTACCACCCCAAACCCCGACACTGTACCACCCCAAACCCCGACACTGTACCACCCCAAACCCCGACACTGTACCACCCCAAACCCCGACACTGTACCACCCCAAACCCCGACACTGTACCACCCCAAACCCCGACACTGTACCACCCCAGCCCTGACAGTGTACCACCCCAAACCCCGACACTGTACCACCCCAAACCCCGACACTGTACCACCCCAAACCCCGACACTGTACCACCCCAAACCCCGACACTGTACCACCCCAAACCCCGACACTGTACCACCCCAAACCCCGACACTGTACCACCCCAAACCCCGACACTGTACCACCCCAAACCCCGACACTGTACCACCCCAAACCCCGACACTGTACCACCCCAAACCCCGACACTGTACCACCCCAAACCCCGACACTGTACCACCCCAAACCCCGACACTGTACCACCCCAAACCCCGACACTGTACCACCCCAAACCCCGACACTGTACCACTCCAAACCCCGACACTGTACCACCCCAGCCCTGACAGTGTACCACCCCAAACCCCGACACTGTACCACCCCAAACCCCGACACTGTACCACCCCAAACCCCGACACTGTACCACCCCAAACCCCGACACTGTACCACCCCAAACCCCGACACTGTACCACCCCAAACCCCGACACTGTACCACCCCAAACCCCGACACTGTACCACCCCAAACCCCGACACTGTACCACCCCAAACCCCGACACTGTACCACCCCAAACCCCGACACTGTACCACCCCAAACCCCGACACTGTACCACCCCAAACCCCGACACTGTACCACCCCAAACCCCGACACTGTACCACCCCAGCCCCGACACTGTACCACCCCAAACCCCGACACTGTACCACCCCAAACCCCGACACTGTACCACTCCAAACCCCGACACTGTACCACCCCAGCCCTGACAGTGTACCACCCCAAACCCCGACACTGTACCACCCCAAACCCCGACACTGTACCACCCCAAACCCCGACACTGTACCACCCCAAACCCCGACACTGTACCACCCCAAACCCTGACACTGTACCACCCCAGCCCTGACACTGTACCACCCCAAACCCTGACACTGTACCACCCCAGCCCTGACACTGTACCACCCCAAACCCTGATACTGTACCACCCCAGCCCTGACACTGTACCACCCCAAACCCTGACACTGTACCACCCCAAACCCTGACACTGTACCACCCCAAACCCCGACACTGTACCACCCCAAACCCTGACACTGTACCACCCCAAACCCCGACACTGTACCACCCCAAACCCCGACACTGTACCACCCCAGCCCTGACACTGTACCACCCCAGCCCTGACACTGTACCACCCCAGCCCTGACACTGTACCACCCCAAACCCCGACACTGTACCACCCCAAACCCCGACACTGTACCACCCCAAACCCCGACACTGTACCACCCCAAACCCCGACACTGTACCACCCCAAACCCCGACACTGTACCACCCCAAACCCTGACACTGTACCACCCCAAACCCCGACACTGTACCACCCCAAACCCCGACACTGTACCACCCCAAACCCCGACACTGTACCACCCCAAACCCCGACACTGTACCACCCCAAACCCCGACACTGTACCACCCCAGCCCTGACAGTGTACCACCCCAAACCCCGACACTGTACCACCCCAAACCCCGACACTGTACCACCCCAGCCCTGACAGTGTACCACCCCAAACCCCGACACTGTACCACCCCAAACCCCGACACTGTACCACCCCAGCCCTGACACTGTACCACCCCAAACCCCGACACTGTACCACCCCAAACCCCGACACTGTCCCACCCCAGCCCCGACACTGTACCACCCCAGCCCTGACACTGTACCACCCCAAACCCCGACATTGTACCACCCCAAACCCCGACACTGTACCACCCCAGCCCTGACACTGTACCACCCCAAACCCCGACACTGTACCACCCCAAACCCCGACACTGTACCACCCCAAACCCCGACACTGTACCACCCCAAACCCCGACACTGTACCACCCCAAACCCCGACACTGTACCACCCCAAACCCCGACACTGTACCACCCCAAACCCCGACACTGTACCACCCCAGCCCTGACACTGTACCACCCCAAACCCCGACACTGTACCACCCCAAACCCCGACACTGTACCACCCCAAACCCCCGACACTGTACCACCCCAAACCCCGACACTGTACCACCCCAAACCCCGACACTGTACCACCCCAAACCCCGACACTGTACCACCCCAAACCCCGACACTGTACCACCCCAAACCCCGACACTGTACCACCCCAAACCCCGACACTGTACCACCCCAAACCCCGACACTGTACCACCCCAAACCCCGACACTGTACCACTCCAAACCCCGACACTGTACCACCCCAGCCCTGACAGTGTACCACCCCAAACCCCGACACTGTACCACCCCAAACCCCGACACTGTACCACCCCAAACCCCGACACTGTACCACCCCAAACCCCGACACTGTACCACCCCAAACCCCGACACTGTACCACCCCAAACCCCGACACTGTACCACCCCAAACCCCGACACTGTACCACCCCAAACCCCGACACTGTACCACCCCAAACCCCGACACTGTACCACCCCAAACCCCGACACTGTACCACCCCAAACCCCGACACTGTACCACCCCAGCCCCGACACTGTACCACCCCAAACCCCGACACTGTACCACCCCAAACCCCGACACTGTACCACTCCAAACCCCGACACTGTACCACCCCAGCCCTGACAGTGTACCACCCCAAACCCCGACACTGTACCACCCCAAACCCCGACACTGTACCACCCCAAACCCCGACACTGTACCACCCCAAACCCTGACACTGTACCACCCCAGCCCTGACACTGTACCACCCCAAACCCTGACACTGTACCACCCCAGCCCTGACACTGTACCACCCCAAACCCTGATACTGTACCACCCCAAACCCCGACACTGTACCACCCCAAACCCCGACACTGTACCACCCCAAACCCTGACACTGTACCACCCCAAACCCTGACACTGTACCACCCCAAACCCCGACACTGTACCACCCCAAACCCCGACACTGTACCACCCCAGCCCTGACACTGTACCACCCCAGCCCTGACACTGTACCACCCCAGCCCTGACACTGTACCACCCCAAACCCCGACACTGTACCACCCCAAACCCCGACACTGTACCACCCCAAACCCCGACACTGTACCACCCCAAACCCCGACACTGTACCACCCCAAACCCCGACACTGTACCACCCCAAACCCTGACACTGTACCACCCCAAACCCCGACACTGTACCACCCCAAACCCCGACACTGTACCACCCCAAACCCCGACACTGTACCACCCCAAACCCCGACACTGTACCACCCCAAACCCCGACACTGTACCACCCCAGCCCTGACAGTGTACCACCCCAAACCCCGACACTGTACCACCCCAAACCCCGACACTGTACCACCCCAGCCCTGACACTGTACCACCCCAAACCCCGACACTGTACCACCCCAAACCCCGACACTGTACCACCCCAGCCCCGACACTGTACCACCCCAGCCCCGACACTGTACCACCCCAGCCCTGACACTGTACCACCCCAAACCCCGACACTGTACCACCCCAAACCCCGACACTGTACCACCCCAGCCCTGACACTGTACCACCCCAAACCCCGACACTGTACCACCCCAAACCCCGACACTGTACCACCCCAAACCCCGACACTGTACCACCCCAAACCCCGACACTGTACCACCCCAAACCCCGACACTGTACCACCCCAAACCCCGACACTGTACCACCCCAAACCCCGACACTGTACCACCCCAGCCCTGACACTGTACCACCCCAAACCCCGACACTGTACCACCCCAAACCCCGACACTGTACCACCCCAAACCCCCGACACTGTACCACCCCAAACCCCGACACTGTACCACCCCAAACCCCGACACTGTACCACCCCAAACCCCGACACTGTACCACCCCAAACCCCGACACTGTACCACCCCAAACCCCGACACTGTACCACCCCAAACCCTGACACTGTACCACCCCAAACCCCGACACTGTACCACCCCAAACCCCGACACTGTACCACCCCAAACCCCCGACACTGTACCACCCCAAACCCCGACACTGTACCACCCCAAACCCCGACACTGTACCACCCCAGCCCTGACAGTGTACCACAATACAGGGGCATTAAACCTGGAGACTGGACTTACCTCGAGTTTGATATTCTTCACAGCGGGACCATTGACTTCATCAGAATTTAATCTGAAGGTAGAATATGGATGAAAGACAGCTTTAGGATATAGCAAAACAAATGTAGGCTCGAATAAAATGTGCTATTTTCTATTTCCCTCCCCTCCAGTTCTTTCCCCTCCTCCTGAAGGCGCTGAGTCATGTTGGGGTACATCTTCGACAGACATCGGCTGTGCCCGAGTGTCGGCAGGGTATGTGACTGTGTGGGCCAGGACTGATGATAGAATTATTCAGTCATGGGAGCTAAATTCGGTTGATTTGCGCCTCCCGTTAGCACCCTAAGAGGGGGGCAAATCATCTAGCACCTGGGCGCGGCACCGCTAACGCCTGCCGCGAAATTCAGCGGGAGGTTAGCGGCGGCGCTAATGTCATCGCCGTGCGCAGCGCCCCGCTCGTGTCCCGGCTGTAATATTGGGTGGCGGTCCCCGACTTACTGCCGGACGCTATGTCCGCCAGGGTCAGGGGGGCCTACCTGCGGCCGGGGCGGTGCAAGTTAAAGGGGAGGTGGCGGCGGCCATTTTTGTTGCTGGCCGCCTGCCAGCACCTGCCCCCGATGCGCCCCCGCCCCCCCCCGCGGGGTGCCAGCTGCTCTCTGTGAGCCCGGCACTCCTCTTGAGGGCCGAGCTCGTTTGCCGGCACTCCTGATCCCTGGTGGCCTAGCTGGGTGCCGGGATGCGCTGCGCCAGGCCCCTCTCCTTTAATAAGGCACTACCTGGGAAAATCGGCCGCGGGGGTGCTAACATTTTCGGGGCGCTAAAATTAGCTACCCAATTTTTACCCCATAGAATTTTACAGTACAGAAGGAGGCCATTCGGCCCATTGTACCTGTGCCGGCTTTCTGACAGAGCTCTCCCCTTACTCCCTTTCCCTGTACTCTATTTGTTTTTTTAATTATCCACATCCCTTTTAAAAGTTATTGTAGATTTTGCTGTTTCTGAGGTGCCACGTCTAAACAACTTTCTGTGTAAAGGTTTGTCTCCGAACCTTTCCCATCATTCTTTTGATGATCTTAAAATTATGCTCTCTCGTTACAGACTCATTAACCAGTGGAAATAGTTTTCCCTACTTATCTTATCAAAACCACTTATAATCCTCCTCCAGCACTACAACCAACCATATTATAAAAAGGATATAGGGGCACTGGAGAGGGTGGAGAGAAGATTACAAGGATGATACCAGAAATGTGAGGTTATACCCATCAGGAAAGGATGAACAGGCTGGGTCTCTTTTCTCTTGAAAAAGGAAGGCTGAGGGGTGACCTAATAGAGGTCTTTAAAATTATGAAAGGTTTTGATAGAGTGGATAGAGAGAGAATGTTTCCACTTGTGGGGAGGAGCATAACTAGAGGCCATCAATATAAGATAGTCACCAAGAAATCCAATAGGGAATTCAGAAGAAACTTCTTTACCCAGAGAGTGGTGAGAATGTGGAACTCGCTACCACAGGGAGTGGTTGAAGCAAATAGTATCGATGTATTTAAGGGGAGGCTAGACAAGCATATGAGGGAGAAGGGACTAGAGGGTTACGCTGATAGATTTAGATGAGGAAAGACGGGAGGAGGCTCGAGTGGAGCATAAACGCCGGCATGGACTGGCTGGGCCGAATGGCCTGTTTCTGTGTCTGTAATCCTACGTAATCCTATGTAAATTTTGAACAGCTCCATCAGATCTCCTCTGATCCTAGCCACATACGCATGCTTTCCAGCAGGGGTCACCGCGTAGCGATCAGGCGCTGGAACTCTTGATTCCCTCTCCCTCGCCCAGGGGCACTGAGGCGAACTGTAGTGTCCGAACCCCCACCAGAGCTGAGTTCAACTAAATCGGCCTGGGATCTATTGGACAAGAGGCAAGAGACCAAGTCCACCACAGTGCACACCATAATAACCCTCAGACTGTCACAGAAAAACTAGATATTTAAATAAATCACAGCATTTAGAATTGAAAAAACCCAGCTGGACTGCACACAAGAGTACAACAGGGTACCTGATATGTCTTACCGTGTTTTCCTGTAAGTACAAGTGTAAGCACACTCTCGAGCCACCTGTCGAGCCAGTGAAAAGAGATCGACTCTCCGCATCAGCAGGGTGTTATCTTCCATGCAAAACTGAGCGGCCGCCTCATTGATAGTCAGCTGAAACAGGATTAGAAACAGAGTGTGCTTCAGAGTCCAGCCCATACAGGAGGCAACACGAGCAGCGAATTGTACTTTTAGAAACTGGCACCAAGTCCGAGCTGATCGAGAGCGCTGTTCCCGTGAGAGAGGAGGCCTTTTAAAATGTGCGGATACTTGCTGATATCCTGCACCCTTAAGCAGCCATTTGTTCTGCATTCCTTTTTAAAAAAAATCGAATTCCCCCACCCTGATCGTGCGACTCTTGCTGGGGTACAGTTCCACGGTGCCCTTTCCTTCTCCGCATGTCCAGTGTTCGTGTTTGAGTCCAGATCGTGAGCATTGGCTGGCTATTTGACTGTATGTGGCATCGCAGCTGAGCCAATCATGTCTGCCTGACGTCCAAATGTCTCCAACAGGAGTCACTGGACAGTGATCAGAAGCAGGGCCCCTGGCCAGTTTCTCCTCACTAGCCCATAAATACAGAGGCCTGTAACTGAGGCTGGAGCTGGACAATCTAGATGCAAGGGCTCTGTTTTAGCACTGGGACAAATTGAACACCTTAAATATTCACTCCCTCCACCACCGGCGCACCGTGGCTGCAGTGTGTACCATCTACAAGATGCACTGCAGCAACTCGCCAAGGCTTCTTCGGCAGCACCTCCCAAACCCGCGACCTAGAAGGACAAGGGCAGCAGGCACATGGAAACACCGCCACCTCCAAGTCACACACCATCCTGACTTGGAAATATATCGCTGATCCTTCATCGCCACTGGGTCAAAATCCTGGAACTCCCTCCCTAACAGCACTGTGGGAGCACCTTCACCACACGGACTGCAGCGGGTCAAGCAGGCGACTCACCACCACCTTGTCGAGGGCAACTAGGGATGGGCAATAAATGCTGGCCTTGCCAGCGACGCCCACATCCCGTGAACGAATATTTTTTAAATCCCCATTTTGTTCGGGGTCGCCGGCTTGCGAGCACTGTGGAGTGTTAAAATTGGCAGCTAATTGAGTGGGTGGAGTTTTAAACCAGTCCTCCTATTCACAGCCATTCCAAGAGATCACAGGCTAGAAATGACTGTGGGTTGTACGAATGTTGGATGTGCTCATATCAAAGTCCTCTCCATGGTATTTTAGCCACTTTAACGTTCATGGCTCCATAAAAAGAGCAGAGAGGAATTTTGTACAAGTGTTATGCAATCAAACTTTCCAAACAATAATTTCCAGGCTCCTGTGTTTAAGGTATCAGAACAGAAAATTCATGTTGATATTTTTCTGGGGGAAAGTGGGTGGGAAGTCTAGGTAATTGGTTTGCTACATTTGTTCAGGCAAACTGAGGCATTTTCCAATGTCTCTGGTTTAAATGGGCAAATCTCCCAAATATCTGTCCCACTGGATTTTAAAGCATGCTACTGCAGGTCTGGTCCTGCATCAATTAGACACAACAGCTCTCGGAGGCACCTTGTAGATGCAGCCTGTGGTAAATTGGTGGGTGTGTGGAGTTACCACGTGTTACCGCGTCTGAAAGGAGTGGTTCGCGGCTAAGGTTCTGATACTTGTTTCGCTGATGATGAAAATCTGTTGTGATCATTAAAGGAAGTGGGGATAAAATAGCCTTCTGTTTAAAAAAAAAGCAGACTCTGTTTCCAGTTGGCATTTTCAAAATTTCCAAGACAACTCACTCAAAAACTGGGTTGTCGGTTCAAACACCAGACAGAGTCGCTCTGCAAAAAAAGAGTCTGTTTTGATAATAAAGCAGCCTGTCTGGTATCTCAGGTGGCATACAGTACTGATATCACCAGTACAAAGAACATAAATCTCCTACACACATGCACCTGATGTGTGTACAAATGATGCCTTGTTTAATGTGCTGTAGGTTTGAAGAATCTAGTTGAACCCACATTACAAGATTCAAACAGCTACAAATACATCAGCAATCACCATCTGTAAGAAGTATGCACACTCGCAAACAGGATGGCAAATCCTATTATATGGGACCTGGGGAACTCTTAAAGCTGCGACGTCCTATATTTGTCTTATCTACAGCACTAAGGAAACACAATGCATTTATTCTTAGAAATGTGCATTTTAATACTGAGGGATGAGGAGCAGAGGTGGCTGGTTTTACTGCCATGCACTTTAGGGGAGAAATTGGTCTGGGGCACTAGCGAATCAGCAGCCCATTTATACTCTACTCAATTTTCTTTTCTATTGGCAGAGTATAGAACGGGCTGGCGATTCGCTAGCGCACGTTTTGCATTCTCGCCCAAGACAACTTTCTCTTCTCCCCCATTACTCATAAAAGATTCAGGTATTTGGGGGAATGGGGGTTCACAGAATGACATAAAACCCCGATTTCCAATTCTCATTCTGCCTTATCAAAACTCAAATGACTTCCAAATGAATCTGGTTAGAGCTGCTCCTTGTCGTAAATGGCAGGTTTTGCATCTCTTCCTCCTCTCTGAATCCTCACCATTGAAATCAAGACCCATCACACTCTAACTCATTCTTTCCCAGGACCTCAATACTATGGAACTCCTCGCCTCCCTTAGTCTCCCCTTCCTCCCACAATCTACAGTCTTTAAAAACCCTAGCCTGGCATCACCTAACCATTACTCCTGATTTATCTCATCTTCTTCCTTACTCTATTCAACGTGGTGGGGCCCAGATCTTGGCCATGGCTCTTCCCCTTGATTTCTCAATAACAACGCAAACTGCTTAAACTCTGCTCTAAAGGCAGAAAGCATTTTAATGGTGGGGCAGTGCAGCTTTCAGATCTGGAGATCCATTGTTCTTCTGCTCTGCCCTATCTGCTTGTGCCCTCCTACACTCTGCACGCTTGGGAGTTCTGTGAAACAAATTACTTCTCGATCCTCTCTTTGAACAAGAAGTTCGATTACTACTTGCAATAGACATCAGTGAAAAGGATACATGGGCAATGAGAAAGCGTGCTGTTGCTGTGGGATTTGGCATCCCAGTAACCATCCATGACATAAGGTAAAGCCAAGCATTAAGACAAACCATCAAGTACGAGAACCGAAAGATGCCTATTTAAGTTCATTGTTAACATTAAGATGATGGATCAGGTAGAGTGTTTTAAAACTAAAATGATATAAATATATTTCTCTTTATTTCACAGTAGCAGCCCTGATACACAATGATACAAGGTTCGAGGGGATTGGGTATTTACAAATGATTTGTCAACAATCAGAGCGCTCCTTTAATCCCCTACTTGTAATTGTATATTTATTAAACTGCCTGACGTAAGAAAACTACTAGGCACTTGGTCTAAGCGTTAAACAAAGCTTTAATCAACTGTTTTACAACATGGAGGTCTAGTTGTGTCCTTCACTAGTTCCAGTTAAGAATGTCCTGCGCAAGCTGGGCCCGTGCCCGAGTATTTATACTCTCCCTGGACAGCGCCACCCGTAGGCCACTCAGTATTATTTCATAAGTCTTTCTTTCATGAATGACTGATTCATGTCACTGCCTCCACCCTCCATCCCCCACATTTTGTCAGAGCTGCCTCTATTTACATTACAAGGATTATACAATCAGTTCCCAACCTCGTGCTGTGTCAGCTGTTTGCTGTCCCTGCGCTTGGAGTCAAATCGCCCATAGATTGCACTGTACTTCCGGATCTCCTCCTCCTTTACGGGATTATTGTTCTCCATATCGAAGATGTGACCTATGGATTTTGCCAGCTTCTTGTTCAGTCTCAAAAGTTCCTTGGTTTCCATGGGATCGCTTTTGGGGAAGGTGTTCATCATGTGCCTGACGCGCTCTGCGATTGTGCGGACCGTGTCGAAGTCCAGTTTACATGTGTTCTCTTGGGGAGACACTTGGTCCTCCTCTATGAGGCTGCTGTCGGCCTCTGGCGTGTGCCACCCTTGCCAAACCCGGACATCGCTGGAAATCTGCACTGGGGAATTCTTCTCCCCGCCATCGGATGAGGAGTGAGGGCTGACGCTCCTTGCCGATGCAGTGCCAAAACTCTGCAGATGTTTGACTTGCATTTCAGGAGAAGTGCCTCTGCCATTACTGACTGACTTCCTCTTTGGCTCCTGTGAAGATGCCCCTGACAGTTTAAATAGGGGGATGCTACTGACTGGAACGGAAGCCAGAGGCTGGCTGAAAATGGCTGGGTTGGCCATCCAGTCCTGTAAGGCCTTTTGTAGCCTTCGGACATGGAGAGGCTTGGTTGCCATGCCAACCAAGGCCATGATTTCCAAGAACTCCTCCTCTCCGGCCTCACAGAGCTGCTGCACATCATCCCCTCCCTGCTGAATGAACGTATCGTAATATGCCAGGAGATTGGCCCTCTGGAGGAGACGGTATAGCTGAAGTTCACCAAGGGTTCGTGGCAAAGACATTGTCGGTGAGTCGGCGCTGAACCTGTGAGTAAACAACACAACATTTAGTCTCATGATTCAGACCGAAACTGGGGAATGTTTTCTCACACATTCTATCACTGGTAGAATGTTTTGCTATCTAAATAAAGATCAGTCAAGATTCTGATAAATGTCACCATTTTACAAGCCCTGTAGTGTCCAACTGCGCTCAAGGCTCTTGTCGCTGGACAGGAAGTAAGGCTTAAAGAAATGATCCAACCCACACAGCAGTTATTTAAGGGCTTTGTTTCATTTCTGTTGGTACTGGGGATATTCAAAAATGACTCGTTCTTGGGGGTTTATATAGTGCTGGTGGAAGCAATGAATTGTATTACAGCCCTGTAAGTCATTGTATCATCCTGCACAGACCCTGTGTGGTAGTCGGGACATTACAAACTCAAAGTCTGCAGTGTTTTGTGTATGTGTGCATGTGTGTGTGGTTGGGGGGGGGGGGGGGGGGGGGACATTACAAACTCAAAGTCTGCAGTGTTTTGTGTATGTGTGCATGTGTGTGTGGTGGGGGGTGGGGGGAGGTAGATGGGGTACAGACCTTTATACTATCTATAGAATTATTTTCTCAGTGATATTTTTAAGACACGGGGTGGATTTACTCCCGGAGTGGATTGCACTGGCTGGTTCCTTGTAGTCCTGCCGGGAGGCCTGGTCCATTTTGAAGGCCAAGCCTCATTTGCATGGAGCTGGCAGGCTGTGGCCAGAAACACGAGAGCCTCGGGGCAGCCCACCAACTATGCAACATCAGGTGGCCTGTCCGTGGGGGTGGCTCCGACCTGCTGGGGCAAAGGGGATGGGGGAAGTGGCAGAGGCCCAGGCTGGGGTTGTAAGGCCAGAAAGACCACTCCTGCTCCTCCTCCCAGCCCCACAAATATGACAAGTAACTCACCTTACGAGTCCTCTTCAGCCGGGCCGCTAGCTGATACTGCCCGGAGCTGGCACAGCACAGGCTCAGTCCAAAAATGGCAATCGGGGTCCTACTGACATCATAGGAGCCCGATTTACATTTGAAATAGTCCTAATGACTGACTCCGGGGGCTACTCCGGCTGCCCAGCAATAGGCCCCAGTGAACATTGCTGCGGCCATGGTGAAGGAGGCAACGGTGGCAGCAGGTCATTGCCGACCATTTGCGGGCACTGCCATGCCACCCCCTTTCCACTGAGCGGCAGGGCTGGAAATTCAGTCCACTCAGCATTGCATTAAAAAGTGAAACTTTACACCAGAGAGGGTTTATTTAAAAACGTTCTTTTAAATAAAAAGCTTTAACGGTAGACAGGCAGCAGGAGGTCATGGGAAGAAGCAACAGCTGGATCCCTGAACCATCCATTAACAACAGCTGGATCCCTGAACCACAGGAGTTGGCAATTCTTGTGATTGGAGACAATGAGGTTGCACCATTAATTAACTCAAATTTCTCTCCACGGATGTTGCCTGACTTGCTGAGTTTTTCCAGCATTTTCTGTTGTTATTGCACCATTAATTAGATAGGGTGAGCATTGATGGACCTGATTCTCCTATTGTGTCTTTGTACGGTTGGCAAGTATAAAAGAGAAGAGATAAATTAAGTAGAAGTGACTAGGTGACATCAAGGCTGGAGTTTAAAAGTTTGTAGAATATAGAAGGAAAGACTGAGGAATTCCAGTTTTAACGTCCTGGGAAAGGATAAGTAGAAGATGGTGCGGAGTCTTTCTATCAACATGGCGAGAAGGTAGTGAGCAGGAAGAGTGTGTAGGATGGTGTATTTGGAACTTAGAAGGAACATGACGGTGAAGTTCAGAGGAGCACTGTCCAGAGTATTGATAAAATAGGGAAAGGTTACAATGGGAGGAGGAGGTTGGAAGGCACAAATGGGAGAGGGGTCACCAATCAAATGACCAGCATCCTGCCCAGGACCTCCCCAGATATGGGAGCAGCGTCAAATCTTGGACGGAGTTGGGCTGTACAGAGAGGAAATAGTAATGATTACAGAGCAAACAGGAAATCTAAAACTTGTATTTTATAATTCATACCAAATAGTTTATCCTGTACTAATCCCCTGTTGAAGCATAAACTCGTATTACTATAAGATCTGCCACGTGATAATGCCATATAAAAAGTCACCACCAACTTACACCACCATCAATATGTGAAATACAATCATTGTATTTTATACAATCTATATTACACACAGTCCATATCATATACTGTGTACATTATACACAGTCCTATATATTACATGCAATTGGTATATATTCATTACAATTGGTATATATTCATTACAATCAGTGTATGTTATACTCTGTCAGTATATATTACAGTGTATATTTTACTAGATGGTCCAACATGGTCTTTTCTGGTTCTGTAAGTTCTTATCCTGTGCACAATCAACACACAGTCTCCTTGTCTTAATTCAAAGTTGCTTAATTCAATTTTCCAATAATGAATTTTCTTTAGCTCTAAGCGCCCACTTTCCTATGTTATTTACATTGCATAATTCATGTGATTGGATATTCCAACTTTTTAGTGCAAAGACAATTTTGAGTTATCAGAACATACATAAAATAGAAAATACCATGCAGTGGTTTACAGGCTATAATTTAATCTCAGTTGATTCTGTGGAGTCTTAAAAAAAACATTCAAGCTTTTGCCACAGTTTACAGTCTCAGTGGATCTACTAGATATAGATTACAGCCTTACAACTCACAGTTAACCATCTATTACCTTGCCCAGACTCTGGGTGACAGAACAGTCGAATCCTCAGTCTGGAGTACTTTAGGATAAAGCAGCAGTTGGTAAATAGAGGGGAGATTCCCTCTGGACCTGGCTAACCCCATGAGTTAGCTCAGTGTGGGCTATCCCCCAGTCTCTTTCTCCTTTACCTTTGTATTTGTCAGAGCTAATTGGCTGAAGTTGCCCTGCAGACTCTGGCGATCAGACGGCTGTGGGGTTGCTGTGCTGTTGGACACTTTCTGTGGGATCCCAGTCGCCAAGGAGCACCCTATGGGTGAGCCCCGATCTTCTATCGTGCCGCTTCTTCGTCGCTGCTACTTTTCGCTCTGCTGTTAAAGTGTTGAATTTTTTTTTTGGTTTGTGTCGAAGTCTGGTTGGAGAGGGCTCTGGATATTCCCGGCTCGGTTCACGCCTCCCACACGGGGGGAGAAGATTGCTGAATGACGCGTGTCCGTCCGTGGGAGGAGACGGGGGCGGCGAGGAACCCAGATCTGACCGAATAACAACCTCCATCGCCCGGGGAGATGCTGGATCAGAGGGCGGCAGGAGGCAGCAGACACAAGGCACAATGGAGGGCTTTTATTGAACAGAGAAGACAGTAACCGCACACTGCCGACTGAAAGAGTAGAAAGCCTCAACTCCTCCTCATCTCAGCTTTTGTTCATCTTTTTGTTCTTTTTCTTGCTTCATTCACTTTTTATTAAAATCATCTGCATTTTTAAAAACAAAATTTTATATCAAAAGAAGCAGCCTTGGGTTTTAGATATAAAGCCTCTTACATTGTCTTATATATATCCGTGGCTCAGTGGGTAGCGCTCAGAAGATTGTGGGTTCAAGTCCCACTCCAGAGACTTGAGCACAAAAATCTAGGCTGACAGTACTGAGGGAGTGCGGCACTGTCGGAGGGGCAGTACTGAGGGAGTGCTGCACTGTCGGAGGGTCAGTACTGAGGGAGTGTCGGAGGGGCGGTACTGAGGGAGTGCGGCACTGTCGGAGGGGCAGTACTGAGGGAGTGCTGCACTGTCGGAGGGGCGGTACTGAGGGAGCGCCGCACTGTCGGAGGGGCGGTACTGAGGGAGCGCCGCACTGTCGTAGGGTCAGTACTGAGGGAGCGCCGCACTGTCGGAGGGTCAGTACTGAGGGAGCGCCGCACTGTCGGAGGGGCAGTACTGAGGGAGCGCCGCACTGTCGGAGGGTCAGTACTGAGGGAGTGCGGCACTGTCGGAGGGTCAGTACTGAGGGAGCGCCGCACTGTCGGAGGGTCAGTACTGAGGGAGTGCGGCACTGTCGGAGGGGCAGTACTGAGGGAGTGCCGCACTGTCGGAGGGTCAGTACTGAGGGAGTGCGGCACTGTCGGAGGGTCAGTACTGAGAGAGTGCTGCACTGTCGGATGAGACGTTAAACCAAGGCCCTGTCTGCCTTCTCAGATGGATGTAAAAGATCCCATGGCACTATTGCAGCTGGTGGCCTGGCCAATATTTATACCTCATCAACATCACTAAAACAGATTATCTGGTCATTATCACATTGCTGTTTCTGGGAGCTTGCTGTGCGCAAAAGCCATTCGGTTCCTCAATACCGCTCCTCCCACAGCCCGTGTACACTCTCCCCTATCATGGACTCTACCCACCCATTCAAACTCCTCTCACAGCCCGTGTACACTCTCCCCTATCATGGACTCTACCCACCCATTTAATCTCCTCCCACAGCCCGTGTACACTCTCCCCTATCACGGACTCTACCCACCCATTTAATCTCCTCCCACAGCCCATGTACACTCTCCCCTATCATGGACTCTACCCACCCATTTAATCTCCTCCCACAGCCCATGTACACTCTCCCCTATCACGGACTCTACCCACCCATTTAATCTCCTCCCACAGCCCATGTACACTCTCCCCTATCACGGACTCTACCCACCCATTTAATCTCCTCCCACAGCCCATGTACACTCTCCCCTATCACGGACTCTACCCACCCATTTAATCTCCTCCCACAGCCCATGTACATTCTCCCCTATCATGGACTCTACCCACCCATTTAATCTCCTCCCACAGCCCGTGTACACTCTCCCCTATCACTGACTCTACCCACCCATTTAATCTCCTCCCACAGCCCGTGTACACTCTCCCCTATCATGGACTCTACCCACCCATTTAATCCCCTCCCACAGCCCATGTACACTCTCCCCTCTCACTGACTCTACCCACCCATTTAATCTCCTCCCACAGCCCGTGTACACTCTCCCCTCTCACTGACTCTACCCACCCATTTAATCTCCTCCCACAGCCCATGTACACTCTCCCCTATCACAGACTCTACCCACCCATTTAATCTCCTCCCACAGCCTGTGTACACTCGCCCCTATCACGGACTCTACCCACCCATTTAATCTCCTCCCACAGCCCATGTACACTCTCCCCTCTCACTGACTCTACCCACCCATTTAATCTCCTCCCACAGCCTGTGTACACTCTCCCATTAACATCACTTTGTGCACATCCTGGCTGTCTAACAAAGAACACATTTGTTTACCTGGGAACATCCTACGATCCATTGTCTCAGCCACAGGAGGGACATACAGAGGTAATCTAGGCTGCGGAAACTTTGCCTCAAAACAAGGTCGTACACTCAGGCAGAAAAATTTAAAACTGGATCATTTATCACAGAGAGAAAGAGACGACAACAAACAATTATATTCATTTCAGTCCTGTGTTTAATTTGTGTACTGGATGCTGTTAGTAGCCTTTGAGGACGAGTGATTTAATTGGGACCATTAAGGTGTCAAAAACCTGATTAAACAGATGCCTGTGGGGACCATGCGCACTCTGATGAAATCATTCAGAATTCAGATTCCCTTCAGTGAACTGCCAACCATCTGTAAAAAAGAAGGGGGTGGATAATTCAGAAATATCTCAGTGATTAGTTTGAAATAGAATTGTTGCGCAGTAAGAAAATTCTCACGGAATAAAAATGTGAGGGAGAAAGAGTATCATTTTAATAACTTTACACAAAGCATGTATAATTGTAGGTTTGATATCTTGGCACCTATGAAATGGTCTGGGCATGTTCATAGAAATCATCGGCACAGAAGGAGGCCACTCGGCCCATCGTGTCCGTGCCGACCGATAAAGATCTATCCAGCCTAACCCCACTTTCCAGCTCTTGGTCCGTGGCCTTGTAGGTTACGGCACTTCAAGTGCATATCCAAGTACTTTGAGAGTGAAGTTCAAGCAGTTTGTCAGTTGAACCCTGAGACGCTCCTCCACAGTCACAATAACCTGGAAAATGAGCCCATAATCTGAATCTCTCAATATTAGTGATTGTAATCCACTTGCAGCCATCCATTGTACTGTGGATAAAGCATGCATATGGGCCTTTGAGTCTTGAGTTGCTGTTCGATGACCTAATTCTACATGGCTTGTTCGTGGTTAGCCTCCAACGAGGCCTTACTGAGCTAAAAAGCGTGTCTTTTTGCTTTTGCAAATTTTTCTGAAGCCATTCTTTGGGTGGGGACAATTCTCTGTGCCACCGAACACAGTCTGACTGTTGGTAAGTATTTCTTTCTGTATTGCACCATCGTTTATGCCTTTCTAATGTTTTGCTAACATTAGCAAATTAAGGGGGTGAATTTCCACAGGGAGTTCTCCTGATCGTCCGCTGCCTGACATTTCCACATGTTTCTGGTCACAACACAACACCACCAGCTAATGATTATGTTTTCATTTGAAAAGTGAGGGATGTCTGTAGCTGAGAGTGCAATGAGACTTCTTAGAGCAAATTAGTAACATCAGCACTTGTCAGGTTGTGGAAAATATCCCATTTTCATCAATAATAGTCATTAAGTAAGATAATATAATGTGGAGACTGTAATGGGTTCCTGTTGTCTTCATAATAGGATTGTACAATGTATAAGTGGGACGACATCATCAGAATGAAGAAAGTAAAGTACTTGATACTTTTCCTTTTATTCATGGGATGGTGATCAGAAGTTTTTTTGCCCTCCCTATCTCGTGGGCGCTGAGACCAACTGTAGCACTCCTTAGCTCCGTGCTGTCTGAGATCAGTTAACACAGCACAGCCCAGAGATCAAAACTAGGGTCCCCCTGGTCTGCAAGGCTTGGCTATACACTGGGAGGGGAGGCGAGGGGGAATTTCATCCTATTTGAGCCTGTGCTGGTGACGGAGATCGTGGGGATTTCTGCTCAGCAACAACAAATTAAGTGACAGCACAAACATGGCAGTGAGTAAACAGTGAATTGTGTAGAGAACCAGAATAAGTTTGCAGAAATAAAGAGCAAAAACAAAGTTAATTAGCATACAGAGTGCTTATGTTGCGGGGGGGGGAGGGGGGGTAGGTGGTTTTTCTAACTTGAGTATGTTGACAGGGCCCTGGCTATTTATTTTTCTAATATATTCACTGGTGGGCTAGTCCTGGACGGCCACAATCAATCCCTGGCTTCATGTGCATCCCTCCTCCTCTCTGACGCAAATCTTTCCACCCACAGACTCCAGGCTACTCATTTGTGGATGCTGAGCTTTCTTCAGCCGCCCACTCAATTCTTATTTCAAGGGATTTTACCAAGGCCCAAAGAGAAAGGAATCTCACTCGACCCCCCTCTTAGCGGGTGTGTAAAGCAGCACATTTCAAAAGAGTACACCTGTAAACGAAGCGTTGTTGAGTAAGTATCTTAACCCATTCACTGTGCCCTGCTCTTGTAAGGTCAATTGTCGCAGCCTGGTCCCTTTCTGCACAGTTGTATTGGTGTTTTATTGAGGTGGAAACAAAGGCAAGGGAATCTTTAGTGGTGGGTGAATTAGGGACTGGGTGGTACAGTCTGATAGATCATTGCCCTTTCATTTCTAAAACCTGATTTGATATACAGCCCAAACTGATTAACATTCTGCCAGCTGTATGAGCCTAAAGTGAAATGAGTTTGCTAAGTCTCAAGCCACCTCGTGGGTGTGAATCGACAGAGTAAAAATGGCTGTAATTTACTACAAATTGGCACCCACAGCCTCACTCAAAAAGGCTTTAAGGATGGCTGGTGTGGGAACTGGAAATTTGATACTGATGCAGGAGGCGGTGCTCTATTGAGTTAGATTGTTGGGTCAGAGCAAAGGGAACTTTGGAACACAAAGGGGTGGTTAGATCCCATTTAGAGTAACTGTGTTCAGTTCTGGGCCCCGCCCCTCAGGAAGGATACATTGGCCTTGAAGGGGGAGCAGCGCAGATTCACCAGAATAATACTGGGGGCTAAAAGGGTTAAATTATGAAGACAGGTTGCACAGACTGGGCTTGTGTTCCCTCGAGTATAGAAGATTAAGAGGTGATCTAATCGAGGTGTTTAAGATGATTAAAGGAGTTGATCGGGTGGAGAGAGAGAAACTATTTCCTCTGGTGGGGGTTAGTCCAGAACAAGGGGGCATAGCCTTAAAATTAGAGCCAGGCCGTTCCGGGGTGATGTCAGGAAGCACTTCTTCACACGAAGGGGAGTGGAAATCTGGAACTCTCCCCCCAAAAAAACTATTGAGGCTGGAGGTCAATTGGAGCTTTCAAAACTGAGATTGAGAGATTTTTGCTAGGCAAGGGTATTAAAGGTTACAGAACCAAGGCGGGTAATTGGCATTAAGATAAAGATCAGCCATTAATGGTGGAACAGGCTCGAGGGGCTGAATGGCCTCCTCCTGTTCCTATGTTCCTAATTTTATCCTGCATCATAAACAGAGACCGTTGGAACCACTCAGCGGGTCAGGCAGCATCTGTGGACAGAGCAGATAAGTTAACAGTTTTAACGATGGACCCAGAGCTGAAACATAAACTCCTCTGTCCCCTCCACAGATGCTGCCTGACCCGCTGAGTGTTCCCAGCATTTTCTGTTTTGTTTCAGATTTCCAGCACCCGCAGCTCTTTTGTCTTCTGGTTATCCTGCGTCAAACTGTTTGGCCCAGAGGATACATTTTCTTGATGATATCACATTAAGAACATAAGAACTTGTAGGAACAGAAAAAGCCCATTAGGCCTAACAAGACTGTCCCTTTCGGGGAGTCAGGCTGAAGCGCCTCCGCACAGCACCAACTCATCGAGGGAGCTTGAGATGACGCTATGAATTACACACAGAATAACACGTAGGCTGTAGTTTGTTACGAATCTGTAACACATTGAAGGATTGAGGTGACATCATGAACCATAAGAGTAAAGTCTGAATGTCATAGCGTCATCTCAAACTCCCTCATTTGCTTATGCTGTGGGAGATGCTTAAGCCTACGTGTTATCCTTTGATGATATTCTGTGCGTTATGGGGAATATAGCACCCTGTATATGTCACATAGAGTGTATGTTATAAGATGGCACTCCATTCAAAAGGTTCAGACGATGTCCTATGCGTCTACTCTTCTAATTGGACCAATCAGGATGACACCAATCAGGACGACACTGGGTTGCCCCAGTGTCATCAATCCAATTAAAAAATAATCTAACAAAAGTGCCCTCTTTTAAAGGGGCACAACTAATAGGAAACTGAATCATAAAGATAAAAGGAAACATGTGAAAATTAAATGAAAATGTTTCCACCCGTGTCGACAATACACTCATATAGAATCATAGAAAGTTACAGCACGGAAGGAGGCCATTCGGCCCATCGTGTCCGCGCCGGCCAACAAAGAGCGATCCCAGCCTAATCCCACTTCCCAGCTCTTGGTCCGTAGCCCTGCAGGTTACAGCATCCCAAGTGCACATCCAAGCCTCTCATAATTTTATACACCTCAATAAGGTCTCCCCTCAGCCTCCTCTGTTCCAAGGAAAACAGACCCAGCCTATCCAGCCTTTCCTCATAGCTAAGATTCTCTACTCCCGGCAACATCCTTGTAAATCTCCTCTGTACCCTCTCTAGTGCAATCACATCTTTCCTGTAATGTGGTGACCAGAACTGCACGCAGTACTCTAGCTGAGGCCTAACTAGTGTTTTATACAGTTGAAGCATAACCCCCCTGCTCTTGTATTCTATGCCTCGGCTAATAAAGGCAAGCATTCCATATGCCTTCTTAACCACCTTATCTACCTGGCCTGCTACCTTCAGGGATCTGTGGACATGCACTCCAAGGTCCCTTTGTTCCTCTATGCTACTCAGTGTCCTACCATTTAATGTGTATTCCCTTTCCTTGTTAGCCCTCCCCAAATGCATTACCTCGCCCTTCTCTGGATTGAATTCCATTTGCCACTGTTCTGCCCACCTGACCAATTTATTGATATCTTCCTGCAGTCTACAGCTTCCTTCTTCAGTATCAACCACACAGCCGATTTTAGTATCATCTGCAAACTTCTTAATCATACCCGCTATATTCAAGTCTAGATCATTGATATATACCACAAAAAGCCAGGGACCCAGTACTGAGCCCTGCGGAACCCCACTGGAAACAGCCTTCCAGTCACAAAAACACCCATCAACCATTACCCTCTGCTTCCTGCCTCCGAGCCAGTTTTGAATCCAACTTGACACTTTGCCCTGGATCCCATGGGCTTTTAACTTCATGACCAGTCTGCCATGTGGAACCCTATCAAAAGCCTTGCTAAAGTCCATATATACTACATCAAACACATCTACCCTCCTTGTTACCTCCTCAAAAAATTCAATCAAGTTTGTCAGACACGACCTTCCCTTAACAAATCCGTGCTGACTATCCTTGATTAATCTGTGTCTTTCTAAATGAAGATTTATCCTGTCCTTCAGAATTCTTTCCAATAATTTTCCCACCACCGAGGTTAGGCTGACTGGCCTGTAATTACTCGGTCTATCCTTTTCTCCCTTTTTAAACAAGGGTACCACATTAGCAGTCCTTCAGTCCTCCGGCACCACACCTGAAGCCAGAGAGGATTGGAAAATGATGGTCAGGGCCTCTGCTATTTCCTGTTTTGCTTCGCTCAACAGCCTGGGATACATTTCATCTGGGCCTGGGGATTTATCCACTTTTAAAGCTGCTAAACCCCTTAATACTTCCTCTCTCACTATGTTTATTTCATCTAATATTTCACACTCCTCGCCCCTGATAGCAATGTCTGCTTCGCCCCTCTCTTTTGTGAAAACAGACGCAAAGTGTTCATTAAGAACCCTACCAACGTCTCCCGCCTCCACACACAGATTACCCTCATGATCTCTAATAGGCCCTACCCTTTCTTTAGTTATCCTCTTACTCTTAATATATTTATAAAACATCTTTGGGTGTTCCTTGATTTTACTTGCCAAGAATTTTTCATGCTCTCTCTTTGCTTTCCTAATATCCTGTTTAATTGCACCCCTGCACTTTCTGTACTCCTCTAAAGATTCTGCAGTATTTAGCCCTCGGTATCTGTCATACGCCTCCCTTTTTTTCTTTATCCTACCCTGTATGCCCCTAGACATCCGGGGGGCTCTAGATTTGTTAGTCTCACCTTTTTTCTTTAAGGGCACATATTTGATCTGAACCCTCCGGATCTCCTCCTTGAATGCCTCCCACTGCTCTGACACTGATTTACCTTCAACTAGCTGTTTCCAGTCCACTATGGCTAAATCCCCTCTGAGCTTAGCAAAATTTGCTTTTCCCCAATTTAGAATTTTTATTCCTGGTCTATCCTTGTCCTTTTCCATAACTACCTTAAATCTAACTGAATTATGCTCCCCCACTGATACCCTTTCCACGTGCCCAGCTTCATTCCCTAAAACTAAGTCCAGAATCGCCCCCTCCCTAAAACTAAGTCCAGAATCGCCCCCTCCCTAAAACTAAGTCCAGAATCGCCCCCTCCCTTGTTGGGCTTGCTACATACTGGCTAAAAAAGTTCTCCTGGATGTATTTTAGGAATTCCGCACCCTCTATACCCTTCATACTAATTTTATCCCAGTTAACTCCAGTCCCTGCGGTGCCCACCAGTCGCAGAAGGCCTCAAGCGTACCGCGGGCACTGTGTGGTCCCTCCCCAGGGCCACCCGGGCGAGGACAAGGCCTCAAGCGTACCGCGGGCACTGCGTGGTCCCTCCCCAGGGCCACCCGGGCGAGGACAAGGCCTCAAGCGTACCGCGGGCACTGTGTGGTCCCTCCCCAGGGCCACCCGGGCGAGGACAAGGCCTCAAGCGTACCGCGGGCACTGTGGTCCCTCCCCAGGGCTACCCGGGCGTGGAGAAGGCCTCAAGCGTACCGCGGGCACTGCGTCGTACCTCCCCAGGGCCACCCGGGCGTGGAGAAGGCCTCAAGCGTACCGCGGGCACTGCGTCGTACCTCCCCAGGGCCACCCGGGCGAGGACAAGGCCTCAAGCGTACCGCGGGCACTGTGGTCCCTCCCCAGGGCCACCCGGGCGAGGACAAGGCCTCAAGCGTACCGCGGGCACTGCGTGGTCCCTCCCCAGGGCCACCCGGGCGAGGACAAGGCCTCAAGCGTACCGCGGGCACTGCGTGGTCCCTCCCCAGGGCCACCCGGGCGAGGACAAGGCCTCAAGCGTACCGCGGGCACTGCGTGGTCCCTCCCCAGGGCCACCCGGGCGAGGACAAGGCCTCAAGCGTACCGCGGGCACTGCGTGGTCCCTCCCCAGGGCCACCCGGGCGAGGACAAGGCCTCAAGCGTACCGCGGGCACTGCGTGGTCCCTCCCCAGGGCCACCCGGGCGAGGACAAGGCCTCAAGCGTACCGCGGGCACTGCGTGGTCCCTCCCCAGGGCCACCCGGGCGAGGACAAGGCCTCAAGCGTACCGCGGGCACTGTGTGGTCCCTCCCCAGGGCCACCCGGGCGAGGACAAGGCCTCAAGCGTACCGCGGGAACTGTGGTCCCTCCCCAGGGCCACCCGGGCGAGGACAAGGCCTCAAGCGTACCGCGGGCACTGCGTCGTACCTCCCCAGGGCCACCCGGGCGAGGACAAGGCCTCAAGCGTACCGCGGGCACTGTGGTCCCTCCCCAGGGCCACCCGGGCGAGGACAAGGCCTCAAGCGTACCGCGGGCACTGTGTGGTCCCTCCCCAGGGCCACCCGGGCGAGGACAAGGCCTCAAGCGTACCGTGGGCACTGTGTGGTCCCTCCCCAGGGCCACCCGGGCGTGGACAAGTCCTCAAGCGTACCGCGGGCACTGTGTGGTCCCTCCCCAGGGCCACCCGGGCGAGGACAAGGCCTCAAGCGTACCGCGGGCGCTGCGTCGTACCTCCCCAGGGCCACCCGGGCGAGGACAAGGCCTCAAGCGTACCGCGGGCACTGCGTCGTACCTCCCGGGCGAGGACAAGGCCTCAACCGTACCGCGGGCGCTGCGTCGTACCTCCCCAGGGCCACCCGGGCGAGGACAAGGCCTCAAGCGTACCGCGGGCGCTGCGTCGTACCTCCCCAGGGCCACCCGGGCGAGGACAAGGCCTCAAGCGTACCGCGGGCACTGCGTCGTACCTCCCGGGCGAGGACAAGGCCTCAAGCGTACCGCGGGCGCTGCGTCGTACCTCCCCAGGGCCACCCGGGCGAGGACAAGGCCTCAAGCGTACCGCGGGCACTGCGTGGTCCCTCCCCAGGGCCACCCTGGCGAGGACAAGGCCTCAAGCGTACCGCGGGCACTGCGTGGGCCCTCCCCAGGGCCACCCGGGCGAGGACAAGGCCTCAAGCGTATCGCGAGCACTGCGTGGTCCCTCCCCAGGGCCACCCGGGCGAGGACAAGGCCTCAAGCGTACCGCGAGCACTGCGTCGTACCTCCCCAGGGCCACCCGGGCGAGGACAAGGCCTCAAGCGTACCGCGGGCACTGCGTGGTCCCTCCCCAGGGCCACCCGGGCGAGGAAAAGGCCTCAAGCGTACCGCGGGCACTGCGTGGTCCCTCCCCAGGGCCACCCGGGCAAGGAAAAGGCCTCAAGTGTACCGCGAGCACTGCGTGGTCCCTCCCCAGGGCCACCCGGGCGAGGACAAGGCCGTGGATGTCATGTGCTTCTGTTTCTCAGTTGAACCCTGAAGTTGAACTTGTCTCTTAAATTAGCTGAGAGATATTTGGTGTTCTTTATAATCCCTCTGGCAGATGGGCTGTGGAAGGCTAGGGACAGAGGAGGTGGGTTATGTGAATGGGGAGCAAAAACAGAAAACACTGGAAATGCACAGCAAGTCAGTCAGCAGCCGGAAAGAGAAAAGGCAGGTGATGACATTTTGGGTATGTCCCCTTCTTCGGACTGAAGGCTGAGTGATAAACAAACTATCTATTGCAAATAGTTAGAACTCTGACGAAGGGTTTCGACCCGAAACGTTGACTCTGTTTCTCTCTCCACGGATGTTGCCTGGCCTGCTGAGTTTTTCCAGCGTCCTCTGTTGTTATTTCGCTCTGATTTTACTCTCTTTCCCCTGTTGAAGTGCTGGTTTTCACTCAGTGACTCCACCCATTCACGGATAAGCTCACGGGTAGATTTTGACTTTGTGCGATGGCGTAAAACAGGTGATAGCGAATCGGCAGCTCGTTTTATATCTCTCCCAATTATTATTTCTATTGACTTCAGAGGGAGAGTTGTACAACAGGCTGCCGATTTGCTATCACCCGTTTTACACTATCACATAAAGTCCAGATCTACCCCACAGAGTTGCGCTGTGGATGGAAACCCACTTTGGCATTGTGAAGGGGATTGTGGGGAGACACTGTGTGTGTATTAGGCCATGTCCTATCAATTTATGGCACAGCACACTACTGCATGCCTGAGCTGTGCCCACTTCACCACTGTCTTTGTAAATAGCTGCATTAACTACACACTGAGCTTTGAAAAAGTTAAGTTCAAAAAGCTAAGAAAATGGTAGAAAGGCACAATTGACATCATAAATGAAATATTTCAGTGAACAGTTCATTAAAGACATGATAAATGAACAGGGGCGTTGGAACTGGGGGAAGTGTGGGTGGAGGCTGCGGGGGAGGGGGCTTTATTATGTTGTAAATACAGAAAATAACAGGGTTTCTGATTTGGTTCCATTAAGTGGAAAAAAAGATGCAAGTAATAAAAATCCCCCAGCACAGAACGAGACAGAAGGAAGGAGCTGTGAGCATGACAGGGCCGAATCTGGCAGCTGTGACTTTCGGTTTCCCAGCCAGACCCCAAATATGGTGACAAGAAACAGGAAGTAACAGGGAAGAAGGGTGTTTTAGACAGGGTACGAATACTACTGTGTAACATGCAGCGCACTGTCGAGCCCAGACAGTTCAAATCACAAGGTTTAAAGAGGCATTAGTACCAGTTTTGAGGGAGGGATAATAATGTTTGAAAAGCTGAGCACCGCTTTATGTTCATCTGTTTTGAGGAGTATCCCTTTTTTCATGTAATTTTTGTAACCTCTTTGACATGAATCAGTCATTCATGAAAGAAAGACTTATGAAATAATACTGAGTGGCCTGCGGGTGGCGCTGTCCAGGGAGAGTATAAATACTCGGGCACGGGCCCAGCTTGCGCAGGACATTCTTAACAGGAACTAGTGAAGAACACAACTAGACCTCCATGTTGTAAAACAGTTGATTAAAGCTTTGTTTAACGCTTAGACCAAGTGCCTAGTAGTTTTCTTACGTCACTCTTTCCTTGTTTGATGCCTCTAAGGGGGCAGATGCATGACCTGCTCTGAGGTCACTGCCAACGCCTCCTGTAGCTGGCCACCAGGAAATGCCAGGGAGCGCACAGGCACGGCACTCTTCAGATTCTTTGACCAAACTTGCTTCCATCCCCCAGTGCACGTCACTGGAGGTTAGTGTGTGTAATGCTGTGCGCCATTCTGCCGTTTATCACATGGAAACAACATGATGGCGTGCAATGACTTCGCACAATCATAGAATGCTACAGGCCATTCGGCCCGTCGGCTTTGCAGCAGTGTTCTTTCCCCATGACCCAGCCTAAGCCCACTCTCCTACTCACTCCCCATACTCTTTTTCAAGTAACTATCTAATTCCCTTTTAAAAGAATTCATAGACTCTGCTTCACCAATGGTTTGTAACAGAGAATGCCACAGTCCAACTACAACAACAACAACTTGTCTTTATACAGCGCCTTTAACGTAGTAAAACGTCCCAAGGCGCTGCACAGGAGTATTTTAAGACAAAAAATTTGACACCGAGCCACATAAGGATAAATTAGGTTAGGTGACCAAAAGCTTGGTCAAAGAGGTATGTTTTAAGGAGGGTAGTGAGTCCCAGACAGTGTGTATGGAGTGGGGTGGACAGAGTGAGTCCCGCACATCAAGGTTCCACTGCTCCTCTACTCTATTTAAAATCTTACAATTTTGCAGTTTTACACAATCTCCGTCATAATTTGCCATACCTGCAATTTGGTGTCATCAGCAAATTTTGATCTTGTCCCCGCAATTCCTAATGTAGGAAATGCGGCAGCCAATTTGTGCACAGCAAAGTCCCACAAACAGCAATGTGATAATTAGGTGTTGTTTGAGGGATAAATATTGGGCCCAGGACACCGGGGAGAACTCCCCCCAGCTCTTCTTCAAAATAGTGGCTGTGGGATCTTTTCCATCCACCTGAGAGAGCAGACGGGGCCTCGGTTTAACGTCTCATCTGAAGGACGGCACCTCTGGCAGTGCAGCACTCCCTCAGTACTGCACAGGAGTGTCAACCTAGATTTTTGTGCTCAAGTCCCTGGAGTGGGGCTTGAACCCACAGCCTTCTGATTCAGAGGCGATTATGCAGAATAACACAGGTAGGAGGAATATGTTTCAAAGAAATGACATCTCCGGGTTGAAATGGCATTGGTACAACTGCTTGAACTTGCATTTGTGGCTTGTGGTGTCATCAATACCCCTCAATGTGTTATAGCTTCTAACATACCCGCCTACATGCTACCTTATGCAACAGCATCAAACGTATTGTTATTTTCAACAGAGATGAAAAATTCTAAATCTTGGACCATTTTTGGCTCCCAGGGAATTGCGCACCTTGTAATGCTTCTTGAAAATCGACGACGGGATTACCAATCTGGAATGTTTCAGAGACGTTTCTTAGTTTACTTTGAAAACATGTTAAACGCTTTTGATATTTCTAATAAGTACTGACCTATTTTCTGTAATCACTTGCTGAACTTGCAAAGACTGTGTCACGGTAGTTAGTCCTGAAGTTTGCATGTTGTCATCACATATCAACGTAATGCAGTGTCAAGGCAGATGCAATTGGGGGAGTAAATTACCAAAACTGAATAAATGTCCTGCCTCACAGTATGAAAGCTGTTAAAATAAAGTGACTGCAGTCAGAGAAAATGTATGCGTTCATTGTTTGATGCATTGCCTGGTGTATCACTGAGCTATACAGAGCAGAGAGGCCCCAGGTTTGCAGTGTGTTAATTGACCTCAGCTCGGCTGGCAGTGGGGATGCCAACATTGGCCTCAGAGCCCCTGGGCTAGGGCGGGAGTAGGGTTGCCAACCCGTCAGGATTGTCCTGGAGTCTCCAGGAATTAATCTCCCGAACACTGCTGAGAGCAACTCCAGGGAAAAGAAATCATAGGGTCATTAAAAAGGATTGCGTGGTTTTTACCATTTTCTTTTGTTTATTAGTTATGAGAAATATTGGAGATGGAGGAAAAGGCTGTTTGACTGACGGTCAAGAATCACCCAATCGGGTAAGGAAGAGTCTGTTTGCTTTCCAATGGGTGTGGGAAGGCGGGGCGCTGCAAGGATGGACGTATCGGGCGACCAATGGCGGGAGCGGGACATTTGAAGACATGAGGTCATGTGATGGAACCTCCAGGAATCTTGCCAACCAGAGTTGGTGGCAACAACAACTTGTATTTATATAGCGCCTTTAACGTAGTAAAACGTCCCAAGGCGCTGCACAGGAGTATTATAAAAACAAAATTTGACACCGAACCACATAAGGAAATATTAGGGCAGGTGACCAAAAGCTTGGTCAAAGAGGTAGGTTTTAAGGAGCATCTTAAAGGAGGAGAGAGAGGCAGAGAGGTTTAGGGAGGGAATTCCAGAGCTTAGGGCCCAGGCAGCTGAAGGCACAGCCGCCAATGGCGGAGCGATTAAAATCGGAGCTGCTCAAGAGGCCAGAATTAGAGGAGCTCAGATATCTCGGGGGGTTGTGGGGCTGAAGGAGATTACAGAGTTATGGAGGGGCGAGACCATGGAGGGATTTGAAAACAAGGATGAGAATTTTAAAATCAAGGCGTTGCTTAACCGGGAGCCAATGTAGGTCAACGAGCACAGGGGTGATGGGTGAAACGGACTTGGTGCAAGTTAGGACACGGGCAGCCGAGTTTTGGATGACCTCAAGTTTACGGAAGGTAGAACTTGGGAGGCCAGCCAGGAGTGTGTTGGAATAGTCAAGTCTAGAGGTGATAAAGGCATGGATGAGGGTTTCAGCAGCGGATGGGCTGAGGCAGGGGCAGAGTTGAGCGATGTTCTGGAGATGAAAATAGGCGGTTGGCGCGGATATGTGGTCGGAAGCTCATCTTGGGGTCAAATTATGACACCAAGGTTGGGAACAATCTGGTTCAGCCTCAGACAGTTAGCAGGGAGAGGCAACCCTAGGGGAGGCAGAAAAGAGAGTCGAAGTTGCTGCTTATCATTATCCACTGACTAGTAAGGAAGGTGCATGTGTCAATGATAGAACTGGACTTTTGCTGTGCTGCTCCTGTATTCGGTATTTGCTGACACTGTCTAGGCTCGCATATTAAAAATGGCCAGTTGGGAGAGATCCCATTGGGCAACTGCTGCCTGTAGACAAACCCCATCAAAGAGTTAGTGTCTTTGGAAGAGAAATGAGAAACAAAATAAAATTGATACTTTTCTTCTTTACACCTTTAAAACTTTTAAAACCTTTAAAGCCTTGCCACCCCCGGAAGACCAGGTGCTCACTCTGTCGACCTCCGACGTAAGGGGTGTTCTACGTGGAGTGAACACACGTAAGGCTGCTGGACCTGATAGCATCCCTGGACGGGTACTCAAGGAATGTGCTGATCAGCTGGCTGATGTCTTCACCGCCATCTTCAATCTGTCATTGGCCCAGGCAGTAGTCCCTACATGCTTCAAGACCGCTACCATTATTCCTGTGCCAAAGCAAACGGCTGTGACGTGTCTGAATGACTATCGACCTGTTGCACTCTCACCCATCATAATGAAGTGTTTCGAGAGACTGGTCCTGGCTCACATCAAAGCCAGTGTTCCTGCCTCTCTTGACCAACACCAGTTTGCCTACCGTGCAAACAGATCAACGGAGGATGCAATCACAACTGCTCTACACTCTGCACTGAATCACTTAGATGGTAAGGAGACCTACATCAGAATGCTGTTTATAGACTACAGCTCAGCATTCAACACTATCGTCCCCAACAAGCTGGCCACCAAACTCCACACTCTTGGCCTGAACACTTCCCTCTGCAACTGGACCCTGGACTTCCTAACAAACAGACCCCAGTCTGTCAAATTAGGTAACCACACCTCCCTCCCCCCCCCTGACCCTGAACACGGGGGCCCCACAAGGATGTGTGCTGAGCCCCCTCCTCTACTCCCTCTTCACCCACGACTGTGTGGCTGTTCATGGTTCCAACACCATCATCAAGTTTGCGGATGATACCACGGTGGTAGGCCAGATCACCAACAACGATGAGTCAGCCTACAGGGAGGAGGTCCAGCATCTCGTGAAGTGGTGCACTGATAACAACCTGGCCCTTAACATCAAGAAAACCAAAGAAATCATTGTGGACTTCAGGAAGTCCAAAGGCGGAAGTCACACCCCCATCCACATCCATGGGGCTGTGGTGGAAAGGGTGGACAGCTTTAAGTTCCTCGGAGTCCACATCACGGAAGACCTCTCCTGGTCACTCAATACCTCCTCTCTGGTGAAGAAGGCCCAGCAGCGCCTATATTTCCTAAGGAGGCTGAAGGGATGTAACCTGTCACCCCTGATCCTCTCTAACTTTTACCGCTGCACAATAGAGAGCATCCTGACGAACTGTATCACAGTATGGTATGGCAGCTGTAGCTACTATGACCGGAAAGCCCTGCAGCGGGTAATCAAAACTGCCCAACGCATTACCGGCACCCGGCTACCGACCATAGAGCACATCTACCAGAAACGCTGTTTACGGAGGTCACGGTCCATCATCAAAGACCCTACCCACCCCAGCCACAGTCTGTTCGCCCTCCTGCCATCTGGGAGACGCTACAGATGCATTCGCACCGGTACGACCAGATTTAGGAACAGCTTCTTTCCCAGGGCTGTCATCCTACTGAACTCCACAAATAAACTCTAAAGCCTGCACATCTGCCAATGCACTTTATTATGGTTATGTTTATGTATTACAAGCCAAATGAATGTTGTATGTTTAAATGTCTCCAAATGTACACTCTCGGGAGCCGCAAGCCTACGTTTCGTTGTACTGCACTTGTGCACTAACAATGACAATAAAAGTTGATTATTATTATTATAACTTCTCGCAGTTGTTGGTGTCACTCACTCCTCTGTTCCCGCCCACCAGGACAGGCTGATTCAAACTTCGTTGAAAACAGGAAGTCCCGCCTCCTCCTCGCGCCTATTGGCTAATACGACATTGGTCTGTCAGCCTGTGAAGGGGCGGGAGTTGGTGATTGGCGGTCGAGCCTGTCAATCAGCCGCGGGAGTTGGTGATTGGCGGGCAGCCTGTCAATCATCCGCCGGACCCGTTGCCGGGGGTGAAGTTGGGCTGCCGCCTCACGCTTGTTAGGCCTGGGTTGCTGATGGCGGGAGGGATGAATTGCCGCGGAGTTTTGCGGCTGAAAGACTGGCGCGTGTGGCTCGTTTCGGCGGCTTGTTTGTTGTTAGGCCGGCGGGTTTGTGCGGCGGCCCCAGGTACGGAAAGGGGAGCTTCTGGAGTGGCGGGGAACGTTTGATTTTTTTGGAGGCGAGGCGAGGCCGGCGGCTGCTCGTTCCACTCACGGTGCATAGCCGCTGTGCTCGGGCCTTGACTTAGCCCTTTCCTCAGCTGCTGTCTCTGGCTGCTATCCATGGGTGTTGGCCACTCTCTGGTATCTTGGCCACAGTGACCATTCTGCTGCTGGCAGAGAGGCTGTTGGCAAGTTCTTTGGCCATTTTAGGGGGTATCCTGGCACCTTGTACCCACCCCCACACACAATTCACAATTCACAATTCAAATCGCTTTATTGGCATGATAAGTTACATCTTATGTTGCCAAAGCATCAAAATACATTTATGGTTTACCACATAAACGCAGTTCTATTCATACAGTGTATAAACAGGTATATCCCTGAGTGTATAAATATACATTCGCATTGTTTATATATATTCTTTTCTTAGTTTACTGGTTGTCCCTCTGTTCATGGCAAGCTGTAACATAGTGTGCCGCCAGTGTTATACAGCTTCTCTCCTCTCCCAGTAGGAATGGGAGTTTTTGGTTGTCATTCAGATTTCTGAAATCAAGGCATATTTGTGAGAATTTTTGGTAGAAATTCTCCCTGATGCCCTGATATTTTCCACAAGCTGTGAGGAAGTGCATCTCTGTCTCCACCACTCCCTGACTGCAGTGCGAGCATATCCTGTCCTCTCTTGGCAGCCTGGTCTGCCTGTGTCTGCCTTTTTCGATCGCTAGGCTATGTTCGCTAAGTCTGTACCTTGTCAAGGTTCTTCTCAGTTTGTTATCCTTTACCATGGTCAGGTAATCAGCTATGTTGTATTGTCTGTTTAGGGCCAAGTAGCAATTGAGTTTGCTTTGGGTTTTTGTTGTTTCTGCCCAATATGTCAGATATTTTTCCTTTTGCTTAGCGACGATTGTGTTGGGTCGAATTCTTTGTGTTACCCTGTCACTGTCCTGGGGCTGGTTATTGTTAGTATTGTTAGTAGTTACTTCACTGAGTCCCAGGACTAGTTGACTGAGGGTATTCTTCTTTATGGTCAGCTCTTGGCATTTCAGGGCGTCGTAGTGATAGCATTGGGGATTGCTCATTTGTAGGTGATTCTAAAATTTGGTGGCTCTTTTTTGGATAGTGATTATTAATGGATATTGGCCTAGTTCCGCCCTGCATGCATTGTTTACTGTTTTCCTTTGAGTCCGGAGGATACTTTTACAGAATTCTGCATGTAGGATCTCAATTGGGTGTTTGTCCCATTTTGCAAATTCTTGTTGAGTTAGCGGTCCCCATACCTCACTGCCATAGAGTGCAATTGGTTCAATTACTGATTTGAAAATTTTGAGCCAAATGCTAATTGGGATTTCTATTTGGATTGATTTTTTGATGGCATAGAAAGCCCTTCTTGCTTTCTCTTTCAGTTCATTCACAGCCAGTTTGAAGTTTCCCGTAGAACTGATTTTTAAGCCCAAGTATGTGTAGTTAGTGGTTTGTTCAATTTTGGTTGTTCCTACTGTGAAATTTATTTTGGGTCCCTGATGTTTGGATCTTTGCTGGAACACAAGGACTTTGGTTTTTTGGGGATTTATTGTCAGGGCCCAAGTCTGGCAGTACGACTCCAGCAGGTCCAGGTTTTGCTGTAGCCCCTCTTTAGTAGGTGACAGCAGAACCAGGTCGTCTGCATAGAGGAGGAATTTAACCTTGGATTCATATAGGGTGAGGCCGGGTGCTGTAGATTGTTCAAGTAGTTTTGCCAATCCATTTATGTAAATATTAAAGAGTGTCGGTGAGATTGGCGAGCCCTGCGTCACCCCCCGCCCCTGTGGGAAGTATTTTGTTTGTTTGTCTCCAATTTTAACTGCACATTTGTTGTTTGTATACATTGATTTAATTACATCATATGTTTTCCCTCCTACCCCACTTTCGATAAGTTTCAGGAATAAACCGTCATGCCAGATGGAGTCGAAAGCCTTCTGGAAATCTACAAAGCATGCGTAGATTTTGCTTTTGTTATGGTGAACGTGTTTGTCAATTAGGGTCTGTAGGGTGAAGATATGATCGGATGTTCTATAGTTTGGCAGGAATCCAATTTGGCTTTTACTCAAGACATTGTGCTCCTCAAGGAAGTTTATAAGTCTTTTGTTTATGATGCTACAGAATACCTTCCCCAGGTTACTGTTTACACAGATGCCTCGATAGTTGTTTGGGTCGATTTTGTCCCCACTTTTGTATATGGGCGTTATGAGTCCTTTGTTCCAGATATCAGGGAAATAACCGACACTCAGAACCAAGTTGAAGAGTTTTAGGATAGCCAGTTTCATTTTGTCGTCTGTGTGTTTAATCATCTCGTTTAGTATGCCGTCTGTCCCGCAGGCTTTTCCTGGTCGCAGGTCCTTGAGTTTTTCAAGAAGTTCTTTTTCTGTTATTATGGCGTCCAGCGGGTTTTGGTTATCTTTTATGGCCATTTCTAGCTTTTCCAGTTTTTTGCATATTTGGTGTTGCTCTGGTCTTAGTGTGTTTTTCTGGTATAATTTTTCAAAGTGGTTTACCCATGTGTCCCCATTTTGAATGGCCAAATCGTCGTGTTGTTTTTTGTGTAGTGTTTTCAAGTTTTCCCAGAAACAATTGGAATCTATGGATTCCTCCATGGAGCTGAGTGTATTCTTAATATATTGCTCTTTTTTGGTTCTGAGTGTGTTTCTGTATTGTGTTAGTGTCTGACAATAAGTAAGGCGTAGTTCCTCGTTTTCTGGATGTCTGTGTTTTTGGTTTGATATTTTTCTAAGTTTTTTCCTCATGTTATGGCAATCTCGGTCAAACCATTTTTCATAGTTTTTTGTTTTGGGTTTGTTCTTGCGAGCTTTCAAGTTTGCATTTGTTGCCAAATTATCAAAAATATTGTTTAGTTTACTAACTGCCCGGTTTACGCCTTCTTTATTGTGAGTGTATATGTTATCCAGAAAGGTGTCTAAGAGAGCTTGAGTTGATGCATTGCTAATTGTTTTCTGGTATTTTTCCGTGTCGTTTTTGGCCCATCTGTACGATTTTTTGGTGTTGTACAGTTTACTGGGTTGTGTTTCTATGTTGTTTGTTTCTGTCTTTTTGAGGAACATAGTAATTTGACTGTGATCTGACAGTGTTGTTTGTGGTTTGACTGTGAATGCTCTGAAAGAGGATGGGTCTAAGTCTGTAATCATATACACACACACTTTCTAGCAAAGGGTCACTGCCTGCTGATCAGGAACTCTGCTGCCATCATGCATAAAGTGTGCCAGCTCAACACAGATCAGGGATCAAACCTGGAAACTTGGGTGTGGCTCAGGATATGTGGCACAATTGCCTACTGTGTCCTGGTCAATATTTATCCCTCAACCAACATCACTGAAACAGATGATCTCATTATCACGTTGCTGTTTGTGGGAGCTTGCTGTGCACAAAATGGTTGCTGTGTTTCCCACATTACAACAGTGACTACACTTCAAAAGTACTTCCTTGACTGTAAAGTGCTTTGGGACAGCCTGAGGTTGTGAAAGACGCTGTAGAAATGCAAGTCTTTTTACTGAGCCACAAGTTGTGGGTTCAAGTCCTACTCCTGGGTTTGAGGGCAATAATACAAGCTGGCACTCTGGTGTGGTGCGAGCTGATAGCTGCACTGTCAGAGGTGCTGTCCTTCTGATAAATTGAGGCCACATCTGCCTGCTCCCGTGGTTCAGGAAAAGCAGGGAATTCTCCCAGCGACCTGGTCAATATTCCTCCCTCAGCCACCAGAAGCAGATTAACTGGTCATTCATCTTGTTGCTGTTTGTGGGATATCGTTGTGGCAAAATGGCTGGCATATTTTCCTACATAAGTAACTCACTTGGATATAATTCATTTTGTGAAATGCTGAGACAGGATTTTGAGAGATATAGTAAGGTGCTGTAGATTGCAAGTCTTTATTCAAATCACCTTGGTAATTGACAATTCAGTTTGGGTAATTTAATCAGTTCAAAACTCCCTTTTTGTTTCGAGTCATAGATTTCAGTGACAATAATCTGAACTCTTTCTGTGTACCTTAAGACAGTAATTTTACCCCAACTCTCTCTTTAATGAGCTTCCAAACTGTTTTCTGCATCCTTGTCCAAGATTTAAGCTTTTTGTCATATTAAAGGCATAACTTTGAGAAAGGATGATTAGATCTGTGCGATTATACAAAGTGCTCAAGCTGATGGCATCATGGGGTAGTGCAACATTGATTTTTTGTCTCTGATATTCTGCAGGTTGGCCAACCCAGTCATGCTGCAGTGGGGAGGTGTAGAACAGAGCCCAGGTACTTCTCTATAGGGTGGGGAAATCACCCAGGTGGTTACACACACTAAACACCAGAGGTGGAAGTATGGGAGCAAGATGCTATCTTATTAGCAAGGAATGGCGCAGGTCATGAGCAACACCTGATCTAAGTTATCCATGTCCCATGTGACTGCAGTTATGGCTTGTTCATCCTTAACTTTTCTGCCACCTTTGACGTTATTGACTGCTCCATGGTCCTTCACGGCTCAGCTTTGTAGCATTACTCTTTCCTGGTTCCATTCCCATCTGTCCCAACAGAGCTGTTGCATATCCTTAAATGCTTCTTTCTGTGCCCGAATAGTCACTTGTGGCATGCCTCACGTCTCCAACCTCGGTCCTCTACTGCCTACAGGTTATTGCTCAGTGACATCATCCACAAGCGTAGAGTCTGCTGATGCTGCCCAACTCTGGGTTACTGCTCATTTTCCTCCCGCCGCGCCCCCCTCGCTCCCCCTGACCCTGGATTACTGATCGCTCCCCCTGACCCTGGATTACTGATCACCCCCCCTCGCTCCCCGTGACCCTGGATTACTGATCACCCCCTCCTCGCTCCCCCTGACCCTGGATTACTGATCACCCCCCCTCGCTCCCCGTGACCCTGGATTACTGATCACCCCCCCTCGCTCCCCGTGACCCTGGATTACTGATCACCCCCCCTCGCTCCCCGTGACCCTGGATTACTGATCACCCCCCCCCCTCGCTCCCCGTGACCCTGGATTACTGATCACCCCCCCTCGCTCCCCGTGACCCTGGATTACTGATCACCCCCCCCCCTCGCTCCCCGTGACCCTGGATTACTGATCGCCCCTCGCTCCCCCTGACCCTGGATTACTGATCACCCCCCCTCGCTCCCCCTGACCCTGGATTACTGATCACCCCCCCTCGCTCCCCCTGACCCTGGATTACTGATCACCCCCCCTCGCTCCCCCTGACCCTGGATTACTGATCATCCCCCCCCCCCCTCGCTCCCCCTGACCCTGGATTACTGATCACCCCCCCTCGCTCCCCCTGACCCTGGATTACTGATCACCCCCCCTCGCTCCCCCTGACCCTGGATTACTGATCACCCCCCCTCGCTCCCCGTGACCCTGGATTACTGATCACCCCCTCCCTCGCTCCCCGTGACCCTGGATTACTGATCACCCCCCTCCTCGCTCCCCTTGACCCTGGATTACTGATCACCCCCCCTCGCTCCCCCTGACCCTGGATTACTGATCACCCCCCCCCTCGCTCCCCCTGACCCTGGATTACTGATCACCCCCCCCCTCGCTCCCCCTGACCCTGGATTACTGATCACCCCCCCCCCTCGCTCCCCCTGACCCTGGATTACTGATCACCCCCCCTCGCTCCCCGTGACCCTGGATTACTGATCACCCCCCCTCGCTCCCCCTGACCCTGGATTACTGATCATCCCCCCCTCGCTCCCCCTGATCCTGGATTACTGATCACCCCCCCCCCTCGCTCCCCTTGACCCTGGATTACTGATCACCCCCCCCCCTCGCTCCCCTTGACCCTGGATTACTGATCACCCCCCCCCCCTCGCTCCCCGTGACCCTGGATTACTGATCACCCCCCCTCGCTCCCCTTGACCCTGGATTACTGATCACCCCCCCCCCTCGCTCCCCTTGACCCTGGATTACTGATCACCCCCCCCCTCGCTCCCCGTGACCCTGGATTACTGATCACCCCCCCCCTCGCTCCCCGTGACCCTGGATTACTGATCACCCCCCCCCCTCGCTCCCCGTGACCCTGGATTACTGATCACCCCCCCCCCTCGCTCCCCCTGACCCTGGATTACTGATCACCCCCCCTCGCTCCCCCTGACCCTGGATTACTGATCACCCCCCCCTCGCTCCCCGTGACCCTGGATTACTGATCACCCCCCCCTCGCTCCCCCTGACCCTGGATTACTGATCACCCCCCCCCTCGCTCCCCCTGACCCTGGATTACTGATCACCCCCCCCCCTCGCTCCCCGTGACCCTGGATTACTGATCGCCCCTCGCTCCCCCTGACCCTGGATTACTGATCACCCCCCCTCGCTCCCCCTGACCCTGGATTACTGATCACCCCCCCCTCGCTCCCCCTGACCCTGGATTACTGATCACCCCCCCTCGCTCCCCCTGACCCTGGATTACTGATCACCCCCCCTCGCTCCCCGTGACCCTGGATTACTGATCACCCCCCCTCGCTCCCCCTGACCCTGGATTACTGATCACCCCCCCCCTCGCTCCCCCTGACCCTGGATTACTGATCACCCCCCCCCCTCGCTCCCCTTGACCCTGGATTACTGATCACCCCCCCTCGCTCCCCCTGACCCTGGATTACTGATCACCCCCCCTCGCTCCCCTGACCCTGGATTACTGATCACCCCCTCCTCGCTCCCCCTGACCCTGGATTACTGATCACCCCCCCCTCGCTCCCCCTGACCCTGGATTACTGATCACCCCCCCCTCGCTCCCCCTGACCCTGGATTACTGATCACCCCCCCCCCTCGCTCCCCGTGACCCTGGATTACTGATCACCCCCCCTCGCTCCCCCTGACCCTGGATTACTGATCACCCCCCCTCGCTCCCCGTGACCCTGGATTACTGATCACCCCCCCCTCGCTCCCCGTGACCCTGGATTACTGATCACCCCCCCCCCTCGCTCCCCCTGACCCTGGATTACTGATCACCCCCCCTCGCTCCCCCTGACCCTGGATTACTGATCACCCCCCCTCGCTCCCCCTGACCCTGGATTACTGATCACCCCCCCCCTCGCTCCCCCTGACCCTGGATTACTGATCACCCCCCCTCGCTCCCCCTGACCCTGGATTACTGATCACCCCCCCCCCTCGCTCCCCGTGACCCTGGATTACTGATCACCCCCCCTCGCTCCCCTTGACCCTGGATTACTGATCACCCCCCCTCGCTCCCCCTGACCCTGGATTACTGATCACCCCCCCCTCGCTCCCCCTGACCCTGGATTACTGATCACCCCCCCCTCGCTCCCCCTGACCCTGGATTACTGATCACCCCCCCTCGCTCCCCCTGACCCTGGATTACTGATCACCCCCCCTCGCTCCCCGTGACCCTGGATTACTGATCACCCCCCCTCGCTCCCCTTGACCCTGGATTACTGATCACCCCCTCCTCGCTCCCCCTGACCCTGGATTACTGATCACCCCCCCCCCTCGCTCCCCTTGACCCTGGATTACTGATCACCCCCCCCCCTCGCTCCCCCTGACCCTGGATTACTGATCACCCCCCCTCGCTCCCCGTGACCCTGGATTACTGATCACCCCCCCTCGCTCCCCGTGACCCTGGATTACTGATCACCCCCCCCCCTCGCTCCCCCTGACCCTGGATTACTGATCACCCCCCCCCTCGCTCCCCCTGACCCTGGATTACTGATCACCCCCCCCCTCGCTCCCCCTGACCCTGGATTACTGATCACCCCCCCTCGCTCCCCCTGACCCTGGATTACTGATCACCCCCCCCCTCGCTCCCCCTGACCCTGGATTACTGATCACCCCCCCCCTCGCTCCCCCTGACCCTGGATTACTGATCACCCCCCCTCGCTCCCCCTGACCCTGGATTACTGATCACCCCCCCTCGCTCCCCCTGACCCTGGATTACTGATCACCCCCCCCTCGCTCCCCTTGACCCTGGATTACTGATCACCCCCCCCTCGCTCCCCCTGACCCTGGATTACTGATCACCCCCCCCCCTCGCTCCCCCTGACCCTGGATTACTGATCACCCCCCCTCGCTCCCCGTGACCCTGGATTACTGATCACCCCCCCTCGCTCCCCCTGACCCTGGATTACTGATCACCCCCCCCTCGCTCCCCGTGACCCTGGATTACTGATCACCCCCCCTCGCTCCCCCTGACCCTGGATTACTGATCACCCCCCCCTCGCTCCCCGTGACCCTGGATTACTGATCACCCCCCCTCGCTCCCCGTGACCCTGGATTACTGATCACCCCCCCCTCGCTCCCCTTGACCCTGGATTACTGATCACCCCCCCTCGCTCCCCCTGACCCTGGATTACTGATCACCCCCCCTCGCTCCCCCTGACCCTGGATTACTGATCACCCCCCCCTCGCTCCCCCTGACCCTGGATTACTGATCACCCCCCCCTCGCTCCCCGTGACCCTGGATTACTGATCACCCCCCCTCGCTCCCCCTGACCCTGGATTACTGATCACCCCCCCTCGCTCCCCCTGACCCTGGATTACTGATCACCCCCCCTCGCTCCCCCTGACCCTGGATTACTGATCACCCCCCCCCCTCGCTCCCCGTGACCCTGGATTACTGATCACCCCCCCCCGCTCCCCCTGACCCTGGATTACTGATCACCCCCCCTCGCTCCCCCTGACCCTGGATTACTGATCACCCCCCCCCCCTCGCTCCCCGTGACCCTGGATTACTGATCACCCCCCCTCGCTCCCCCTGACCCTGGATTACTGATCACCCCCCCTCGCTCCCCCTGACCCTGGATTACTGATCACCCCCCCCGCTCCCCCTGACCCTGGATTACTGATCACCCCCCCTCGCTCCCCCTGATCCTGGATTACTGATCACCCCCCCCTCGCTCCCCCTGACCCTGGATTACTGATCACCCCCCCCCCTCGCTCCCCCTGACCCTGGATTACTGATCACCCCCCCCTCGCTCCCCCTGACCCTGGATTACTGATCATCCCCCCCTCGCTCCCCGTGACCCTGGATTACTGATCACCCCCCCCTCGCTCCCCCTGACCCTGGATTACTGATCACCCCCCCCCTCGCTCCCCCTGACCCTGGATTACTGATCACCCCCCCCTCGCTCCCCGTGACCCTGGATTACTGATCACCCCCCCCTCGCTCCCCGTGACCCTGGATTACTGATCACCCCCCCCTCGCTCCCCCTGACCCTGGATTACTGATCACCCCCCCTCGCTCCCCCTGACCCTGGATTACTGCTTGTCTCCTGCTCCACCATTGGAGACTCACCTTGCAGTTGCTGTTCTCTGGAATTCTCCCTTGAACCGCTTTCACCGCCTTCAAGGACACAAAAGTTCTGATTGTACATTGATGTATTTTCCCCTGTGCCTCCTTCCCCCAATCTGTTCCGTCTCCTTGATGGTGTTCTCTTTCTCTTGTTAAAGAGCTCTGGCGGTGTTGCTGTGCAGAGAGGCTCTATAAGGAGTCTAACCTCAAAATAAAGCCACAGAGGGGAAAAACTGCTCCCTTTGTCTACCGGCATTGTAAACATGTTTTCTTTGAATGCATTTGCAATGTTTCGCCGTGAAATGACTACCGATTCTTTCCCCCCCCCCCCCCCCCCCCCCCTCCCCTCCCCTCCTCCCCTGCACTGCATTGCAAGCACCTGTGTGCATTGTCATGAAATGGTGGGCTGCTAGTTTGTTGCCTCCCCATTTGTTGAGCTGCCACTGCTGTAGGGAAGCAGTAAATGGCTGCTTCCCACCCACGGGGAGGGAAGATTGGGGTCGTAGCATTCCAGGCCACTGATGCACTTCCTCGGCTTTGATTCAGTAAAGCATCAGTGGGGCCAGGAAGCGGGCTGCCTGCCCACTTTCAGCGAGAGGGCGATTCTTTGTTTGCAAACTGCTGCAATGACTTTGGAAGAGCAGGTTCTGTGCATTTTGTCAGCTTTTGTTTTCTTTCTGATAACTTTTCCCCGCTAACCTGCTAGGATTCAAAAGCAGAACTAAGCCCCTAAGACGAGGGTTTTTTATTGAGAATGTGTTAAGATATTGCAGTTCTGTGCAAAAAGTGGTTTCCCCTTGAATCCCATCTTTGTGTTTGCTCACCTGTGCTGGCATTGGTTTTTAAGTTGGGCAACCTGCTGATCTCTGTCTCGATGGTGCTGATGTACTGCTCTGTGTATTGAGATGCTAGTAGGCACACTTTGAAATGGAATGGACTCTCCCTGTTTGTGACCGGGCTGAGATTGGCATCTGTGCTGTCTCACCTTTCCTCCCCCTTGTGGAACATCTCAGTAAGAGCGGCTTGGAAGCCACCACAGGTGCCCCAGTGCCCTGAACATCGAGAACTGCAGGAATGTTGTACAGAAACAGCCATCGGGATGCTCAGTAGGTGAGTGTTTGTTTGCTCATTTTTATTTTTGTTGTTGTAACATTTATTAACAGGAGAAAATGAGGAAATGGCCTACATTAAGGAAGACAAAACCCATTGTTACACAGCACAGAGGAACTTTTGCTTTCAGAATGCTCAGTTACCTGGATGGAAAGAGATTTGGACCCGGATTCAGGTAAGAGCCAGTCCAGGCTGTACAGCAGCCTGTAAATCTGTTCGATGGGAGGTGGGACACTGCACTGTACCTGTCACCTTTGCTTTAAAGAAGAATCTGGAAGGGGTGGGGGAGGGACTGGTGGTGCGCTGCTCTGGAGCTCCGGGGATCTATGCTGTCTCATTAGATTGTGGGTTTCTCCTGCAAGTTGTTCATGTGTTCCAGATCTCTCGTGTTGCCTTGGGCAGAAGCCAAGTGTGGTGCGGGGGAGGCGAACTGGAGAACACACAAGAAAGATTATAAAAACATAAGAAATAGGAGCAGGAGTCGGCTGTGGCCTTTAAGAGCAATTGTGGTGTATGTGCCTTTAAGAGCCCCAGGTGTGCGTAATGCTGGTAATTGCCACTTGGGCTATATAAGCCTGTGTATTGTGTATATCCTTTAGAACCCCACCCAGACTTGCTTAGTAAATACCTATGAACCAACTCCTGTCTTCAGTGTCTTTATCTACACACGGACACTACAGTGGCGACGAAGTGGAAACGGACTTACCTGCAATTCGGCAGCACCTCAAGGACATCGATTCCTCCAGCGTCCAGAAGACTCAAGGAAGTAATAGAAACTGTGGTTTCACCAGCTGGCCAAGCTGGTGGCAGGTACTGCGCTAATCCTTCCTGGGCGTCAGGCTGGGGCTCCAGCGTCGGGCTCTACAGCTGAGACAGGCAGCGAAATCGGAGGCAAGCAATAACGGACTGGGAGGGTGCACTCGGGAGACGGCCGGCGCGGCAAGCAGGTCAGCGGTTAGACCTCCGTCGGGAACGAGTCTCCAACAGTGAATAAACGGAAACCACAGTAAAACAGCGTTGTTATCGGTAGCAGCGGCGGGGAAGCGCCATATCGTTGCTACAGAGAGGGGGAAAAAAAAGCGCTGGAAGCGCCATATCTTTTTTGAAATGCCTAAGTCTGGCAATATTGATGCTTTTGATAACGAAACAGAGCCTAACTTTGGCAATATTGATGTTTTTGATAACAAGATAGAGGATTGGACCACATATGTAGAAAGAGTGGAGGTGTTTTGCACCGCAAATGGAATAGAAGATTTAAAAAAAAAAAAAAAGCTTCAGTGCTTCTGGATCTAATGGGCGCAGAAACATACAAGCTGTTACGCAACTTAATCACTCCAGCCGAACCGATGGACAAGAATTTTGAGGAGATTGTTGATACCCTACACTGCCAATTCGAGGCAGGACTGGCAGATTCTCTGCAAGACAAATTCATCTGCGATCCCCTAAGTGTAGAAACACAAAAAAAGGTATCTTCTGGAAAAGATTTAACACTGGACAAGGCTTTCAGTGCAATAGGAGCGGCAAAGATACAGCAAAGGCCACAGGACTTCGGCACCCATGAAATGACACGGGGTTTCGAGAGATGTTATCGCTGCGGCAGATCCAACCATGACCAGAGGGATTGCTGGTTCAAAGAAAAAGCATGCAGGCGATGCGGAAAGATGGGACACATTCCACGTGTATGCCGATCTGAAAATAAAAAAATCCACTAATGGGAAAAGAATCAATAAGGAAAAGCACAGAAAGGTACAAATGATGACGGACAGTAGCTCCAAAGACCAGAAGAGCGATAGCGACTCCGGGAACAAGAGACTAAGCTCTCTCAAATTACATAATGTAATTGCCAATGAAGATTACCAGACCATTTGGGTTACCCTCATAATAGCAGGGTCCCCAGTTAAAATGGAGCTAGATACAGGATCAGCTCTAACCGTAATAAATCGACGAGATTACGAGAGGCTATTTTCGCATATACCTCTAAAAGACACATCCATTATCTTAAAAACATATACGGGGCAGAAAGTATACCCCAAAGGAAAAATAAAGGTGCCTGTGGTATACAACGGCAAAGAAATACAAAAGTTGTATTTATACATTCTACAAGATGGTGGTCCACCGTTGTTGGGACGTGAATGGATAAGGAAGATACGTTTAGACTGGCACTCCATTCAGGCACTGACGGTGACCAGTAAGGAAAAAAACAATGATGACATCATACCTGAACGATTAAAAGCCATCTTGGCCAACGCCAAAGAAGTGTTTCAAGAGAAACTAGGAACCTTGAAAGGCATCACCGCCTCAATAAAAGTGGAAGATGCAGCAATTCCAAAATTTTTTAAGGCAAGACCAGTGCCATACGCAATACGTCCGGCAGTCGAGGCAGAGCTGGAGAATTTGGAAAAGGCAGGCGTATTATCCAAAATAGATTGGAGCGAATGGGCAACACCCATCGTTCCAGTCATGAAAAAAGCATTGAAAAATAACTCTGAGGAACAGAGAAAAATTCGCATCTGTGGGGACTTCAAGGTGACTGTAAACCCGGTCCTTCACACGGTACAGTATCCTCTTCCGAGGATAGAAGATATTTTCGCCTCACTATCCGGAGGAAAACGTTTCACAAAAATTGACTTGGCACAGGCATATCTACAGATGGAGGTTGAGGAGACCTCTAAAAAGTATCTCACAATAAACACACACAAAGGCCTGTACCAATACAATCGACTGGTTTTTGGAGTAGCATCAGCTCCAGCTATCTGGCAAAGAGCTATGGAGCAAGTCCTGCAAGGGATTCCGGGGACTCAGTGTTACCTAGACGACATCCTTATAACAGGAGAAAACGACAACGAGCACCTTGCCAATTTGGAGCAGGTGCTCACTAGGCTGAAAGAACGGGGCCTACGAGCAAATCGCCCCAAGTGCGAATTTTTCCAAAATCAGATATCATATTGTGGCCACATAATTAATAAGGAAGGGTTGCATAAGTCACCTGAAAAAATTGAAGCAGTTCTAAAAGCCCCAGCACCTGAAAATGTTTCACAATTGAGGTCATTCCTGGGATTAATAAATTACTATCATAAATTTTTACCGAACTTATCAACTATTCTACACCCTCTTAATGATCTTCTACACACAGGAGTGATTTGGAAATGGAACGAAGACTGTAAACGTGCCTTCCATAAATGTAAAGACTTAATCACATCCGAGAAAGTTTTGGCTCATTACAACCCATCACTACCAATCAGACTGGCGTGCGATGCATCCCCTTACGGCATAGGAGCGGTATTGTCCCATAGATTCCCTGATGGCTCGGAACGGCCGATAGCTTTTGCGTCACGCTCATTGAACTCAGCTGAGCGTAACTATTCCCAGATAGACAGGGAAGCACTCAGCCTGGTATGGGGAGTGAAGAAATTCAACCATTACCTACACGGACAAAAAATTACCTTGCTGACTGACCATCAACCCCTCATCTCCATATTCAACCCTAAGAAAGGTGTCCCCATTATGACGGCACAAAGACTACAGAGGTGGTCCCTTTTTCTAGGGGCACACCAATACAACATTGAATACAAAGGGCCAAAACAGCATGGGAATGCTGACGGTTTATCGTGCCTGCCGTTGCCAACGATAGAAGAGGCACCTACAGTAGACCCAGTAGAGATATTCCACTCTACCATAGTGGAATGTCTACCGGTGACAAATTCTGCCATTGAAAGGGAGACCAGAAATGACCCTACTCTCTCTCGGGTCTACGATTTAACAATGAAGGGATGGCCAGCACATGGCGAACCACTGTTGCCAGCATTCTCGCAAAGAAGAGAACAGCTGTCAGTGTGCCGAGGAACCTTGATGTGTGGATCCAGAGTGGTGATTCCACCCAAACTCCAGGATAAAGTGCTAAAGGAGCTTCACGAGGGGCATCTGGGTGGAGTGAAAATGAAGAACCTAGCTAGGGCGTTTGTATGGTGGCCAGGTATCGATGGAGACATCGAAGAAATGACCAAGAGCTGCCTAGGATGCCAGAAGGTCCAAAATGCTCCGCCACAGGCCCCTCTACATCCATGGGAGTGGCCCTCATCTCCCTGGCAAAGGGTGCACATTGACTTTGCTGGTCCATTTATGGACTCAATGTTCTTAATCGCAGTTGATGCACACTCCAAGTGGCCGGAGGTAATAAAGATGTCCTCCACCACGGAAAAATCCATCACAGTATTAAGGACCATATTTGCCAGGAATGGGCTGCCGGAACAGATCTGTTCTGATAATGGACCGCAATTTGTGTCCGAAGAATTCAGAAAGTTCTTAAAGAACAATGGGGTAATGCACTACACGTCCGCCCCATACCATCCCGCCACCAGTGGATTGGCTGAAAGGTTTGTCCAGACCTTTAAGAAGGCCATAAAGGCCATGGGTAATGAAGACATAAAACTTCAGCACAAGGTGGATAACTTCTTATTTGCATATAGGAATGCAACACATATGGTTACAAACCAAACTCCCGCCATGATGTTCTACAATAGAAACCTAAGATGCCGGCTGGATTTGGTCAAGCCCAACATCCGAAGGGACGTGGAGAACCGGCAGTTTCAGGACATGAATGAAAGGCCAACTAGAGCCTTCCAGATAGGCCAACCGGTTTTGGCCCGGGACTACCGTACCGAGAAATGGCAGCCTGGAACTATCTGCACACGACTAGGACCACTGATGTATACCGTGGACATCGGAGAAAGCATAATAAGGCGCCATGCTGACCAAATCATCAAGTCATCCGAAAAGGGACAACCTACACCACCACGCTATTACATCTAACGATGAAGTAGAGATACCCATATCTACCTCCGATCCGGTGATACTGGAACCCGACACTGGCCTTCAAGCCGAATCAGCCTTGCCAGAAGAACCTACTACACCACCAGAAACTACTACACCCCCGAGGCGTTATCCGGACCGAGTCAGGAAGCCTCCTGAGAGACTAACTTACAATTAATTAATACAGCAATGTATATTATTTTGCATACAACATGTAATTAATAATTACTTAAAATATGATGTACTAGTTAGCTAGAAGGGGAGGAATTGTGGTGTATGTGCCTTTAAGAGCCCCAGGTGTGCGTAATGCCGGTAATTGCCACTTGGGCTATATAAGCCTGTGTATTGTGTGTATCCTTTAGAACCGCCCCCCCCCCCCAGACTTGCTTAGTAAATACCTATGAACCAACTCCTGTCTTCAGTGTCTTTATCTACACACGGACACTACATCGGCCATTCGGCCCCTCGAGCCTGCTCCGCCATTCATTGAGATCATGGCTGATCATCGACCTCAACTCCACTTTCCTGCACTACCCCCATATCCCTTGATTCCCTTAATATTACAAAATCTATTGATCTCTATCTTGAATATACTCGACGACTGAGCCTCCACAGTCCTCTGGGGGAGAGAATTCCAAAGATTCACCACCCTCTGAGTGATATAATTCCTCCTCATCTCAGTCCTAAATGGCCGACCCCTTATCCTGAGACTGTGACCCCTGGTTCTAGACTCTGCAGCCAGGGGGGAAACAACCTCTCAGCATCTACCCTGTCAATCCCCCTCAGAATCTTGTATGTTTCAATGCGATCACCTCTCATTCTTCTAAACTCTAGAGAATATAGGCCATGTTCTTGTCCACTCACTTAGCCTGTCCATATCCCCTTGAAGCCTCCTTGCATCCTCCTCACAACTTACATTCCCACCCAGCTTTGTATCATCAGCAAATTATTGATGATGTAGATTGTGAATAGCTGAGGCCCAAGCACTGATCCTTGCGGTACCCCACTAGTTACAGCCTGCCAACCCGAAAATGACCCGTTTATTCCTACTCTCTGTTTTCTGTCCGTTAACCAATCCTCAATCCATGCTAGTATATTACTGCCAATCCCATGAGCCCTAATTTTGTTTAATAACCTCTTGTGTGGCACCTTATCGAATGCCTTCTGAAAATCCAAATACACCACATCCACTGGTTCCCCCTTATCTATTCTGCTAGTTACAACCTCAAAAAACTCCAACAGATTTGCCAAACACAATTTCCCTTTCATAAATCCGTGTTGACTTGGCCCAATCCTATTATTATTTTCTAAGTGCCCTGTTACCACATCCTTAATACAGGAAACTCGTTTAAACGGCACCTAAATATCCGGAATTCTCTATTAACCGGCAAAATTCATACTCTGAAAACAACACCTCAATAACCGGAAATGTGGCCGAGTTAGTCAGTGGGGGTAGTTCTCCAAACTGCCACTACTTGGCTTCTTGGCGCTGTCGGAAGTCCGAACACCTCAATAACAGGAGCCTGATTCTCTCGCGCTGCCGGTAGTCTCTTCTGATCCGCCATTTTACAGGGGTACTGTGTGTCTCCCGCGCTGCTGGTAGTCATTGCATTGCATTACCCTCAACTGGCAGTACTGTACTTAATCAAGCATCTTCCACCATCCATTTAACACAACATTCTGTAGGTGAGTACCCAATTACTGCATACTGCACATTTCTTGATTTTTTTATTTTTCTTTGTTAAAAATAGCCTCGGTAGAGAACCCTCTCCGTCATCCAGAATTTTTGATCAACCGGCAACACGTCGGTGCCGGATACCAAAGAGTTTCCTGTAATAGATTCTAGCATTTTCCCTACTACTGATGTCAGGCTAACTGGTCTGTCGTTCCCTGTTTTCTCTCTCCCTCCTTTCTTAAATAGCATTTCACTTAACTGCTTTCCCCTTTGCTTTGGATTTTCTCTGTATTCTCACTCTCCAAACTCTGTTATATAGTTCTCTCCTCTTTCCGTTTCTTGTCGTGCCTCTGTATTTGCGAGGATGTTGCCTGGGCTGGGGAATTTTAGCTATGAGGAAAGATTGGGTAGACTGGGGTTGTTTTCTTTGGAACAGAGGAGGCTGAGGGGGGATTTAATTGAGGTGTATTAAACTATGAGAGGCCTAGATAAAGTGGATAGGAAGGACCTATTTCCCTTAGCAGACAGGTCAATAACCAGGGGACACAGATTTAAAGTAATTGATAGAAAGATTAGAGGGGAGTTGAGGAGAATGTTTTTCACCCAGAGGGTGGTGGGGGTCTGGAACTCACTGCCTGAAAGGGTGGTAGAAGCAGAGACCCTCGTCACATTTAAAAAGTACTTGGATATGCACTTGAAGTGCCGTAACCTACAGGGCTACGGACCAAGAGCTGGAAAGTGGGATTAGGCTGGATGGCTCTTTTTTTCGACCGGCACAGACACAATGGGCCGAATGGCCTCCTTCTGTGCCGTAAATTTCTATAACATCTAATTGTGTTTGCTAGACTGCCCCGTGTCGTTTGCAGCAATGTGCTGCCTGTCAGTATTGAGTCTCTGCCTGTGCAGTTCAGGCTCTCCTTGTAAACTGTAATGAAAGTACTCTGCTCAGCACCAAAAGCTGCACCGAGGATGTAATGGTTGTTTCTAGTGGCTGACAAGCCCTTGACAGAATTCTGTCAATCTTGGTGTTGGCTGCCATTTTAATGCAGTGCTGCCAACAGCTGCCACTGTTTAAAGGCATAAGTTACCATGGAGTAAGACTCGGCCATTCGGTCTGCCAAGCCTGCCGCCAGACACCATGCACCGTTAGGAGTGCAGTGAGCCCTTAACCTTAGGGACAATCGTATGAAAGATCTAATCGGTTTTGTGATTTCCTGAATTTCTCAGCCAAGGAAAACCTTGCAAGCCCAGTTTAGTAGATTTACTAATCCTTGTGCAATTCTCGGGAGTCTCCTTAATTCCATTTCTGTCGAGTGCTAGACCTCTGAAAACATCAGGGAAGCTCTAAGGAACAGCAGGGATGTGGACATGGATGAGTACTGCAAAACCATTTATAGCCACACAAGGAATATCTTGCAGGGGTGCACAAGGAATTTTAAATCATCCTTTGTAACCCCCTCCCCCCCACAAACTATATAAAAGGTCTAGATTATTCGTGGCAAAAATATTTTTGTGGATCAAGTCACTGAAAAATGCAAATATATTTTAATCGCAAATATATCAACAGTTCTACAGTGTTCTGGAGTTTTGCTCGATTCCCTTTGGGGATCAGGGAGTGTTTATACACAACTTTCCCTCGGAAGACTAAATGGATGAGGTAGAGTCCACAGTAAGGTAGGTTTTACGTGAGGTGTGGAAGCAGCGCAACTCTGTTTTCTATCATTACAGCAGTGACTACACTTCAAAAAGTACTTCATTGGCTGTAAAGCATTTTCGGACGTCCGGTGGTTGTGAAAGGCGCTATAGAAATGCAAGTCTTTCTTTCCTTCTTTCTATCCCGTAGCCAATTTTGTATCCATGCTGCTACTTCCCCTTTTATCCCATGGGCTTCAGTTTTGCTAACAAGCCTAATATACTTTATCAAATGCCTTTTGAAAGTCCATATACACAACATCAACTGCACTATCTGTGGTAAACCACTTTTATCGTTCACTATCGTTACACTATGGTTATCACTGTTTATATCGTTACACTATGGTTATCACTGTTTACACTGTTGTGTCACTACACAAGGTCACCTCTTGTCACGCTGTTATACCTGGGCTGACCACAGCCGAACCTCACTTACAATAAGGAGAAATGCGTGTTTAACACCTCGCGTCTCGCCATCCTCGGCTGCGTAGTAGAGAACGGAGTCATCGGCCCCGACCCCAAAAGAATGCGCCCCCTCATGGAGCTTCCCCTCCCCCACTGTCCAAAGGCGCTGAAGAGAACCCTGGGGCTCTTCGCCTACTATGCCCAATGGGTGCCGAATTATGCGGACAAAGCCAGACCCCTCATGAAGTCAACCTCCTTCCCCCTGACGGCAGAAGCGTGCGCAGCCTTCTCCCTCATAAAGGGAGACATTGCTAAGGCCACAATGCACGCGGTGGATGAGTCCATCCCTTTCCAAGTGGAGAGCGATGCATCCGACTTCGCCCTAGCCGCAACCCTTAACCAGGCGGGGAGACCTGTGGCCTTCTTCTCAAGGACCCTCCAGGGCCCTGAGATCTGACACTCTTCGGTCGAGAAGGAGGCCCAGGCGATCGTGGAGGCAGTAAGACGCTGGAGGCATTACCTGGCAGGCAAACGATTTACCCTCCTCACCGACCAGCGTTCGGTCGCTTTTATGTTTAATAACAAGCTGAGGGGCAAAATCAAGAACGACAAGATCTTGAGGTGGAGAATCGAGCTCTCCACCTATGATTATGATATCTTGTACCGGCCGGGTAAACTGAACGAACCCCCAGATGCTCTATCACGAAGTACATGCGCCAACGTGCAAATTGATAGACTGCAGACCCTCCACAACGACCTCTGCCACCCCGGGGTCACCAGACTTTACCACTTCATTAAGGCCCGCAACCTGCCCTACTCCATCGAGGAGGTCAGGACCATGACCAGGAACTGCCAAACCTGTGCCGAATGCAAACCGCATTTCTTTAGGCCGGACAGAGCAAGCCTGATCAAGGCCACCCGCCCCTTCGAACGCTTGAGCATCGATTTTAAGGGGCCCCTCCCGTCCTCTGACCGTAATGTGTACTTCCTCAACATCATTGATGAGTACTCCCGTTTCCCCTTTGCCTTCCCCTGCCCAGACATGACCAGTACCACGGTCATCAAATGCCTGAACGACCTCTTCGCCTTGTTCGGGTTCCCGAACTATATACATAGCGACCGGGGCTCATCCTTCATGAGCGAGGAACTTCGCCAGTTCCTACTAGCGAGAGGCATTGCTGCAAGCAGGACCACCAGCTACAACCCCCGAAGGAACGGCCAGGTGGAAAGAGAGAACGCGACTGTCTGGAAGGCCGTTCTCTTAGCCTTAAAGTCTAAGGGCCTGCCAACCTCTCGCTGGCAGGAAGTCCTCCCGGCAGCGCTGCATTCCATCCGGTCACTGCTTTGCACGGCCATTAACGCCACCCCCCATGAACGAATGTTTGTTTTCCCCAGGAAGTCGACTACGGGAACCTCGCTACCAACATGGCTGACTTCTCCGGGGCCCGTCTTGCTGCGAAAGCACGCGAGGGCCCATAAAACGGACCCCCTGGTCGAGAGGGTGGACCTCCTGCACGCCAACCCCCAGTACGCCTATGTGGCATACCCAGACGGGCGGGAGGACACAGTCTCCTTACGAGACCTTGCACCCTCGGGCACCCCTGAGACACCACCGTTACCCCCCACCCCCCCCAAATCCAGCCCAGGTAGACGGCATGCCGGAACCCCACGAGCCCACGCAGACACCAGCATTAACATCGGATACTGCATCACTGCCGCCGCTGCTGCGCCGATCAGAAAGACTTACGAGGCCTCCGGACAGACTGACATACCCGAACTGGTAGTACACTTCACCCCGCCGGACTCTAATCTAAACAAGGGGTGAATGTGGTAAACCACTTTTATCGTTCACTATCGTTACACTATGGTTATCACTGTTTATATCGTTACACTATGGTTATCACTGTTTACACTGTTGTGTCACTACACAAGGTCACCTCTTGTCACGCTGTTATACCTGGGCTGACCACAGCTGACTCCGCCCATGGCTCCGCCTGCTTGCCCAGGTATAAAGGTGGTCGACTGGCTGGTATTCCTCCTTGTTGGACCCGATCGCCCACGAGGGTGGGCTCTGTTATTTAGCCAATAAAAACCTATAGTTATTATCTTAACTCGTCGCTTTTCATTGGATGAATTGATAGGTATATCACTACCCTCATCTTCTCTGTTACCGCCTCAAAAAACTCGATCGAGTTCGTCAAACACGATTTGTCCTTAACAAATCCGTGCTGGCTCTCCTTTATTAGTCCCTGCTTGTCCAAGTGGCTGTTAATTTTCTCCCGGATTATTGTTTCTAAACGCATCCCCACCACCGACGTCAAACTGACTAGCCTGTAAATTGCCAGGTTTCTCCTATTTTGAACATTTACAGTCCTCTGGCACCACCCCTGTATCCAAGGAGGGTTGGAAGATTATGGTCAGCACCTCCACAATTTTTACTCTTCCTTTCCTCAAACCTAGGATGCACCCCATCCGGACTGGGTGACTTATCCACTTTAAGTACTGCCAGCCTTTCCAGTACACCAATTCAATTTCCAATTTCCAATTCAAATGCTTTATTGGCATGAAAGTTTACAGAGAACCATATTGCCAAAGCTTACATAGCAAAAAGGTACAGTTTTCCAACATTCTGTAGGTGTCAATCGATTTGACATTTGTTGGGTACATACAATATTACTTTTAAACAATATTAATTTTAAACAGTCTTTGTACTTCATTTGGTACGTTCAATATTAATTTTAAACAGTCCTCAGGTTGTGACATGTTGTTACATATTTGGCCCCAAGGTATGGTCTGTCTCCTTCTCCTAGGACTAATCTCAATTTTGACAGGTCATCCAATTCCTTGAAATCTGGGGTTGTTTGGCTTAGCTTGTTGAATAATATGTTTCTTGATGTGTTGAATTTTTCGCATTTTAGGAGGAAATGCATCTCTGTTTCAACCTCGCCGGCCAGACATTGATCGCATATTCTATTCTCTCTAGGCTGCCAGGATTTCTTGTATCTGCCTTTTTCAATTTCCAGTTGGTGGTCGCTTAGTCTGTACCTGGTGAGGGTCTGTCTCTGTTTTGTGTCTCTGATGGTCGTGAGGTAGTCTGCCAGTTTATATTCTCTTTTTAGGGCCCGGTAACATTCTAATCTGCTTTGGCTTTCGGTTATTTTGTTCCAATGTTCCAGGTAGGTTTCTTTGCATTTTTTAATGATTTGGTTCACTCGGATTGGTGTTTGGACGGCTGTGTTGGTCTGGGGCTGGTCAGGGTCCGGCTGAGTACTTAGTTTCAGTAGCAGCTGACTCAGGGGACTCTTTTCTGGGTTTAGCTCTTGGGTCTGAAAGGCTTTGAAATGAAGGGTGTCTGGGGAGCTAGATTTGAGGTGATTTAGGAAGTTTAGTGCTCGTTTTTGGATGTTTATTATCAGTGGGTATCTGCCTAGTTTGGCTCTGCATGCATTTGTTGGCGTTTTTCTTTGGGTGCGAAGGATGCTTCGGCAGAATTCTGCATGTAGGGCTTCTATTGTGTGTTTTTCCCATTTAGTGTAGCTTTGGTGATTTAGCGGGCCCCATACTTCACTACCGTACAGTGCAATGGGCAGGATTATGCTGTCAAATATTTTGAGCCAGATTTTGATTGGGATTTGGATGTTGTAGAATTACCAGGGGTCACAGTCTAAAGATAAGGGGTAAGCCATTTAGGACTGAGATGAGGAGGAATTTCTTCACCCAGAGAGTGGTGAACCTGTGGAATTCTCTACCACACAAGGCAGTTGAGGCCAATTCATTAAATATATTCAAGAAGGAGTTAGATATATTTCTTAAGGCTAAAGGGATCAAGGGATATGGGGAGAAAGCAGGGACAGGGTACTGAATTTGGATGATCAGCCATGATCTCATTGAATGACGGAGCAGGCTCGAGGGGCCGAATGGCCTGCTCCTATCTTCTATGTTTCTATGTTAAAAAGTGCACACTATATGCAAGACCTTTAATAAATAGGGGTGTGTGTGTATATAGTTATTAAAATATATCAACAAACTGCCAATCTCTGGTTCACATTTTGGTGCACATGGCTACCTCTTGATGTTTGTGTTGTTCTGGCTACCTGTTAAACAGTGGCCAGCAAAGTCTCTGCGCTGGTTCCATAGTCAGAATGTAAATGCAGAGCATGGATCAGCTGAACTTGACTCTGGCCTTTGGTTATGTTGGTGCTGTAGCGGCCTCCAGTGGTATATAGTGTGTATGGCAACATATCAATCTGTTGCTCATTGCTTTTTACTGATATTAGTGAATTTCCTGTAATATTGCTCACAGATTTATATGGATTGGGTTCTTGGGTAGTGGATGATGCTCAGTACATCATAACTAGAAGTGGAGCTAAGGTGAATATCCTTTGTGATTACTCCCCAGTACAGTACATTGATCAAATCGTATCTATTTATGTATGTAACATATTAAAAGTCTTGCATATGTCACATTTCCTGTCGCACCTGTCCATTATGCTTTCTATCTGTCCCCGTCCTGTAGCTGCCACAACCAGTCTCCTGAGTTGATGCTGCCAGCAGTCACAATCATTCCGAATGTCTGCAGTGGTTGGAGTTTACAGATCAAATGCCCATTGTATTTCAAGCGCCTAGAACAAAGCATTGGATCCTGCTTTACATATCAAATGATCTTCGTTCTCCCACATAGACCACTTGTCCCTCATCGTAAGTGTGAATGAGTCATAGAAATGACATTAAACTATCTTCCCTCTGCCACTGAGACAAAGGAGCTCACTTTCCAGCTGCAAATATCTAATGCTGATTTTTAATTTGAATATAAGTTGTCTCTAAATTCCTGCAGAAAAAAATATAGTACCAAAGTTTCCCTATTCAAATCACGATGGGAGCCTTGCTTGCGTTGCAGTTCTAATACCTACAAGCCAAGGGGCGCCCGAGTCAACTTTGATATTGGCGCAGTCACAGGAACATTCCTGCACCTCTGAGACGCCACCTTGGGCTGCTTTTGGGGGTGGTTGTTGAATGTGTGAGCCACGCTCAGATTTTTAAAAAAACGGGGAATATTGACACTACTGTGTCAGCCAGCCAATGTGGTGGAGGTGGGGTGGGACAGGAGAGTCTCCGAACTCATGATCAAAACTACAGCAAACAGAGTCTCCCGAGTACAGCCAGGATTATTTCTCCAGCAAAATGCAGTGAGTGGAGGATAGTTACAGAATACAAATTCTGTGCGTAAAATCAGTCCCAGTCACTTACAGCAGTGATTGACGGGGGAAATTACCCAATCATCTCCTTTCTGGCCAAGACTACTATATGCAGCCATTTAAAAACAAATACCTAATGCTTGAGAGGCCCAGTGCTGAGGCTGGCCTGGTGTGGGTTTGGAGGAAAGGAGTATGTCTCTGTGGCGGCTGGGGTAAGAGGAGAGTTCAGGGAGGATGAGTAGAGCGGATGGTTGAGGCTGAGCTGAGCAAGATGTGAGTCTGGGGAATCTCTGGAGCAGGGTTAGACCTTCGGGAACAGGGAAGCAGACTATGTAGTGGGAGATTGGGGATTGTTTGTGGAACGCACATGATTGATACTATCGTGTGGCTCCGTGGACCAGTTGAATCACCAGAAGTAGATACTCGTAAGATATTTTTCAGGTCCTGGGCTAAGGCAGGCAGAATTTTCACCCTCTGACATGGCAAAGAATGCCAACCAATTAGTTTGATCTGTTTAAATGATGAATATTAATCAGCTTTTGGGTTCTGACACTAGGGTAATGTGGAGTTGCTCTTTGGAGAGGGGGCAGGGGTCGGGGTAAGTTAATTCTTCTGGTGCACCAGTGGGGAGGAAGTGGCGAGCAGTCACGGTCATACCAGGATTGGGCTGGGGAAGTGGTGTGCGGTTGAGTGTACTGAGAATAGGCTGAGGGAGGGACTGCGAGGTTGCGATAGGCTGAGGGAGGGACTGCGAGGTTGCGATACGCTGAGGGAGGGACTGCGAGGTTGCGATTGTGCCAGGGTGGGCTGGGAGATGTTGTGGTTGTGCCAGAAGGAGAACTTGCTGGTGTGCAGTTATTGCTTGTGCACATCGATACTCGAGCTTCGAATGTACGGTACCACAATGTTATTTTTCAAGCACCCACTTTATGTTGAACCGATTTTATTGTTGTGCCATATTCCATGAAACTTTCCTATTTTGAAAGGGCAGTGTGATTTTTTGATCAAAAGTCACGTGGTAAATTCCCAAAGAGGGTTATCCAAGTGAAGTTATTCAAACATTTAGAAATTCTGAGCAATGGAGTGCAACAGAATATTTCACTGTTCTTACAAACCTTAAAACCCATATCTTCAAAGGTGCTGTGTGTAAAGTCTGGCTTAATTTTTTTATTCATTCACGGGATGTGGCGTCGCTGGCAAGGCCAGCATTTATTGCCCATCCCCAGTTGCCCTTGAGAAGGTGGTGGTGAGCCGCCGCCTTGAACCGCTGCAGTCCGTGTGGTGAAGGTACTCCCACAGTGCTGTTAGGGAGGGAGTTCCAGGATTCAGCGACAATGAAGGAACGGCGATATACTTCCAAGTCAGGATGGTGTGAGACTTGGATGTGGTGGTGTTCCCATGCGCCTGCTGCCCTTGTCCTTCTAGGTGGTAGAGGTAGTGAGTTTGGGAGGTGCTGCCGAAGAAGCCTTGGCGAGTTGCTGCAGTGCATCTTGTAGATGGTACGCACTTGTAGTAATGGTGTGTTGTCCTTTACTGGTGCACAAGGAATACCCATAGTCCTGTTGGAAATATGTTTGCTGTCCTATTGCTGGCTGTTCCTTTATTTATCTCCAGATCCGAGTGAACAGCTCTGAGAAATTTAAAATAAAGCAAATAGATGAAGTGGAGCTGGAAACTCCAGGCGTGTGGAGTTGGATCGTGGAGTCGGCGATGTCCATGTTAAAGGAGAAAGTGAATGAAACGTACATTAACGTCGACCTGTTCAGCAAGAAAACCTGCTTTCAAGTGGAACCGAGCAGTGCAGAGGCTCCGTATCATGTCCTGTTGACACGACGTGAGTTTTCAATCAATTTGATCCCTCATAATTTGAGTGTTGTGTTTTGCAGTGGCAGTGATGTTGGCGTAAGTTCACATTCTTGCTGTGTTGTATCTACGCTGCCATCTTCTCTCAAATGGAACTTTGCTCAGTAATGCTGATTGTCACTATTCTGCATATTTTCTCATAACTGCCTTGCCAATAGTTTCTATAAGCAGGCAGTTTCCTAGGAACTGAACCTGCATCTTTATTCTCTCTCGTTTTTGGGTTTACATAGCCCAGATCTAAGCATTCCCTTCGATTGTGGTGAAACGCTTACTGGAGAGTACATGACATGCCCACCACATCACCAATCTTCTGAATGACTGACTGAAAAATATCACACGGTTAGAACTCTCTTGATGCAGGCTAAACTGTTCCAGATTATTTTATGTAAGTAAAATGATACCAAGAAGCAGAAAGACACAAGCAAAATTATAAACACACAGTACGTGTGCGCGCACATGTAATTTTTCAATATAAAGCACATTTTTTTTCTGAGCCAATGGCCCAGAAATTCGGGTCCCCAAGGGTGAGTACGCGCAGGGTACTCACGCGTAGGCCCAACGGAAGTGCCGGTTTCGCGCATGCGCGGGAAACCGGAACTTCCGTTCCCTTAAAGGAAGGGGTTCACAAGTCGAACGCGTGCGCCTGGAACTTCAGTTTTTCTTGCAGGTTTCTCCGGGAGGGTAAGTCTCCAGGAGTTACACTTTTAAAAAGCAATCGCAAGGCCTGCTTTTAACAAGGTAAGTGGTGAATTAAGTAAAATTAAAACATTTTTTCCACAGGTTTATTATTTTTAAATACTTTAAAGAAAGGTAAGTTTATTTTTAGCGCCGTTAGAAACGAATTAATTTTTTCAAAAATTTAAATTATTGTTTAAGTTACATAAAATAACTTTTATAGTTTTTAAAAATGTGATTTTTTTATTTATTTGAAGTTTTAGTTATGTTTTGGGGCTGATTTGTATTTATAGTTTTGACAGCTCTTCCTGTCAATTTTATGAATGGGCATTTCCCTGCTACCATTGGCTCTCCATGGCCCACGTGATCCCAGGGGACGCTTCGAACTAACTGCGCCCCTGGGATACACAAGCACGGCGCGCCGGCAGCTGGAGGAGGCCCAGGATCGGAATCCCACGTGGGCCCACAGCACAACGGCCGGCGCGCTAGGTAAGTGCAGGTCGGAGGGCTTGCACCCGCAGGAAGCCTCCGACCCGAATTTCTGGGCCAATGTCTGTCTGGGATTCAGTCAGTCTGTGGTGTAGTAAGTGAGTGTATTACACCTCTAGGCTGCCTGCAAGACTTCTGATTTTTTTTCATCCCTCTGCTGTTGAGGTAGAACCTACAGACTCCAGCCCTCTCCACTACCTCGCCCAAGTGGCCGTTCTTCATGTGTGCACATCAGGCTATTTGACTGTGGAGGCTGTCACAGCTGAGCTTGATGGTCCCACGTATGTGCTTTTAAAATAAAAAAGCAGTTGGCTAGTTCAGTATAAACCAAGGGTCGACCTTTGCATCCTCAATATTGCACTGGGACCTGTACTTACCAACTGAGCCATTCGAGCACTTTGGGCTCTTCTGTTTTTTTTTAAGAAAGGAGAACGAAGCTGGGCTGTTTTTTATTCCTTTCTGACTGAATTTCATTGTGTCTAAATTTGTTGAACTTTTTCCAGTGTGCTGTTGGGTAGAATTGTGTATCCCTCTCACCCCGACCCTATCTTTTTCAGGTTTCGATCCTCAGCTGATCGTTATCTTTGTTTTCGGGCTGCTGCTGTTCTTCTATTCTGAAACCTTAAGCAGGTAAGACGGCGAAGGATGGATCAAAATAATATTGCACAGCCAAATAAAGTGGAAAATGTTGGAAACCCAGCAGGTCAGCCAGCTTCTGTGGAGAGAACAGACATGGTTCATGTTTTAGTCAGGGCCCTTCAGAAAAAAATGAGTTGTCCGCCGTTGGCTGGAAAATCTCACTTTATACGTGATAGAATCTTGTTTGCAGATTCAGATCCAACGCTTGTTTTTTTTTTCTTAAAATTGAGGAAGGCGAGGGAAGGAGGTGTTGGTCTTCTAAAAATATCGTTAAACATGAGTAGTTCGTCTTCCTCCCCCCCCCCCCCCCCCCACCCAATGTAAACTCCCACACACGGCCACCCGCTCAAAGTAGTCATTTCGAGAGAGAGGCCTCGCCACCTCCGAGGTTTCTATCTTTACCAAAGCCATCTCGACCACTTCCTCATTTCCCTTAACAGCCACATTGTCCTGTCTGCTTCAAATCCTTCTACAGTCACACTGTGCTCCTGGGAAATGTGTTCCCCCAGCTCCCTTTCCAATGCTCTTCTCAAATTCCCAACTTCTCCTCTGGTCCTCCACCCACCTCACTCCATCTGCTCAGTAGCTCCCTTGCCTCTGCTTTTGATACCCTTGTGCTCTCCAAGCTCTTACTGCCTACCACCCCCACTGTTTCTCCTGTATATTTTCCATCGCTGTGTCCTTAAATCTAAAGGACACAGGGTGGAGCACAACTTGTGTGTAACTGGCCTGGTGCGGAACGTTTAAAAGCAGCGCAAGAACCAGGCAGCAACGGAAGTGCAGCAAAGCACAATGGGAGAGGCAGCGCATTTAAAAGCAGTGCAAGAACCAGGCGGCAGTGCAGCAAAGCACAACGGGAGAGGCAGCGCATTTAAAAGCAGTGCAAGAACCAGGCGGCAGTGCAGCAAAGCACAACGGGAGAGGCAGCGCATTTAAAAGCTGTGCAAGAACTAGGCAGCAGCGGTAGTGCAGCAAAGCACATCGGAATAGGCAGTGCATTTAAAAGCAGCGCAAGAAACGAGCAGCAGCGACACTGCAGCAAAGCACATCGGAATAGGCAGCGCATTTAAAAGCAGTGCAAGAACCAGGCGGCAGTGCAGCAAAGCACAACGGGAGAGGCAGCGCATTTAAAAGCAGCGCAAGAACCAGGCGGCAGTGCAGCAAAGCACAACGGGAGAGGCAGCGCATTTAAAAGCAGTGCAAGAACCAGGCGGCAGTGCAGCAAAGCACAACGGGAGAGGCAGCGCATTTAAAAGCAGTGCAAGAACCAGGCGGCAGTGCAGCAAAGCACAACGGGAGAGGCAGCGCATTTAAAAGCTGTGCAAGAACTAGGCAGCAGCGGTAGTGCAGCAAAGCACATCGGAATAGGCAGCGCATTTAAAAGCAGTGCAAGAAACGAGCAGCAGCGACACTGCAGCAAAGCACATCGGAATAGGCAGTGCATTTAAAAGCAGCGCAAGAAACGAGCAGCAGCGACACTGCAGCAAAGCACATCGGAATAGGCAGTGCATTTAAAAGCAGCGCAAGAAACCAGCAGCGACACTGCAGCAAAGCACATCGGAATAGGCAGTGCATTTAAAAGCAGTGCAAGAAATGGGCAGCAGCGACACTGCAGCAAAGCACATCGGAATAGGCAGCGCATTTAAAAGCCGCGCAAGAAACGAGCAGCAGCGACACTGCAGCAAAGCACATCGGAATAGGCAGTGCATTTAAAAGCAGCGCAAGAAACGAGCAGCAGCGACACTGCAGCAAAGCACATCGGAATAGGCAGTGCATTTAAAAGCAGCGCAAGAAACGAGCAGCAACGACACTGCAGCAAAGCAGACCAAAACACAGGTGGAGCATTTAAAAGCTGCACAAGAACCAGCTAGCAGCGGCACCAAAACAGAGGCGGGGAAAAATTCAAAAAGTGACGTCGGTAGCAAGTGGCAGGAGGAGCGGCAGAACCTCAGGAACTCAGCTAAGTACTTCATTTATTATACACTTTCTAAACTATTAAACCTAAATAAAAGTTAAATAAGTAAATAATATAAGTAAATAAATCTGAGTAATTAATTACCCAAATAGTATTAAATTAATGTTATACATAATAAATAACCAGAGTAAGAAATTACTAATTAATTAGATATCAAAGTAATCCATCAAATAATTAATACTAGTCCTCAAGTGATCCTATTGGCTCTAGAGATAAATTACTACTAACAAGTTAACAAATAAAGACTAGAAATGGCAGTGCAGGCTATGTGTTGGGACTGTAATATGTGGGAGTTTGTGGACAGCTAGACTGTCCCAGATTGCCACATCAGGAGTGCGAGTTAGAGACACTCCAACACATCAGGGAGGGGGAGGAACTTCTGGACAGTTTGCTCCAGAGTATAGTCACACCTCAGAGGAAAGCACAGGTACAGTAAGGGGAGAGTGTGACTGTCAGTCACCAGGGTAAGGGGAACTGAGAGAAGATAGAGGAGACACTGGTCCTGTCCAACAGGTACAATGTACTTGCTACCTGCGAGGATAAGGAGAAAGACTGCGGGGAGGACAGCCACAATGCTGACCTCGACACACTGGGACAGGAGGCAGTCTAAAGGGTGGAGGAGCAGAATAGAAGCGTAGAAGTTATAGGGGATTCAATAGTTAGGGGGATAAATAGCATCCTCTGCAGTGACGATAGAAAATCCCGAAGGGTGTGTTGCCTACCTGGTGCCAGGGCAAGGGATATCTCGAGGGGGCAGATCCAGTTGTCGTGGTCCATGTTGGGACAAATGAGATAGAGAAGAGGCCCTGCTGAGGGAGTACCAGGAGATAGGAGCTAAATTAAAAGGCAGGCCCTTGATCTGAGCCACGTGCAAATTGGCATGGGGACAAACAGATTAGGAAAGTTAACACGTGGCTAACGGATTGGTATGGGAAATAGGGGTTCCATTTTGTGGGACATTGGTTCCAGTACTGGGACAGGAAGGAGCTGTACCGCTGGGCTGGGTTGCACCTGAACTGGACTGGGACCATGGTCCTAATGGAAAGGAAAAATAGGGCTGTAGAAAGGATTTTAAACCGGGGGGGGGGGGGCTGCTCAGACAGAAATAAAAATAGCCTCAAGACTAAAAAAGGGGATGAGAGTGAAGCCCAGGCCACCAAGTGTTAAAGATAATATAAATACTTCAGGTTCAGAAAAAAGTATAGGAAATAACTGATCACATTCCTTGTTTTTTTTATCACTACTTGTATTTTGATGAGTTAAACCATGTGTTTAAAAACATCAGGGCATAAAGGCAGGACAGGGTCTATTGCCAAACTAAAGGTTCTATACACAAATGCACGTAGCGTAAGAAATAGAACAAGTGAATTAGAAGTGCCAATTCAGCTAAAAGGGTATGATGTAATGGCCATCACTGAGACCTGGCTACAAGCTGGGCATGACGGGAAGATAAATATTCCAGGTTATAAGGTCTTTCGAAAGGACCGGGAGATTGGAAAAGGAGGAGGAGTAGCAATATTGATCAGGGACACGATTCCAGCAGTAGAAAGAGGGGATATCAGTAAGGGTGAGGAGGCAATGGAAATGTTATGGGTAGAATTGAGGAATAGAAAAGTATGCAAGACTTTGGGAGTTGTTTATAAACCTCCAGATAGCAGTGACAAAGTAGCTGGGTACATCAATGCGGAGATCAGAGATGCTTGTTGCAAAAACAGAGTAGTTATAATGGGAGACTTTAATTTTCACACAGACTGGGGGAAGCAGAACAGTACGAGTCCCAGAGGCAACACATTTCTGAGTGTATTCAGGACACTTTTCTGGAACAATATGTTCTTGAACCAACAAGAGAACAGGCCACCTTGATTTAGTGATGAGTAATGAGCCTAAATTAGTCAATAATCTAACGGTAAGGGAACACCGAGCTAACAGTGACCATAATATGATCGAATCCGATACTAGGTTTGAGAGGGAGAAAAGGGAGTCACGAACCAAGGCTTTAAATTTAGGTAAAGCTGACTTTGGAGGGATGAGGCAGAAATTGACCACAATAGACTGGGCAGAACTATTAACAGAGAAAACTACAGATGAACAGTGGGAGATGTTCAAAAAAGTATTTGGTAAAATACAAGACCAGTACATACCCCTAAAGGGCAAGAGCTCTACATGTGCAATTAAACAACCTTGGTCAACGAGGGAAGTGAGTGATAGTCTAAAACTAAAAGAACTGGGTTTATATGAAGGCAAAGAACAGTGCAGATTCCACGGGAGAGATATAAAGAACAGCAAAGGGATACAAAGAAAATGGTAAGAGCCACAAAAAGGGAATACCAGAAAAAGCTTGCGCGGGATATCAAGGACAACACTAAAGGTTTTTTTTACAAATATAGTAGAGAAAGAGGGTGGCTAAAATTAATGTGGGCCCCTTAATGACAGACGCAGGTGATATTGGAAATCAGGAAATGGCAGACTTACTAAATAGCTACTTTGTATTGGTCTTCACAGTCGAGGATGAGGATAAAATAGCAGAGATATAAGGAAAACTAAAAATAAATCAAGGGGAGGAACTAACTAGGTTCAATACAAGTAAAAAAAAAAAACATGGTGATGGAGAAAATATTATTAAAGATAGACAGATCTCCAGGACCCGATGGTTTCCACCCTAGGGTATTAGGAACAGGAGGAGGCCATTTAGCCCCTCAAGCCTTACAAGAAGTAGGTGAGGAAATTGTTGATGCGTTAGTCATGATCTTCCAAAACACACTTGATTCAGGAATTGTCCCCTTGGATTGGAAAATTGCCAGTGTCACTCCACTATTTAAGAAGGGCAAGAGAGAGAAACTCGGAAATTATCGACCTATTGGTCTAATGTCAATTCTGGGGAAATTACTAGAATCTGTTATTAGGGTCAGAGTAACTGAGCATTTGGAAAAATATGAGCTGGTCAGAGCGAGCCAGCATGGATTTGTAAAGGGCAAGTCATGTCCTATCTAACGCACCTAATTAAATTTTTTGAGGAGGTAACTTGCGTGATAGATAGGGAGTGTCTATGGATGTTACTTATATGGACTACCAGAAGGTATTTGACAAGGTTCCACATAAGAGACTGTTAACAAAAATGAGAGGAACCTATTGGCTTGGATAGTGAATTGGTTAGGAGGTAGGAGACAGAGTCGGGATACTGGGTATGTACTCAAATTGGCAGGATGTGACTAGTGGGATCTGTACTGGGACCACAGCTTTTCACTATATTTATAAATGACTTGGATGAAGGAATAGAGAGCTGTATATTTAAGTTTGCTGATGACTTGAAGTTAGGTGGTACAGTAAATAGTGTAGGTGGGAGCAGAAAGTTGCAAATGGACATTGATAGATTAAGTGAGTGGGCAAAACTCTGGCAGATGGAGTTCAATGTGGGAAAGTGTGAGGTCATCCACTTTGGACCCAAGAAAGATCGATCAGATTATTCTCAACGGTGAGAAGCCAGGAACTGGAGGAGCCGAGAGATTTCGGGGTCCAAGTACAGAAATCACTCAAAGCTAGTGGACTGGCACAAAAAATCATTAGGAAGGCTAACGGAATGTTGTCCTTTATCTCGGGGCTGGAATACAAAGAGGTGGAGGTTCTGTTACAGCTGTACAGAGCTCTGGTCAGACCCCGTCTGGACACTGGGTTCAGTTCAGGGCCCCGATCCTCAGGAAGGATATATCGGCCTTGGAGGGGGAGCAGCGCAGAGTCACCAGAGTGATACCGGGGCTAAAAGGGTTAAATAGTGGGCAAGTTGCATAAATTTGGCTTGTATTCCCTTGAATGTGGAAGGTTTAAGGAGTGATCTAATCGAGGTGTGATTAAAGGAGTTGATAGGGTAGAGAGAGAGAAACTATTTCCTCTGGTGGGGGGAGTCCAGAACAAGGGGACATAACCTTAAAATTAGAGCCAGGCCGTTCAGGGGTGATGTCAGGAAGCACTTCTTCACACAAAGGGTGGTGGAAATGTGGAACTCTCTCCCCCAAAAAGCTATTGAGGCTGGGGGTCAATTGGAGCTTTCAAAACTGAGATTGATAGATTTTGGGTAAGGGTATTAAGGGATACGGAACCAAGGCTGGTAAATGGAGTTACGATGCAGATCGGCCATGATCTAATTGAATGGCGGAACAGACTCAAGGGGTGAATGGCTGCCTCCTGTTCCTGTGTTGGTTGTCCACCGCTAGATCTGGCTTGATCATCCAAAATCTACTGTCTTCCTCTCTCTCCTACCTTGATCCCACGTCACTTGCAGCTTTTCCCTCATCCCTGACATTTCCAGATTTCATTTCTGCTGGTTGCTGGCTGAGTTCCAAACTCTGTTGTCCTGCTGGAAGACTCATTTATGTAAAAGGGTGGCTGAAGCCTCGCATGCCTTCCTCACTCTCCCAAGATAAAATCGGACCAGTTCTCTTAGTAGCCGTGGCATGTAGCACTAAGACAAGTTCATGTCTGACCCAGTGAGTTCTCAATCTCAGTCAGGCTGTTTGGAAACGAGTAAGATGCTTCCGCACATGAATTGGAGGGAGGAGGGTATCTAGTGGGTGGTTCAGGAGCTCCAATAGCAGAGGGCTAGTACCAGTCAGCTGGTCAAGCACTGAATTGGAATGTTATGCTGAAGGATGGGGAAGGATTGAAGGGGTGGGAAAGAAAAATAACTTGGAAAAAGGAGGCCAAATAGTTTTGAATTTTGGTTTCTGTAATAAGAGTTGAGCTGGAGGTCATAATTTGTGCCTCTCTTCGTTGAACTTTTCTGCTTTGTGGAAGATGCCAGCTTGGTGCCGGGGGGGAGATTGTGTTCTCATGCTGTCGCTGCTCTTTTTAAATACAGATCAAAAAGTGTGAAAAGTATTTGATATATTTTTCCTTTCAGGAGTCAGCTTTTCTTCTATACGTCAGGAATGAGTTTTGGAGTATTGGCTTCACTCATCATTCTCATCTTTGTCCTGGCTCGTTTGCTACCCAAGGTAAGTTGGTAAGGGTCACTTTGTAATGTGGCAAAATTGACTCATTTCTGTTTTTCTGCTCTGTTTCGTGAGCATGACCTTGTACAGTAGCTGAGTTTTCTTGCACTTGAGGTGATGTATGTCTGTGCTGGGCAATTGAACATTTTTCCACTTTTTGTAACCGCTGTCACCATCGTCTTTCCAGACGTAGTTCGGTACAAGGTGAAGCTCCCTCTAAAGTGTCCCAATCTCCAGAAGAGGAGCCACTTCTGCACCAGTGTGCATTTTGTTCTCATAAAAGCAGTCCTTGTGTTCTGAGTGAGATTGCAAAGTTGGTGCTGAATTAAGAGGAATTATGTGCTGTGAACATCTGCCCACTGGAAGCTAGGTAGAGACTGCCCGAGCTAGAACATTCTAACACCGAGACAGGTGTATCTGAATGGGATGGATACTTCTCTTTTAGAAGAGATAGGCAAACTGGAAAAGGAGGAGGGGTAGCCTTGATAAAGGATGGGATAAAGACAGTGGAGAGAAAGGATCTTAGCTCGGAAAATCAAGAAGTAGAATCAGTTTGGGTGGAGCTAAGAAACAGCAAGGGGCAGAAAACATTGGTGGCAGTTGTTTATAGGCCCCCAAACAGTAGTTGTAATGTAGGGCAGAGTATAAATCAGGAAATTAGAGGCGCATGTAACAAAGGTAATACAGTAACCATGGGGGACTTTAATCTACATATAGACTGGGCAAAGCAAATTTGCTGTAATCGTGTGGAGGATGAAGTGGAGGATGAATTCATGGAATGTATGCAAGATAGTTTTCTAGATCAGTATGTTGAGGAACCAACTAGGGAACAGGCTATTTTAGATCTAGTATTGTGCAACGAGAAAGGGTTAATTAATAACCTTGTAGTAAAGGGGCCTGTAGGAAAGAGTGGCCATAATATGACAGAATTTTATATTAAGTTTGAAAGTGATTTAGTTAAGCCCGAAACTAGGGTCTTAAATCTAAACAAAGCAAACTATGTAGGCATGAGGGGCGAGTTGGCTAAGGTAGATTGGGAAACTACATTAAAAGATATGATGGTAGACGAGCAATGGCTAGCATTTAAAGAATTCATACCTAATTTGCAATAAATATATATTCCTTTAAGGCACAAAAACCCCACAGGAAAAGTGGTCCAACCGTGGCTAACAAGAGAAGTTAAAGATAGTATTAGATCAAAGGAAGAGGCTTATAATGTTGCTAAAAAGAGTAGGAAGCCTGAGGATTGGGAGGATTTTAGAATTCAGCAAAGGAGGACCAAAAAATTGATGAGGAAAGAGAAAAAGAATGAGAATAAATTAGCATGTGATATAAAAATAGATTGTAAACATTTCTATAGGTATGTAAATAGGAAGAGATTAGTGAAAGTAAACGTGGGCCCATTAGAGGCAGAGACAGGAGAAATTATAATGGGCAGAGACATTAGACAAATACTTTGTATCTGTCTTCACAGTAGAAGACACAAAAAACATTCCAGAAATAATGGGGAACCAAGGGTCTAGAGAGAATGAGGAACTTAAAGAAATCAGTATAAGTATAAGTAAAGACGTAGTACTGGAGAAATTAATGGGACTAAGTGCCGACAAATCCCCTGGACCTGACGGCCTGCATCCTAGGATTATAAGAGGTAGCTGCAGAGATTGTGGATGCACTGTTATTAATCTTCCAGCATTCCCTAGATTCTATAACAGTCCCCAAGGATTGGAAGGTAGCAAATATAACCCCGCTATTGAGAAAGGAGGAAGAGAAAAAATGGGGAACTATAGGCCAGTTAGCCTGACATCAGTAGTAGGCAAAATGCTAGAATCTATTATTAAGGACGTGGTAACAGGGCACTTAGAAAATCATATGAATAGGCAGAGTCAACTTGGTTTATGAAAGAGAAATCGTGTTTGACAAATCTGTTTAGAGTTTTTTTGAAGATGTAACTAGTAGGATGGATAAGGGGAACCCAATAGATGATGTGTGTTTGGATTTTCAAAAAGCATTCGATAAGGTGCCACACAAGAGGTTATTGCACAAAATTAGGACTCATGGGATTGGAGGTAATATATTAGCATGGATTGAAGATTGGTTAATGGACAGAAAACAGAGAGTAGGAATAAACGGGACTTTTTCGGGTTGGCAGGCTGTAACTAGTGGAGTACCACAAGGATCAGTGCTTGGGCCTCAGCTATTCACAATCTATATTAATGACTTGGATGAAGAGACTGAGTGTAACGTATCCGAGTTTGCTGCTGATACAAAGTTAGGTGGGAAAGTAAGCTGTGAAGAGAACAAGGCAAATGGAATACAATGTAGGGAAATGTGAAGTTATCCACTTTGGTAGGAAAAACAGAAAGGCAGAGTATTATTTAAATGGTGATAGATTGGGAAATGCTGATGTACAAAGGGACCTGGGTGTCCTTGTACATGAATCACAAAGTTAACGTGCAGTTACAGCAAGCAATTGAGAAAGCAAATGGTAGGTTAGCTTTTGTTACAAAGGGATTCGAGTATAAGAGTAAAGAAGTCTTACTACAATTATACAGGGCATTGATGAGGCCACACCGGGAGTACTGTGTACAGTTCTGGTCTCCTTAACTAAGAAAAGACACACTTGCCTTAGAGGGAGTGCAACAAAGGTTCACTAGACTGATTCCTGGGATGGGGGGATTGTCCTATGGGGAGAGATTGAGTAGACTAGGCCTATATTCCCTAGAGGTTAGAAGAATGCGAGATGATCTCATTGAAACATACAAACTTCGTACAGGGCTTGACAGGGTAGATGCAGGGAGGATGTTTCCCCCTGGTTGGGGAGTCTAGAACCAGGGGTCACAGTCTCAGGATAAGGGGTCGGCCATTTAGGACTGAGATGAGGAGGAATTTCTTCACTCAGAGGGCGGTGAATCTTTGGAATTCTCTACCCCAGAGGGCTGTGGAGGCTCAGTTGTTGAGTATATTCAAGGCTGAGATCGATAGATTTTTGGATATTGAGGGAATCAAGGGATATGGGGATAGTGCAGGAAAGTGGAGTTGAGGTAGAAGATCAGCCATGATCTTATTGAATGGCGGAGCAGGCTCAAGGGGCTGAATGGCCCACTCCTCCTATTTCTTATGTTCTAAGAGGCTGTCATGAAGGCTGCTTTGGGTAAAGAGCAAAATTCACAATTGTGCATGATTTGGGGACACTGTTCTGAAGTTGGGCAGAAAGTGGGAGTTTTCCTTCTACATGCTGTGACTGCCCCATGATCCAGCATGGATGTACCCCACCTTCAGTAAACACCAAAAAAAATCAATTATTAATTTTTCCCTTTCTTTTTAGAAAAGTTCTCTCTACTTGCTGGTGGTGGGCGGTTGGTCTGTGTCTCTGTATCTGATCCAAGTGACACTGAGGAATTTACAGTTTCTCCTAAGAGAGTATTGGCAGTACGTTTTAGGTGAGATTGTTTTTAATTTATGGTAGACGTAGGATTTGTTTGAAAATGAAGTCCAGCTGGCCGATGACATCATTTCTACTTGCATTCTGTCAACAGGACTTTGTGACTGATGAATTTATACTATTGAACTAATGGGAACTAATAGTACTCTTGTTGTTTGAGGCTAATAATGGGGAGTTCACAACCAAAAATGAACACTCTGCCTTGGGCGCTGATACTATTCTCTCCTATCGTCTGCCTATCTGCTATAAATCTGTACCTCCTGTGACGCTGGATGACAAAACTGAGGCCGAGTCTTGTACGGCAATTTAACCATCTTTGGAACAAAAAGTGTTTTCTCCTGTCCCCCTCCTTTTCCTGAAGCTGTGATATTTGCTAGGATATGATTCCAAGGGCACCAGCAACCCTCTGGTACCTTGCCCAAGTGACCATTCATTGGGAGTCTAGATGGAGTGTGGGGCCAGGCAATTTGACCATATATAAGGTATCATAGTTGAGCACAATCCTGGATGTTCACACATACGTACTTTCCAGCACGAGCCATTGGATAGTAATCAGGAGCCTGGCAGAATTCATTTCAGCAGGCACGTTGCTTGAGAATGACATTTAGAGCATAATGAGAAATGACAAAACTGAATAGATAGAGAGAAACTGTTCCCATTGGCGGAAGGGTCGAGAACCAGAGGACACAGATTTAAGGTGATTGGCAGAAGAACCAAAGGCAGCATGAGGAAAAACATTTTTACGCAGCGAGTGGTTAGGATCTGGAATTCACTGCCTGAAAGGGTGGTGGAGGCAGATTCAATCGTGGCTTTCAAAAGGGAATTGGATAAGCACCCGAAGGAAAAAAATTTGCAGGGCTACGGGGAAAGGGCGGGGGAGTGGGACTAGCTGAAGTGCTCTTGCAGAGAGCCGGCACGGGCTCGACGGGCCGAATTGCTGCCTCCTGTGCTGTAACCATTCTATGACATTCTTAACTCGCTAAACGTTATCTCACTGATGTGACGTGCATGAGTGGAACACTGATGGGAAAATCGGCTGTAGAGGATCACACACCTGTAACACAGCCCGCTGCCTTTTCCATCCATTTAAATTAAAGGGAAATCGGGCGGGCTGCATCGCAGGCATGAGATCCTCATCCTTCCGCACCCCCCCTCCCATATTTTTCTTGTATGTGCTCCACCCTGCACTGCATTATCATAGCATCATAGAAATTTACGGCACAGAAGGAGGCCATTCGGCCCATTTTGTCTGTACCGGCCGAAAAAGAGCTCTTCCCCCCCCCCCAATCCCACTTTCCAGCTCTTGGTCAGTAGCCCTGTAGGTTCCGGCACTTCAAGTGCATAACCAAGTACTTTTTAAATGTGGTGAGGGTTTCTGCCTCTACCACCCTTTCAGGCAGTGAGTTCCAGACCCCCACCACCCTCTGGGTGAAACCAGTTCTCCTCAACTCCCCTCTACCAATTACTTTAAATCTATGCCCCCTGGTTATTGACCTCTCTGCTGAGGGAAATAGGTCCTTCCTATCCACTCTATCTAGGCCCCTCATAATTTTATACACCTCAATTAAGTCCCCTCTTGGCCTCCTCTGTTCCAAAGTAAACAACCTCAGCCTACCCAATATCTTTCCTCATAGCTAAAATTCCCCAGTCCTGGCAACATCCTCGTAAATCTCCTCTGTACCCTCTCTAGTGCAATCACATCCTTCCTGTAATGTGGTGACCAGAACTGCACGCAGTATTCTAGCTGCGGCCTAACTAGTGTTTTATACAGTTCAAGCATAACCTCCCTGCTCTTATATTCTGTGTCTCGGCTAATAAAGGCAAATATCCCGTGTGCCCAAGCACGAAAGAGGAAAATCTGCCCCTCGCACTCCCTGCACCAAATGTCCATTGCACAGGCTTCTCTCTCGGGTCTGGTGATTGAGCTCTGCTCCATTCCTAGAGCTGGCAGTCTCTGCCTCATTGCTGGTATTTTCTGTGCTTTACATATGCGTGAGCTCAGTGCCTCTCTGGAGACCTCTGCATCTGTACTGGACGTGTGCCTCACTTCCACTTTGCACCTTCACAACTCGGACCCTGTACTTTCCTGCTGGTACTTGACCTGATTTTTTTTTTCTCCCCTCACTTCTGGGCACCCAGTGTTTCCACCCGCAGCCTCCGCTCCTTGTTAACCAAGAGTATTACCATGTCCAAAGCAAATGTGTGGGATGAGGCAAGCAGTAAATGGGACTCATCAGATTACTATGTTTCCAGGGAAGAAGTCAGAGTTTGATTGATTCGTGTTCTGCTTCTACCTCCCCCGAGGGACTAACTCTGAAACCCCCAAACTCCAGCAATTAAAAAAAATGCCTTTTGTGGGAAAAGAGCCAAGAAGTTGCGGCATTCAGCTCTTGGGAGGATGTACAAGCTGCTTCTGCCTCCATTGTGTGGATTGCTAGAGACGGCACTTTGTAAAAGCCACATGATGCCATTATTGCCAATGAAACAACCATGGTATTGTGCACAGCAGATTCGGAATAATTGGCCAAATTGTGTGCACGTGTGGTGGCTTAACTTTATTCAATAAATTGAAATTAAGACCTAGATGTGAAACTTCACCAATCATTCTTTATCAGTTGTAAAGGACAATCGCGTGCATAATCCGTTTTCTTTGTAGATTTATTTTTAAATTAGTTATCCAACAGCACCACTTAATCTTGTTTGGTTTTGATTGTTATAACATGCAACACACAATGTATTTTATAACACTCCTGTCATTATAAAACAGCGCATCATCCCATCGACTGCGAGCACTGCTACAGACTACCTCATATCGGTAGAGTTTGAAACCTCTGGATTGAAATGATTTTAAAGGGGGACCTAAGTGTGTGCTCTTTTAAGAAACTCATTTGATTTGAACAGACTTGACTTAGCAGAGTTCAATTTTCTCAGACAGTCTTGCTACTGCAAGCTATTTCCAAATGCAGAGTATTGCTGACTTTCAAGGATGAATATTGCCCTGAGCAATTAAGTGGGTTTTTTTGGGCTGGGGAACTAGTGCATGTCACATGGGAGGGAAGGAGTAGCAAGAAAGTGCAGATTTCAGAAATTTAAAAAAAAAAAAAGTTTCTATTTTGTTGTCTCCTCAGTCACACATCACACCCGAGCCAGCTAGGTGACCAGCACTCTGACATCTGCCAGCTCTTCTGTCACCGGCAGCTAGGACGTGTTTGAGAAAGGCCCGGGTGATGCTCCCTCTTTTATTTTTCCTCCCTCGCAGTGCGGAAGCACCTGATCTCGGTGTGGTGCCTTTATTCTTGTGCCCGCTCCTCCCGTTGCCAAATAGTGTGGTTGAGTCGGCCTGCCTCCTCCCCACCCTTTGGTATATAGCATTCTGCAGCTGAGACACTATATAGGCTGTGGTCTGCAGATTATCTGGGAGAAACAGGCATTGAGTCCTTTTATGAAGGTTTTTCCTCCTGTGCTGTTGATGTTTCAGGCTATGTGACATTATCTGGCTTTGTCAGTTTTGCTGTCTGCTACAAGTACGGCCCACTGGAGGAGGAGAGAAGTGTCAATCTACTGAACTGGGCCCTACAACTCTCTGGACTATTACTAATGTACTCTGGTATTCAAGTACGCCAAGTTGCCCTGGCACTCATCATTGTAGCTTTCTGCATCAAGAACCTAGAGCTTCCGTTTAGGTGGACATACGCTGCATACAAGTAAGTGTTTTGTGTATCAACTCTTCCCAGAGATTGAAATAACTACCTGTTTAGCTGTGCAAAATGGGCAAAAACAGATTTATTGCTCCTGTCTCTGGAACAAGTGCATCGGGTTGGCATTATTCTGCTACAGAGCAGACTGGGTCAAAATAAAGCAGATTATTGTAGTGAATATTTTGACACTATGGTTTTGGAAAAGAACTCTAACTCCAGTGCTAGAGTGTTGAGCTATCAACCAGGAGACCGGAGTTTGAATCCCAGTCTTAAATTGCATTTATACGTGGACAACATGTGATTGTGCAGTGCCTTTTAATGTAGAAAAATGTCCCAAGGCGCTTCAGAGCTGTAATCACAAAATGGACGCCAAGCCAAAGATGATATTGGGAGGGGTGACCAAAAGCTTGGTCAAAGAGGTGGGTTTTGTGGAGGGGTTCAAGGAGGGACATTTCCTAGAGGGCCAATTCTGCCAGGCTTCTGTCTGTCATTCAGATTGGAGAGGGGAAACTGATTGGTGATAGATGATTTCCAGTTGCCTCTCAAATAAGATTCTTGGTGTGTCATCTGGAGGAAGGAATGATTGGCTTCTATGTGTTGGGAATCTGTCCCAGCAAACATAAGAACAACATAGGAAATAGGAGCAGGAGTGGGCCATTTGGCCCCTTGAGCCTGCTCTGCCATTCAATAAGATCATGGCTAATCTAATCTTGGCCTCAACTCCACTTTCTCGCATGTTCCCCATAACCCTTGACTCCCCTGTAGCTCAAATGTCTGTCTATCTCCGCCTTGAATATGTTCAATGACTCCGCCTCCACAGCTCTCTGGGGCAGAGAATTCCACAGATTCACGACCCTCTGAGAGAAGAAATTCCTCCTCATCTCAGTTTTAAATGGGCGACCCCTTATTCTGAAACTATGCCCCCTAGTTCTAGATTCCCCCACGAGGGGAAACCTCCTCTCAGAATCTACCTTGTCAAGCCCCCTCGGCATCTTATATGTTTCAATAAGATCACCCCTCATTCTTCTAAACTCCAATGAGCATAGGCTCGACCTTTCTTCATAAGACAACCCCCTTCATCTCAGGAATCGACCTCGTGAACCTTCTCTGAACTGCCTCCAATGCAAGTATATCCTTCCTTAAATAAGGAGACCAAAACTGTACGCAGTACTCCAGGTGTGGTCTCACCAATACCCTGTACAGTTGTAGCAGGCCTGCCCTATTTTTATACTCCATCCCCTTGCAATAAAGGCCAACATTCCATTTGCCTTCCAAATTACTTGCTGTACCTGCATGCTAACTTTTTGTGTTTGCGCAGTAACCTTTTATGTGGCACCTTATCAAATGCCTTCTGGAAATCCAAATACACTACATCTACTGGTTCCCCTTTATCCACCCTGCTCGTTACATCCTCAAAGAACTCCAGCAAATTTGTCAAAAGGAATGAATCTGTGGGAGTGTTGTGTAGCATGATGTTTACATATACACGGTTTGTGGAAACGTACAGATATGAACTGTTACAAGTCTCCCAACACACTTGTGCTTATCTTAAAAAGCAGCTTCCACTGGCAAACATGTATGATCTAAAACCTTATGGGATTTATCGTGCCTCAGGGTCAACTGTCTCCCTTTTGACTACTGGATACAGTGGGGGTGCCCAGGGTTACTCCTGATCTCTCAACATAGGCAGAAGAGCACCATGTTGCTGTAGTTCAAAGGCACTTGCTCATTCGGCAGTTTTCACAGCCCGGAGAGAATTGCTGTTGCTTTTTTAGTGTGTAACGTCCCAGACAGAGTTGTGTGTACTTGCTCAAAAGACACACATTCACTCTCTTGCAGAAGACAATGAACAGAAACCAGGTTAAATTCACCAATTTCGGCCTGGCTAAAATCTGGATGAAAAGCTCAAAACATAGAAATGTTTGAATTTGACACTGGACAGACCCTTTTTCTATTGCGCGGTTTCTGAGCCATTTGTTGGCGTAATGAGAGTTCTTGGCCCAAATATATCAAGGACTCAAAGTTCACACATGATCTGTATGAAAGTGGTTGTGTTATTAAAAGCTATTGACGGGGGACTGAGTGGATCAGAGGGTTAAAGCGGTGCACTACGGCTGAGCTTTGGGCCAGTCTGAAGGGATGAAAGTCTCCTCTTCACACGTACTAGTGCCTCAGGTGGATTATGGAACGACAAAGATGTGTTTGCTTTTCCAGCCCAAAGCTCCATCTCCATCACTAATTAATCATCCCTATCTGGAGAGCTGGCTGACAGAGATGAGCTGTTTATTCTGATGTGGCCTTTTAAACTGTGCCAAGAGTTTCATTGCTCCTGTATCAGACATGTGCTGTAATAGCACTGGTGTGGGTTTATACCAGCATCGAGCAGCTTCCAGGAACACACCTAGTGACTGTATAACTGGAAATGCTGCTTTCTATTTTTTTTAAAAAGCATGAAACTAAGACAGTAAATTGCACCCTGCATGCTGAGAATTCTTCCATGGGCATGCACACCCGGACCCTGCACTGATGCATTATTATGCAACAGCGATGCCCTGCTTGCATTGCTTACCCTATTGGTATTGTACCAGTGGGTACAATGTAACTGCAGCATTATGAAAGCAAAGTGGTGTGAGCACACCTCTTGGACACCTAGTGGTAGGTAGTAGACCTGGAAACAGTTTAATTGTCTGCCCTTGAGATTGTGTAGTGGATCCTGAATAGGGAACTTAAGAAATAATCTAAATTCCCATAAGGAACCAGGTCAATTGATCGAAAGGCTGATCTTTCGGATTGTCTGTTAAAGTAATTTTTTTTTATTCATGGGATGTGGACGTCACTAGCAAGGCCAGCATTTATTGCCCATCCCTAATTGCCCGCGAGAAGGTGGTGGTTCCGCCACCTTGAATACAACTGAGCGGCTTGCTAGGCCATTTCAGAGGGCAGTTAAGAGCCAACCTTCCCTAAAGGACATTACTGAACCAGATGGGTTTTTATGACAATCCGGTCGTTTCATGGTCACCATTACTGATACTAGCTTTTTACTCCAAATTTATTTTAATTAATTGAAATTAAATTCTCCAGCTGCCATGGTGGGATTTGGACTCCTCATTAGTCCAGGCCTCTGGATTACTAGTCCAGTTACATAACCAGTTTCCAACCTACACCGCCCCCCCCTGCTGCCATATATATCTTGCATATGTGATAAACTTGTACTCCTGAAATAAGGGGGTTTGGGGTACATATTGAAGAGGGGAAGAGAAGAGTTTCCAATGTGTTTTGACTCGTCGTGATGCGAGCCCTGGAACTGGAGAGAAGAAAAAACTCAAGTTCTGACTAAAAGTACACCGTGACCTTTCATACTTTTCTAAAAACTCTAATTTTAGGCAAGTGTTCAAACGAAGAGGCAAGCCAGAGCCCCGAAGGCTTCTAACTGAGGAGGAATATCAGAGGCAAGGAGAAGTAGAAACACACAAAGCCCTGGTCGAACTGCAAAATTACTGCAGCAGCCCTGAATTCAATGCGTGGAAAACAGTGTCCAGACTTTCAACACCAAAGAGGTAATGCTTGTGCACCATTTAAATCCTCTTGCACTTTCACTGTCTTCCTCCGCCCTCTGAGAAAACGGGCAAGCAGCCTGTTCCCAGGCCTTTGCCAGCACTGCCCTTGTGCTGGTAGTCAGGAGATGTGCAAGAGCAGCCTGGATAACTGGTTTTCCCATTCCACCTCCATTTAAGGAAGCACCCAGGCCTTGGTTTGTTACCTGCCCTTGGCCGTACAACCGAGGTCAGTAACTGGGTGTGTGCAGAAATTGCAGATAGTAACTGCACCTCTGTACTCTCTGTGGCTTAGCAGGTTGGAGCACATTAAGTTATGCAACAGCACTATGTCCAACTCCTAATTAAAACCCAGACAAGCCTGAAGGATGGAATTCGAAAGGGTGATCTGACCCATCGAGCCTGCTGCTTTCACAGACAATGTATGAGTTTGTGATGAACTCCCCCCAACTTATTCATTCTCCTGATGGATGTGGATAACCACCAGTAAAATATCCAAGAAGTTAACTCCTAAACAAGCATTCCAGTTATTGCTCAAGGCCATTGCTTGTCCTCTGCAGTATACACTTGGTGTATTGCCATGCTTCATGTTGGGGAGGTGCTACACCGTGAAGTGTGAAATCTGCAGTCTGAGAATATCTGGGAAGCCAGATTTTCAGAAAGAATTCACATTTCAACATCCCTCCGATACCATATTTGCAGAATGAAGGGCACAATGGCTGCCTGGGGTATTTACCATGTGCAACACATATTTAAATGCCATGTATATTGGAACAAAATCAAAAGAAGAGCATGTGGTGGCTGAGGTGTCAATTATTTTCTCCAATTTCTCCCCACATCAACAGCCCGGATGATCTGTTCCCAGGCGTCTGCGAATGCAGTTTTTGAAACTGTCCTTTAGGAGGTGGGTGAGAGTAGCCTTCGATGAGACTCTCTTTATTTTTTTCTCCTCTTTCCCTCTTTCTCTCCTCCCCCTCAAATACAGAAAGTCTCTTGCCTCTGCACAGTTGAGTGAGGAGCTCAGTATATGGGGTGGACTCACTGGCACTAGCTCACATTCTGTCACTCTGGTGCTGCATGCTGAAACCTATATTTTTGTCTTGGGAATTCACCAAAATATCTTAAAATATTTTCGTAGTAATTAAAATAAGATATTGGTGCTTGGAAATGGGATTTCTTTTTACTTGGGCCACCCAATTCCGGCATCACGGATGTTCATCTCAGGTAAGCATGGATCTGATGCAGAGTAAAGCTCCTTCTACTCTGCTCCAAGAATGGACATTAACCCCCCTGATCTCTCCCCCCCCCCCCCAACCAATTGTCCCAGTGTGAATCTTGCCTCTTCCCACACCAACCATCTTAGAGCTTTCTGAGCAAAGTTGTCAATTTGTGCCAAATTATGATAGTTTTGTGCAATGTATTTGATCCCACAAAGAACTTGGTTGAGTGCCCCAGACTCTTATTGTGACGAACTCTTAAGGAGTAGGTTACTTGGCTCCAAGCTAAAAGGCCAGCTGGTCTATTGCATCTCCCAGTTGCCCAATTGGAAAATGACTTGTGTATATAAAACAACGTGTGACCATTCGCAATGGTAAAGAGATGCTCCATTAATAGCTCAGTAGTTTGGTACTTGAGGCTAGGCACTGAAACATGGTCAAGCTCTGGCTTCAGAGAAGTTGTGGAAACTACAGCTTTAATCGAGAGGCCCATCATCAGGCTTTAGACAGGAAATGTCAGCCAGGGTTTCTGATTCTGGTCACTCTCCAGTGACATCTATTGGAAACGGTGTAGCTGTGGACATAAAATAAGAGGAAGATGGAGCTCGGCTGTGATGTGCCCCTCTGTTGAGCAGCCTGCTGACACACTATCTAGACTCGCAAAGTGAAGAGTGGCTGGTTGGATATCAGAGGCCTGTTGCCTATGGATCCATATCCCAGGAGTGGAGTTTTGATGACTCATGGATAAGGTGATTCTAGGGAGTAATTGATGCTCTTTCCAAAAATGTCAAAGTTTGTATTTTTAATAACTGCATGAAGTACAATATTTAGAAATGTTGGGAAAATGTTTGTGAGAAACAAACTGCTCGTCGTGGTTTAAAATAGCTTTTGAATGTGTCACTAGTTGTTGGGTTTGGGACATTGGTGTGACTGGGGGTCTCTCTCTCGTCCTGCAGATTTGCTGACTTTGTTGAAGGGGAATCTCACCTCAATCCCAACGAAATTGCTGTTCACGATCAAGAATACGAACTAGGTGGCATGTTTCTAGAGGACGAGATCTATGACACTGGTTTTTATGACGACGAAAATTGAGACTGGGCCTCGGATAGCAAATGTTCACCACACTGAGTGGGATTCGTGTATCGGAGACCAAGCCTTTCCATACAGGACGAAGCTGTTTACACTGCTTCTTGCTTGACTCGTCACCTGGATTATCGAAATGATCGAAAAGACATAACTATCGCATCAGTGCGCTCAGCAATTCATCCAGTTAAATGTGATCCGCATCTAGACTGGACTAGGAGTGCCGGGACTGATGTTGCATGTGCAGGGCAGTCCTGCACGCGAGGATCAAGTTTGCCAGAAGACTGCGGAAGGTGTGGTGTAGTGTCCGTAAATTCGGTCTCTTCTCAGGTGTTTGTTTTTAATGACTTTACTGACCAGTCCTTGATTTTTAAGAATTGGTCTTGCTAGTGCACTGCTTGGAATTCAGGGAAGCCAAGGAACAAATTACACTCTGTTTGCAAACAATAGTTGCTGCGATCTTCTGGGAGGAGGGAAAACATTAGAGATCTTTCTGCGGCCTAATTGAACTTGCAAAAACAACCGTTTACCTTCTTAATTTTTACCTTTTTTTGTCAACTAAATTTAGCTTCCATAAAATAAGTTTTACTTTAAAACTCTGGTACCACTACTGTTCTTTGTATCCAACCTTCCCACTGATAAATGGCAATAGTGCATAAATCTCAACGAGTTAAATAACTCTACACATACACTGAAGGCATATTTCAGGCTGCTCCGTTGTTTGCCATTTGATTTTTTTTTAATGAACTATTTACTATCCTTTTTTAAAGCTCCCTCCTCTGTACTGTGAACTCTATACTAAATATGCATCTTTGGTTGAGAATGTAAAGATTAACTGCAGAGCAGTGTTAAACCAGGTTGTATCTACTGTGACATCACCAAGTTCACAAGACTTTGGACTTTTTGTAATTTGTATCTATGCAAACAATGTGTCTCATCATCAAAACTCCTTTTTCAAAAGTGGAGCGATATACTGTAAGGAATTATGATTAGCATTGCTTTTTTCTGTCCTTTTTTGAGCAATTTTTATCTTAAAGGTTTAATCACATTGTTGGGAGTCCTGTCCTGGAAACGTTCCTGTGCCTGATGGTGCAAGGGGGCTGAATTTAATCAAAAAAGAATTACGGTGAATAATCTCTTGTCTTATAATCGTATCTCCCATTCTTAATCTAGCTCCAAAGCAAGTCCGGTTTAGTAACTCCTCAAAGCCTGTACTCCAACAGTGTTATCTGTTCTCACTGAACACTTGGGGGGAAATGTAGAAATGGCTGAAACCAAAAATAAAATGAACTATTATTCTTCATGGTGACACTCACTCTTTAAATCTGTGATTCAGAACAAGGTTACTTTTCCCAAATAGTTGGTATATTTTCCTTTATTTTCTGCTCCTTCAATCCGCTCTACACTTTGGCTTCAAGAGGTAAGAAAATCTGAGTGGAAATGGTTAAGACAAGCCCCTGTCCCGTACCTTAAACAGTATTACTAGAGGACATTCTCTTGCCTCTTGTTCCATTGTGAGGCACCCTCCTGCTTTAAAGGGAGAGTAAGTACTGCTGCTGCAAGCCAAAATTTTCACAATTTTAGGAATGACCAGAATTAACCATGTGACATGAGAAGTATTAAAAATCTCCCTTCATTGAATTGCAGTGCCATTGATATCTAGATTGTGAGGCTATCTGAGCTCATTGAGTTGCACTATTACCTTGAGGTAGCTGAGCAATGTGGAAATGCTTTGCACTGCCATGGTTTACATTGTTAAATGCCCTGGCCCTGAACTGGGAGTGGAATTGTGACCGAGGTGGGGTACCGCTGCTCACCTTAATGTGAGACACAGTGTTATGGAGCGTGGTCCTCACTTAAGCTACAGGTCACTTGAACAAATGTCATTCCGCTCTTGCCTCTGCTATCTACAACAAATGAAAGGAAGAGCTACTTTTCCAGGTTTGCCCATCAGTGTAATGGTGTATGCTGTGTGTTGTATAACTCTGAAATGTTCGTGTGGGTAACTAATGAAAATCGAATCGGCCAGTACTGTGGAGCATTGGCATGTGTTTGATGTCTGTTAGGGTGCATTTACTGATGCAGCTGTTCTCTACTGGTGGGCTCTGGAGCTGCTGTGTACTGGATGAGGAGCTCTGGCACTGCTATTGGTGTGTGCATCATAGAGGCTTTAATTACATTATTAAAATTCAGATGTAAAAGTAACTGGCAAAATCCATCTGGTTATTGCACGTCACAAGTATTGGCAATAATGTCCTGCCCCTAGCCAGTTTATCTCAACCAAATGGAGGTCAGTGGCACAAATTATATATTATATATATATATATGTGTGTGTGTGTTTTTTTTTAAATCTCTGTGAATATCCTTGCATTTTAATGTTGAGCACTGATTTCAGTGTTGGGAAAATGTTCTGGGATATTTTATTTTATTAATGTTTTGAATTGTAATAAACTATTACAGAAAATATCTTTGGTCCATTTATATCTTCCTATATTGGGGGGGGAGGGGTGTGGTTGGGAAGAGGAGGTGGTTTTCCCACTTATGTGGGGGAGGAGGAAGTTTCCTCCTTTTTAAGGTATTTTCATACATAATACTCAGGCATAAATGGTTTGCATGTTGGCCTTTATTGCAAGGGGGTTGGAGTATAAGAGTAAGGAAGTCTTGCTCCAATTGTGCAGGGCCTTGGTGAGGCCACACCTGGAGTACTGGGCACAGTTTTGGTCTTCTTATCTAAGGAAGGATATACTTGCCTTAGAGGCGGTGCAACGAAGGTTCACTAGATTGATTCCTGGGATGAGAGGGCTGTCCTATGATGAGAGATTGAGTAGACTGGGCCGATACTCTCTGGAGTTTAGAAGAATGAGCGGTGATCTCATTGAAACATACACGATTCTGAGGGGGATTGACAGGGTAGATGCTGAGGTTATTTCCCCTGGCTGGAGTGTCTAGAACGAGGGGTCACAGTCTCAGGATAAGGGGTAGACCATTTAGGACTGAGATGAGGAATTTCTTCACTCAGAGGGTTGTGAATCTTTGGAATTCTCTGCCCCAGAGGGCTGTGGATGCTGAGTCTGAGTATATTCAAGGCTGAGATAGATTTTTGGACTCTAGGGGAATCAAGGGATATGGAGATCGGGCAGGAAAGTGGAGTTGAGGTCGATGATCAGCCACGATTTCATTGAATGGCGGAGCAGGCTCGAGGGGCCGAATGGCCGACTACTCTTATTTCTTATGTTCTTCCGACAGTGACACAATTGACATTGAGAATTCTGGTGGACTGTTGGTGCACACTCCTGCACACTAAACATTGGTCTGCTCCAGACTTGCTGACCAAAGGTGGTTTGGGTGGTGCTTATAAGCTGGACACCAAGGTATAGCGCCAAAGACCAGAAGGGTGCAAGTTTGATCCCCAGTCTGCTAAATTCCCAATCCCAGCCATATTGTATGTGTTTGGGGCCCAGGAGCTAGTGCAGGTTTTAGACAAGCTAGAGCTTATGGAGGAGCAAGGAAAGTGTCAGTGTACAAAACTATGTGTATGAGGGTTTCAGCAGCAATGGGGATAGAAACATAACAGGAGTAGACTATTCAGCCCCTCAAACCTGTTCTGCCATTCAATTAGATTGTGGATGATCTGTACCTCCATTTACCTGCCTTTGCTCTATCTCCCTTGATACTCTTACCTAACAAAAATCTATCAACTTCAATTTCAATTGGCCCCCAGCATCCACAGCCTTTTGGGAGGACAGAGTTCCAGATTTCCACTACCCTTTGTGTGGAGAAAGTGCTTTCTGATTTCACTCCTAAATGGCCTAGATGTAATTTTAAGATTATGCCCCTTGTTCTGATTTCCCCACCAGTTGAAATAGCTTCTCTATATCTACTCTATTGAATCCTTTTATAATGTTGAATACCTCAGTTAGATCACCCCTTCTAGACTCAGTGGACAATAAGCCTAGTCTATGCAACCTGTCCTTATAACTTAACCCTTTAAGCCCTGGTATCATTCTGGTGAATCTGCACTGTACCCCTCCATGGCCAATATAGCCTTCCTGAGGTGTAGTGCCCAAAATTGAATGTAGTATTCCAGATAGGGTCTGGCCACTGCTCTATAACTGAAGCATCACTTCCTCCACTTTGTATTCCAGTCCCATTGAGATAAGTGCTAATATTCCATTAGCCTTTTCAATTACTGTTTGGTAGGGGTGGAGGATGGCAATATTTGTGATGGAAAGAATATAGGGTCTGCTGTAGGTGCCTACTTGAGTTCAGCAGCATCAGTCGCTCCCATAAGCAGTAAAGTGAAAATGTACAGAACAAGTTACGATCGGAGTCTTTCAGTTCAATCAGCACAGTTTATATTTGCGTAATGATACGACACATAGGGCACGCCTTGCTTTCCCACATCAGTGGATCATCTATCTTGATTTAAGCAGAATAATTCCTCTGTTCTAACAAAGGGTCATCGACCTGAAACATTAACTCTTTCTCTCTCCACGATGCTGCCTGACCTGAGTGTTTCCAGCATTTTCTGTTTCAGATTTCTAGCATTGCAGTATTTTGCTATTGTAACTCCTCTCCATCTCAGCTGTGGCTCAGTGGGTAGCACTCTCGCTTCTGAGTCCGAAGGTTGTGGGTTTAATTCCCACTCCAGGGATTTGAGTGCATAATCTAAAACTTGACACTCCAGTGCAGTCCTGTACTGTTGGAAGTGCCGTCTTTCAGATGAGACATTAAACCGAGGCCCCGTCTGCTCTCTCAGGTGGACATAAAGGATCCCATGGCACTCTTTTTTTCGAAGAGGAGCAGGGGAGTTTGTCCTGGCCAATATTTATCCCTCAACCATCATCACAATGTTTTTAAAAAAAAAAAAAAAAAAAAAATCTGGTGATGGTCGTGGAACCTTGCTGTATGCAAATTGACTGACTCATTTCCTACATTACAACAGTGACCACACTTCAAAAGTACTGAGGTTGTGAAAGGTGCTGTATAAATGCAGTCTTTTTTTCTTTACATCCTGTCCTATAGCCCAGAGCAAGACACCTCTGCAGTCTCCTATCTTTTCAACTTTGCTGCCTGGCTGCCTGCTTTGGTGTCTTTTTTTTTAAGTCTTGCTCTCTCTAAACCATACCTTAATTTTACATTTGTGTCATATAAAATTTTAGCTCGGTTAGCTGCTTTCTAATAGGATTTTGAAAAACTAAGGAAAGGCAAGGTTCACTGAAGTGTTTTTGCCAGTTTCTTTTGCCTACTTGTCGAAGTTTGTGCCATAGAATGAGACGGCTGTAGTGGATGGGGATGAGAAGAGACTAGAGTTGGTGGGTGAGAGTTGTGCTCCAAGGACCAGGGTCAAATTCATGAGACGTGTCTTAGTTCGTTTTCTCTAGCTCCATCACGCCACTTAACGCGCAAAACATGTTTTTATTCATTCTCAGGATGTGGTTGTTGCTGGCAACGCCAGCATTTATTGCCCATCTCTAGTTGCCCTTGAGAAGGTGGTGGTAAGCCACCACCTTGAACCGCTGCAGTCTGTGTGGTAAAGGTACTCCTGCAGTGCTGTTAGGGAGGGAGTTCCAGGGTTTTGACCCAGCGACGATGAAGGAACGGCTGATATATTTCCAAGTCAGGATGGTGGGGCACTTGGAGGTGGTGGTGTTTCCATGCGCCTGCTGCCCTTGTCCTTCTAGGTGGAAGAGGTGGCGGGTTTGGGAGGTGCTGCCGAAGAAGCCTTGGGGAGTTGCTGTAGTGCATCTTGTAGATGGAACATAGTGCTGCTAAACCTTTCATTTTTAGTGGTAGCAAATAAAATTGGGGAAGTAAAGTGGAGTGGTGGAAACTAGTCCGCAGCTGGGATTAGCCAATGACCGCCACAGCGAGGCGGGCGCAGCGCCCCCCTCCCTTCGGTGCGCGGTGGCGTCACGGGCTGGAGCTGGCTTTGTTCTCGCGGATGACGCCTGTTCCGCTTCACACCGGAAATGGAAGTGGTATCCCGCCCCGCCGCTGTGAGAAAGTGGTTGAACGGGCGTTTGCTTGGAATAGAAACGGTGAAAGTCCCAATTCACCGCCGTCGACGGCAGGCAGGCTGCCGACGCCGTTTCCTTTATGCTGCGAGAGGAGCGGCGGCGGGCAGTCGAGGTGAGTTCCATGCCGTTACATTCTGAAAATCAAACCTGCTAACTGAATCCAAACAGAAACGGGGGGGAGGGGAGGGCGCGCGTCAATCTAACCCGAGCGCAGCTGTTACTGACGGCAAGAGGAGCCAATCACTGATGGCCATTCGCCCCCGGCCAAGAGTTCGAGCCAATGAGCGCGCAGAGGAGGCGGGACCTGTGCCAAGGGGAGGTTTCGTTTCTCTCACCATTGGGTTGTAAATATCCCAATTGCCAAAGGACCAGAATTTGTTTTCAACGTGTTTTCAAAAGCTAAGAATATAAATATCTTGGCATTAGAACAGATAAAATTTAAATCGACGTTTTTTTTGGAGCTGGTGATGTTACTGTAAATTAATTTAAAATACAAATGCAATTATTTATGTCGGTTCCTGTGTTCCGAAAACAGATTGGTTTCGTATTGCTGTAGTTTAAAATAAAATTTTACTGGAATTTGAAAGCTTATTAATCAATTTATTTGAAATTGGTTCAGTTGTTAACTAGGTGGGACTGTGTTTTATATTCAAAACATCGCAAAATTTTGGAGCCAAATGTAATATGAAGAAAACAGAATTAAGAAATAGGATAAACTGCTTATGTCATGAGCTAAAAAACATAATAACCCATTAGTGACACAATCGCTGCTGAAATGTTGAAGACATGACATAAATGCCAGATTCCACTACTGCTTTGTGTGTCACAGAGTTAAAACTTTGAAGATGTTAAAAATATACTAGGTGACTGGGAGATTGACCTATGAGTAAATTCGATTGTAAAACTGGTGATAAAGTACCCCTTGTAACGCTGCATACAAATCACCTATTTCTGCTCCATGTTCATGTTAACACTGATGGTCCCTGTGGTTTAAAACTGCACAAAGCTGTTACTATCTGAGCGAGTGGGGCTGAAGGAAGGTAAAGATATTTTCTGTAATAACAACAGAAAATGCTGGAAATACTCAGCAGGCCAGGCAGCATCTGTGGAGAGAGAAATTTTCTGTATGTTTGTTACGTAAATGTATCCATTATTCACAGAATCACAGAAACCCCACAGTGCAGATAGAGGCCATTTCGGCCCATCGAGCCTGCACCGACACATATCCCACCCGATCCCCGTAACCCCTATACCAACACATATCCCACCCTATCCCTGTAACCCCACGTATTTAATCCCCCTAACACTAAGGGTCAATTTATCATAGCCAATCAACCTAACTCGCACATCTTTGGACTGTGGGAGGAAACCGGAGCACCCGGAGGAAACCCACGCAAACACGGAGAGAATGTGCAAACTCCACACAGACAGTCGCCCGAGGCCGGATTCGAACCCGGGTCCCTGGCGCTGTTTATTAAAAAAAAACTAAACCTAACCTAATGGCAACAATGAAAATGAGCCTGTTCATACATTGGGTGTTTTCACCCTGTCAATTTGTGTTTTCGCACTCTGCCTTGTGCAGAAATGGTTACTGGCATGGTTATTACCTCCCCACCTCTCTGTACACACAGTTCCCATTTATGATTATTTAAATGCTGACTAGTGTTCAGAGACTTTATTGTGAGAAGCTGAACTGTTTGAATGCATTATTCCATCTTTGAGCTGCTTTGGAGAAGATGGGAGGTAGAAATGACATGGGTGATAGTGTGAAGGCAGCATTCTGTGATTGATGCTATTCTAGCTGATTTATTATTTTACACTTATGGTAACCGTTTTTTTTAAAGTAACAATATAGGAAAATATAGTATATTCTATGTAGAGATATAATAGTGTTGTCACTATGATTTCAGTAAAGCATAATGGTGGGCACATGGCATTTTTATGCAGATACAGCTAGATTTTTTTCACTGGGATTTCAATAAAACCTGATGTTGGATGTGTGACAGTTTCATGCTGTATATACCTGAACTGTGCTCAGTTGTATAATTCTAGATTTTATTCAAGCTTAAGTTGTGTCTGCCATGCGTATTTTGGGCTTGTAGAACACCAGGGTGCGCACCGTTGATTACAGGTCTGTACTGCGGGCGATTGTGGTGGGAGCAGCTTGACGCGGTGAAGTAGCGTGTAACGTTGCAGCGTGCGGCTTTCCCCTTCCTTGAGACCAGTGCGCTAAGTTTAGTAACTAAACGGAATGTTGTCCCTCGCTTCACTGTAACCAGCTTTAGATTAATACGTACTCAGAACGCACCGCGCCATCACGTAACCACCGTTAATCAGCCAGTATGGCTGTCATCAGGCATCAGCTGCATGGAGCGTTCCTGGATTTTCAAATTGATCCAAAATAAAACTCTTTGTGAACTGCTTAACGTGTATGTAACAAAAATAGATAGTGGTTATGAATTGCTTGAGTTCTGTTGTCTTAGTGTCCGATCAACTGATTTGTAGGCATTCCCTGGATGTCTATTGTATTCTCATCGACAGTATTAAACATGGGATATCCAAGAGCGGCCTTCAAGCACCCAGGCACCACCTGCCAACGTTTAGATTTGATAGCAGGATCTCTCATTTTCTGGGACAACGACAACTTGCATTTCTATAGCGCCTTTAACGTAGTAAAGCGTCCCAAGGCACTTCACGAGCGTTAACGAACAAAATTTGACACTGAGTCACACAAGGAGATATTGGAACAGGTGAGAGGTAGGTTTTAAGGAGCGTCTTAAAGGAGGAGAGAGAGGCGGAGAGGTTTAGGGAGGGAATCCCAGACAAATAGAAAAAGAACCAGAATTGAAATTTGATGAGCTGTCCACATTAGTTCAGGGATATAGTGGATTCAGGGCCAGTATAACGCAAATAAAACAGCATTTTAATTGTAAAATGACCAAAAGTCCTTTCTTACCTTTGGAAAAAATAGATTGAATTAAAGTAACTTTTATTTTTGTGCGTCAGCTTGCGGTGCAACCACCTCCCAGCAGCCTGTGAGAGTACAGCAGCCAGTCCTGCTAAAATTATCCTGCCTACTTGTAATTGTTGATGCAGAGTTTTACCGAAATCCCTACCAGGCCAACAAGATTCAATAGTGCTGCAATTGAAGTTTTGCCAGTGCTTCAAATGTTTGTTTTTAAATTCCTCAATCAGAAAGTAAAACTTGGTTTGCAATGGATTTTTTTTTAAAACTTGGACACACGCAGTAAAATATAACGGCTGTGTACCCACCCACGTGTTGGTGCACAGCTCCCTAAGTAGTATGACAGCAATTGTGTCAGGTTGATCTTGCACACCTGGTTGCGGAGGAGAAGCAGCAAAGACCTGTTGCCCATTGGGGCATATAGAGTGGCACAGAAAAGTAATTCCTAAAATAGGCATGTGCTGTCATTGCAACAGATATAATGGCTGATTATGAGGGACTCCTAGTGGTAAAGCAGTCTCGGGAGCTCTCTGTGTACATGCTTTAACAGACTTATTGATGTGTAGTATGTGGGGCATGGGGGTAGAGAGGATTAAAGAAGAACAAAGGAACTTGCATTTATATAGCGCCTATCAGGCGGTCTCAAAGCGCTTTACAGCCAATGAAGTGCTTTTGAAGTGTAGTCACTGTTGTAATATAGGAAACACGGCAGCCAATTTGCGCACAGCAAGCTCCCACAAACAGCAATGAAATAAATGTTTTTGGTGATGTTGGTTGAGGGATAAATATTGGCCAGGACACTGGGGAAAACTCCCCTGCTCTTCATATAGTGCCATGGGATCTTTTACGTCCACCTGAGGGGGCAGGCAGACGGGGCCTCAGTTTAACGTCTCATCCAAAAGAAGGCACCTCCGACAGTGCAGCACTGAAGTGTCAGTCTGGATTATGGACTTGGGTCTCTGGACATGAACTCACAAACTTCTGACTCTGAGGCGAGAGTGCTACCACTGCTGACACCGAGAGAAGCTGAAGAAGTTTACACCAGCATCTGGACCCTTAAAATTATTAAAATCTTGATAGATATATAGGGATCAAGTTTCCGCTTGTTTGTGCTAGTTATATTGGCGCAATCTGGGCAGAATCTGCCAAACCAGTGCAAAAGATCTGGGAATTTTAAACCTAAGTGAGTTGAGCCTAAAACCACTTGCATTCGTGTTTTCTGCGATCTTTTATGCTGGTTCAAGATTCAATTCACCCGAAGCAGGCCCCGCCCACAAAACTGGCCACTCCCCCAGGTCAAAATAGCGAGATTCCACCGATTGCGCTGGTTCGAGAAGGCTCTTAAAATTGCGCTCATTTTCTTAGGTACACAGACACTAGTCGGCACATTTTAAAGGAGTTTCCGTATCAAAAAATAGTTAATTTACTAAGAAATTGACTGGTGTGCACCAATGAAACTATTAAATGGTTCAGTCTAGTTTTTTTTGTCATTTTAAATCGGGTTACCCGCAGGTGGAGGACTGGACACCCTTTTTGCTGATAACTCATTTTCAGCTGTCTTTTAAGTTATGAAAGGTTTTGATAGAGTGGATACAGAGAGAGTGTTTCCACTTGTGGGGAAGAGCAAAACTAGAGGCCATCAATATAAGATAGTCACCAAGAAATCCAATAGGGAATTCAGAAGAAACTTCTTTACCCAGAGAGTGGTGAGAATGTGGAACTCGCTACCACAGGGAGTGGTTGAAGCGAATAGTATCGATGCATTTAAGGGGAGAAGGGACTAGAGGGTTACGCTGATAGAGTTAGATGAGGAAAGACGGGAGGAGGCTCGAGTGGAGCATAAACGCCGGCATGGACTGGCTGGGCCGAATGGCCTGTTTCTGTACTGTATATCCTATGTCTGTAATATATTAATAAAACTGCACCAGGTTACCGCTCTTAAATTCATCAGGAATACTTATTAATGGAATGAAAAATAAAGAAACAATTATGTTCTTTTATGTTGTCTGATTACGTGGTTGATGGATGATTTTATGTTTGTGATTATGCAAATGAATTTGAGTGGAAACTTGCAGTGTAACCTAACCCGCACATTTTGGGCGCAATTTCCCGATTGCGCCCAAAGCGGGAACTCAACCCCATAATCTCCCGTGTGTTGCACGCAGAGTGTCGAGACCAAGGGTGGTCGTCGGGTGAAGCAGGGTTAAAGGTTGAGGTGATAATTGGCCCAGGGTGCGCAAATGTAATTTGGTCTCCATCTTAAAGTCATGCATTCCGTCCTTTGTTTAATGTTCCATTATAGATTCCTGAGTCTACACTTATAATGGCAACTGCAAACTTGGCACAGTAATGACATCCCCTCACCAGTGGTGGTGCTGCCATCCCTCCACTGCAGGGGGATGATTACAGCTCACCAGTTTGCATCAGCAGTGCCCACTGTAAATGGAAGCACAGGAATTTAGAATGTAAAATTTAGAATGCATCACTCCAAAAATACTCTGAAGTTTGCTTGAATCACCATCTTGAATGTATCGCCAGGTTTAAAAATTCCAAATAACAATAACATGATATAAGAAACTTGTATCTAAAAAATAATTCTCAAACCTGTCATGCCATCAATCTGAAACTTAATTGAGCCTTCTAACCTCAATAAACTCTGTACTCTTCCTTTGAAGCTAACCAGTTGAAACTTTAAATGAGTACTGAGTGCAGCATACATGTGGAGGGACAAGCAGATGTAGCATTAGTTATCCCAGCATCAACTGGTCAGTGATTGTAGTACTGGGGAACCACTTCATGCTTTGTGTCTAAGGTAACAAACATGATTTCTACTCTGCTTTTTGAGGCTAGCATTGCCATTTGATACCAGAATCAAGTAGATGCAAAAAGATAGAAGGGCTGGTGAATTGCTATAGCTATTTCATAGGCTACTGATGTGATGGACAGAGAAAATTACCTGGTCATTAATACTAACGTACAATTACATTAGTATGGTCAGAGCCCTCCTGCAAAATACTCTTGCTTTTGGCCAGTGAGGGGGTTACACCTCTTCCCCAGATGTCCTCTGGTCGTCCCCCGCCCCCCCCATTGTACAAGGTGGTAGCCCTACCCTTTTTGAGGGACGGAGGAGAGAGAGACAACATCAAAAATGAAATGCTCAAGTTCAGCAATATGGAGATGCAGGGTGCGGTACTCAAATTATTCAACATCATATTACATTCAGGCTGTTTTCCCGATATCTGGTGCCAAGGACTAATCTCCCCCATATATAAAAGTGGAAACAAATCAGACCCAAATAACTACCGCGGCATCTGTGTCAACAGTTGTCTAGGGAAGTTATTCTGCAGTATTCTAAATAGTAGATTACTTGATTTTCTTAACAAACATAATATCCTCAGAAAAAACCAAATTGGCTTTCTTCCAAAACACCGCACCACCGACCATATCTATACCCTTCACACCCTCATTGAAAAACATATACACCAAACAAAAAATGGGAAAATATTCGCCTGTTTCATCGACTTCAAGAAAGCCTTTGACTCTATATGGCACGAAGGGCTCCATTATAAACTTCTTCAGTGTGGAATAGGGGGCAAAGTCTATGACCTTATTAAATCAATGTATCTGAAAAACAAATGCGGGGTCAAAATTGGAGACAAACGCACCGATTTCTTCACCCAGAGAAGAGGCGTCCGGCAGGGCTGCAATTTGAGCCCGACCCTGTTCAACATATACATAAATGAATTAGCAGACATGCTGGAGCAAAGCGAGTCACCAGGTCTCCGTCTCCTGGATGGAGAAGTGAAATCCCTGTTCTACGCGGACGACCTGGTTCTGCTGTCTCCCACAGAACAGGGATTACAGCAACAACTAGACCTACTCGACAAATACTGCCAAAATTGGGCTCTAACAGTAAATCTAAAGAAAACCAACATCATGATTTTTCAAAAAAGGCCCAGATGTCAGGAAAACAAATACCAGTTTACCCTCAGTGATACCACTATAGGACACACTATGAGCTACACCTACCTTGGTCTAACTATTACAGCATCAGGGAGCTTCAGCATAGCAGTGAATGCACTAAAAGAAAAAGCCCGAAGAGCCCTATATGCAATAAAAAGAAAATTCTACAACATCCAAATCCCAATCAAAATCTGGCTCAAAATATTTGACAGCATAATCCTGCCCATTGCACTGTACGGTAGTGAAGTATGGGGCCCGCTAAATCACCAAAGCTACACTAAATGGGAAAAACACACAATAGAAGCCCTACATGCAGAATTCTGCCGAAGCATCCTTCGCACCCAAAGAAAAACGCCAACAAATGCATGCAGAGCCGAACTAGGCAGATACCCACTGATAATAAACATCCAAAAACGAACACTAAACTTCCTAAATCACCTCAAATCTAGCTCCCCAGACACCCTTCATTTCAAAGCCTTTCAGACCCAAGAGCTAAACCCAGAAAAGAGTCCCCTGAGTCAGCTGCTACTGAAACTAAGTACTCAGCCGGACCCTGACCAGCCCCAGACCAACACAGCCGTCCAAACACCAATCCGAGTGAACCAAATCATTAAAAAATGCAAAGAAACCTACCTGGAACATTGGAACAAAATAACCGAAAGCCAAAGCAGATTAGAATGTTACCGGGCCCTAAAAAGAGAATATAAACTGGCAGACTACCTCACGACCATCAGAGACACAAAACAGAGACAGACCCTCACCAGGTACAGACTAAGCGACCACCAACTGGAAATTGAAAAAGGCAGATACAAGAAATCCTGGCAGCCTAGAGAGAATAGAATATGCGATCAATGTCTGGCCGGCGAGGTTGAAACAGAGATGCATTTCCTCCTAAAATGCGAAAAATTCAACACATCAAGAAACATATTATTCAACAAGCTAAGCCAAACAACCCCAGATTTCAAGGAATTGGATGACCTGTCAAAATTGAGATTAGTCCTAGGAGAAGGAGACAGACCATACCTTGGGGCCAAATATGTAACAACATGTCACAACCTGAGGACTGTTTAAAATTAAGACTGTTTAAAATTAATATTGAACGTACCAAATGAAGTACAAAGACTGTTTAAAATTAATATTGTTTAAAAGTAATATTGTATGTACCCAACAAATGTCAAATCGATTGACACCTACAGAATGTTGGAAAACTGTACCTTTTTGCTATGTAAGCTTTGGCAATATGGTTCTCTGTAAACTTTCATGCCAATAAAGCATTTGAATTGAATTGAATTGAAAGCAAAACTAGCCGATAAAGCTCTCCTGTTGAGAGTCCAATAAAGTCATGCGGTTTTAAAGCAAAACTCTGTATATAAAAAAAAAGTCTAATCTGAGCGTCAAAAACCACCTTAATGATCCAGATGGAGAAATTTGATGTCTTAACAATATACCATTAATCCGAGACGTTAAAAAAAAAAAAACCCTCTTAATGGCTAAGCAGGCAAATGCACCACGTGGGATGTTCGAGCCAAGTGTGCCAAAGAGGGCTCTGGTTCAACCCCTATGCTTCATTAGCTTACCTCAGCTGGGGTGGCAGGGAGCGTACTACAGCTGGTCGCATTGTCCATTTTACAGCCAGTTGTTGCGCACGTGAGATATATCATTTATACTGTGTGAGACAACAGCCCACCTCCAACTAATTTTCTACAAGCCTCCAACAGCTGGAAGAGCATTCAGATAGCTGTGCACGCTTACTCCGTACCAGCAAGTGCCAACTGTAGCCATAACAACTTGTGTGTAATAACCAACCTTTCAGAGCACTCTGCACAAGAGAGAAACATCTAGAACTAAAAAGCAAGTTCATTTCAAATTTTTAATATACAGCATGAAATTGGAACACGCATGCTGACCGTACCCTATTGATTGTGCTGTCTGTTCCACTCGCGAAAATGACCTGCAGAGCTCGGTGACTTTTGCCACTTGAATTATCTGATTTCCTTGACTTTATAGGACAAAAGCTGTATTCGACGACTCATGTAGCCTCTGAACTGCACACGTGGACTGGTGAGCACCAGGGCAGGTTTGTGCTGCGACTGCTTCTCAACGGTTCGTGAGCTTCCAGGAACTGCACGAAGCTGTGCTTGGTTACTGAATGGTGAGGTACTCTCAGCACTAAGGAGGGAACAAGTTGAGTTGAGATTAGCCAAATTGTTGTTGTTCGCTTATCTCTGGTCGTTCAAATAATCAGGATCGACTGCAAACCAATATGGTGGGAATATTGTGTTTAATCAGAGTTTAAAACGGAATATAACACACTAGTTATACAGCAGCTGGTACTGGTCCCAATCAGACAGACGGCTGGTGTGCGCGAGCAGTTCTCCGGCTTGCGGCCTTTCTCCCTCTCGTCTAGAACCTCCAAGAATGGGTTGAGTCCGCTCCCGGAAGAGTGTTCGACCAGTCTCACTCTTGTATAGCTCTCCCCTCCACCGTCTGTGCTAAGAACTTTTAAGTCTTGCTTTTATTCCCGTTTTAGGGGTGGGTCTGATGTACAATATGGACAGGACTTTCGTTCGTGCGATCTGGGCGTCGCTGGCAAGGCCAGCATTTATTGCCCTTGAGAAGGTGGTGGTGAGCCACCTTCTTGAACCGCTGCAGTCCCGTGTGGTGAAGGTGCTCCCACAGTGCTGTTAGGGAGGGCGTTCCAGGATTTTGACCCAGCGACGATGAAGGAACGGCGATATATTTCCAAGTCAGGATGGTGTGTGTGACTTGGAGGGGAACTTGGAGGTGGTGGTGTTCCCATGAGCCTGCTGCCTTTGTCCTTCTAGGTGGAAGAGGTCGTGGGTTTGGGAGGTGCTGCCGAAGAAGCCTTGGTGCGTTGCTGCAGTGCATCTTGTAGATGGTGCACACTGCAGCCACGGTGCGCCGGGGGGGGGGGGGGGGGGGGGGGGTGTTTCAGGAGGTCTGGGACAGGAGCGCAGGCAGGTGGCCAGCAACAAAAATGGCCGCCCCGCACCTCGTCTTTAAATTGCGCCTCCCCGTCGGACATAGTGTCCAGCGGTAAGTCAGGGGGCGCTCCCGAAGATTGTGAGCGGGGCGCTGCGCACACCAATGACGTAATTGCCAGCGGCGCAGCGCCACAGGGCGCTACCGGTTAGTGCCACCACTAACCTCCCGCTGAATTTTGCGGGAAGCGTGGGCAGTGCCGCGCCCGGGTGGTAGTTGCTTTGCGTCCCGTTAGCGCCCTCTTAAGGTGCTAACTGGAGGTGCAACCAACTGAATTTTTCCCCCTTAAGGTGGTGGATAGGGTGCCAATCAAGCGGCTGCTTTGTCCTGGATGATGTCGAGCTTCTTGAGTGTTGTTGGAGCTGCACTCATCCAGGCAAGTGGAGAGTATTCCATCACACGCCTGACTTGTGCCTTGGTGGAAAGGCTTTGGGGAGTCAGGAGGTGAGACACTTGCCACGGAATACCCAGCCTCTGACCTGCTCTTGTTGCCGCAGTATTTATGTGGCTGGTCCAGCTAAGTTTCTGGTCAATGGTGATCCCCAGGATGTTGATGGTGGGGGATTCGGCGATGGTAATGCCGCTGACTGTCGAGGGACGGTGGTTAGACTCTCGCTTGTTGGAGATAGTCATTGCCTGGCACTTGTGTGGCGCGAATGTTACCTGCCACTTATCAGCCCAAGCCTGAACGTCGTTCAGGCCTTGTTGCATACGGGCATGGACTGCTTCATTATCTGAGGAGTTGTGAATGGCACTGAACACTGTGCAGTCATCAGCGAACATCCCCATTTCTGACCTTATGTTGGAGGGAAGGTCATTGATGAAGCAGCTGAAGATGGTTGGGCCTAGGACACTGCCCTGAGGAACTCCTGCAGCGATGTCCTGGGGCTGTGATGATTGACCTTCAATCACCCCAACCATCTTCCTTTGTGCTAGGTATGACTCCAGCCAGTAGAGACTTTCCCCCCCCGATTCCCATTGACTTCAGTTTTACTAGGGCTCCTTGATGCCACACTCGGTCAAATGCTGCCTTGATGTCAAGGGCAATCACTCTCACCTCACCTCTGGAATTCAACTCCTTTGTCCATGTTTGGGCCAAGGTTGTAATGAGGTCTGGAGCTGAGTGGTCCTGGTGGAACCAAAACTGGGCATCAGTGAGCAGGTTATTGGTGAGTAAGTGCCACTTGATAGCACTGTCAATGACACCTTCTATCACTTTGCTGATGATTGAGAGTAGACTGATGGGGCGGTAATTGGCTGGATTGGATTTGTCCTGCTTTTTGTGGGCAGGGCATACCTGGGCATTTTTCCACATTGTCGGATAGATGCCAGTGTTGTAGCTGTACTGGAATAGCTTGGCTAGAGGCGTGGCTAGTTCTGGAGCACAAGTCTTCAGCACGACAGCCAGGATGTTGTCGGGACCCATAGCCTTTGCTGTATCCAGTGCGCTCAGCCATTTCTTTATCACGTGGCGTGAATAGAATTGGCTGAAGACTGGCTTCTATAATGGTGGGGACCTCAGGAGGAGGCCGATATGGATCATCCACTCAGCACTTCTGGCTGAAGATGGTTGCAAACGCTTCAGCCTTGTCTTTTCCACTCACGTGCTGGGCTCCACCATCATTGAGGATGGGGATATGCATGGATCCTCCTCCTCCCGTTAGTTGTTTAATGGTCCACCACCATTCACGACTGTATGTGGCAGGACTGCAGAGCTTTGATCTGATCCATTGATTGTGGGATTGCTTAGCCCTGTCTATAGCATGTTGCTTCCGCTTTTGAGCATGCATGTAGTCCTGTGTTGCAGCTTCCCCAGGTTGGCACCGCATTTTTAGGTATGCCTGGTGCTGCTCCTGGCATGCTCTTCTACACCTTATTGAACCAGGGTTGGTCCCCTGGCTTGATGGTAATGGTAGAGTGAGGGATATGCCGGGCCATGAGGTTACAGATTGTGGTGGAATACAATTCTGCTGCTGCTGATGGCCCACAGTGCCTCGGATACCCAGTTTTGAGCTGCTAGATCTGTTCTAAATCTATCCCATTTAGCACGGTGGTAGTGCCACACAACACGATGGAGGGTGTCCTCAGATGGGACTTCGTCTTCACAATGACTGTGCGGTGGTCACTGCTTCAATGCTGCATCTGCAACAGGTAGATTGGTGAGGACGAGGTCAAGTAGGTTTTTCCCCTCATGTTGGTTCTCTTGCCACTTGTCGCAGGCCCAGACTGGCAGCTATGTCCTTCAGGACTCAGCCAGCTCGGTCAGTAGTGGTGCTACTGAGTCACTTGTGGTGATGGACATTGACGTCCCCCACCCAGAGTACATTCTGTGCCCTTGCTACTCTCAGTGCTTCTTCCAAGTGGTGTTCAACATGGAGGAGTACTGATTCATCAGCTGAGGGAGGGCGGTAGGTGGTAATCAGCTGGAGGTTTCCTTGCCCATGCTTGACCTGAAGCCATGAGACTTCATGGGGTCTGGAGTCAATGTTGAGGACTCCCAGGGCCACTCCTTCCCGACTGTATACCACCACCCCTGGTGGGTCTGTCCTGCTGGTGACACAGGACATACCCTGGGATGGTGATGGAGGAGTCTGGGACATTGGCTGAAAGGGATGATTCTGTGAGTGTGACTAGTCTGTGCCTCCTGCAGGAGATTGGGGGGAAAGGCATGTGCAGGTTAATGTCACTGTGCAGGTTAATGTCACTATGCAGGTTAATCCCCGGTGTCCTGGCCAATATTTCTCTCTCAACCAACATAACAAAAACAGATTATCCAGTCATTTTCACATTGCTGTTTGTGGGAGCTTGCTGTGCGCAAATTGGCTGCTGCATTTCCCACATTACAACAGTGACTACAGTTCAAAAATACTTCATTGGCTGTAAAGCACTTTGAGACGTCCGGTGGTCGTGAAAGGCGCTATATTAATGCAAGTCTTTTTTCCCCTTAATGTCACTGTACTGACCGAGCTGCTCCGTCTGCTCAGTGTGCTTCTCGTGCTATCTGGTTCACCTGACGTGTCCAGCTTGAAGTGCAACATTTGTTTTTTTAGATTAGAAGTACAAAAACTTGATATTTTTTCTTTAATTTTCAGACCTTTATGTGCTATACGTTAATAAGCAACCGCACTCCAGTGTAGCCATTTAGACCAGAAAGTCCTAGGTTCAGTTCCCCGGGCTTCCGTGAGAGTGGCAAAGGTAATGAAGGGATGGTGGTGTCTCTGGAACTGTCCCCCAGCATAGCTCCGCACTTTCAGGAGCGAAGGGAAGAAAATTGAAGGAAATCTAGTGGGATGGGTAAGAAAGCATCTGCTGGCATACTTACTTTTGTGGTTATCACTGGCAGTGAGTAATGGATCTGTAGGAGTGATTGCAGTGCAGAAATCTAATCCAGGGTCTTCCTATATCATAATGATGAGCGCAAGCTTGATATATATATATCTATATATCTTATATCTATATATATATCCACAGGGCAGCACTCTCGCCTCTGAGTCAGAAGGTTGCGGGTTCAAGTCCCACTCCAGAGAGGTGAGCACATAATCTAGGCTGACACTCCAGTGCGATACTGAGGGAGTGCTGCACTGTTGGAGGTGCCGTCTTTCAGATGAGACATTAAACCGAGGCCCCGTCTGCTCGCTCAGGTGGACATAAAAGATCCCATGGCACTATTTCAAAGAAGAGCAGGGGAGTTCTCCCCGGTGTCCTGGGGCCAATATTTATCCCTCAATCAACATCACTGAAACAGATTATCTGATCATTATCACATTGCTGTTTGTGGGAGCTTGCTGTGCGCAAATTGGCTGCCGCATTTCCCACATTACAACAGTGACTACACGTCAAAATGTACTTCATTGGCTGTAAAGCGCTTTGAGAGGTCTGGTGGTTGTGAAAGGTGCTGTAAAAATAAAAGTCTTTCTTTGAACTTGTCTGAAGTCAGGGACTGGGTATATTATTTTTATCGTTTACACTAGGTTCTGGAAATAACTGTCCAGATAGATGCTCTTTGTTGTTTTGTGAGATGGCATTCACACTACAGCATTAGTTCTGATCATGTAGGTCCCTTAGTCAGAAAGGGGAGAATTTATAATGAGGAACAAGGAAATGGCAGAGCAATTAAACAAATACTTTGGTTCTGTCTTCACGGAAGAGGACACAAATAACTTCCCAGAAATGCTAGGGAACCAAGGGTCTAGTGAGAAGGAGGAATTAAAGGAAATTAGTATCAGTAAAAAAATAGTGCTGGGGAAATTAACGGGACTGAAAGCCGATAAATCCCCAGGGCCTGATGGTCTGCATCCCAGTGTACTAAAAGAGGTAGCCATGGAAATAGTGGATGTATTGTTGTCATCTTCCATAATCTATAGAATTTTGGAACAGTTCCTGCAGATTGGAGGGTGGCAAATGTCGTCAACCCAAGCACCCCACCCACCCGCCCCTTCAACCACCGTCTGCCCCACCTGTGACAGAGACTGTAGGTCCCGCATTGGACTCATCAGTCACCTGCGAACTCATTTTTAATGTGGAAGCAAGTCATCCTCGGTTCCGAGGGACTGCCTAAGAAGTAAGAGAAGACTATTTAAAAAAGGAGGGAGAGAGAAAACAGGGAACCACAGACCGGTTAGCCTAACATCAGTAGTAGGGAAAATGCTAGAGTCTTTTATAAAGGATGTGATAACAGGACACTTCGAAAATATCAACGGGATTAGACAAAGTCAACATGGATTTATGAAAGGGAAATCGTGTTTGACAAACCTACTGGAGTTTTTTGAGGATGTAACTGGTAGAATAGATAAGGGAGAACCAGTGGATGTGGTGTATTTGGATTTTCAGAAGGCCTTTGATAAAGTCCCACATAAGAGGTTAGTGTGCAAAATTAAAGCACATGGGATTGGGGGTAATATACTGGCATGGATTGAAAATTGGTTAACAGACAGGAAACGGAGAGTAGGAATAAATGGGTCTTTTTCGGGGTGGCAGGCGCTGACTAGTGGGGTACCGCAGGGATCAGTGCTTGGGCCCCAGCTATTCACAATATATATCAATGATTTGGATGAGGGAACCAAATGTAATATTTCCAAGTTTGCTGACGACACGAAACTAGGTGGGATTGTGAGTTGTGAGGAGGATGCAAAGAGGCTTCAAGGCAATTTAGACAAGTTGAGTGAGTGGGCAAATACATGGCAGATGCAGTATAACGTGGATAAATGTGAAGTTATCCACTTCGGTAGGAAAAACAGAAAGACAGAGTATTATTTAAATGGTGATAGATTGGGAAATGCTGATGTACAAAGGGACCTGGGTGTCCTTGTACACCAGTCACTGAAAGCAAACATGCAGGTGCAGCAAGCAGTTAGGAAGGCAAATGGTATGTTGGCCTTCATTGCAAGAGGATTTGAGTACAGGAGCAAGGATGTCTTACTACAGGGCCTTGGTGAGACCAGAACAAAAATTGGAGAGACAAAAAGCAAGTTTTCACAGAGTAGATTGTCTGACAGGGACAGGGTGATAGTAAGCAGCTCTCATGGAAGAAAAATTTATAGTTTTAAAGGATATACTTGCCATTGAGGGAGTGCAGCGAAGGTTCACCAGACTGATTCCTGGGATGGCAGGACTCGTATGAGGAGAGATTGGGTCGACTAGGCCTGTATTCACTAGAGTTTAGAAGAATGAGAGGGGATCTCATTGAAATGTATAAAATTCTGACCGGACTAGACAGACTGGATGCAGGGAGGATGTTTCCCCTGGCTGGGGGGGGTCTAGAACGAGGGGTCTCAGGATACAGGGTAGAACATTTAGGACTGAGATGAGGAGAAATTTCTTCACTCGGAGGGTGGAGAACCTGTGGAATTCTCTACCACAGAAGGCTGTGGAGGCCAAGTCACTGAATATATTTAAGAAGGAGATAGATAGATTTCTAGATGCAAAAAGCATCAAGGGGTATGGGGAGAGAGCAGGAATATGGTATTGAGATAGAGCATCAGCCATGATCATATTGAATGGCGGAGCAGGCTCGAAGGGCCGAATGGCCGACTCCTGCTCCTATTTTTCTATGTTTCTAATATTTATGTGTTTATTTCTCTCGCACGGTTGTAGCATTGACTGTATCTCGTGTCTTGATTCTAGGTGAAGATGGAACAAACATGACTGCCAGCAACTTGAGTTTCTGCTGCAATGGAGAGAAAGGATCACCACACTAGGCGAGATGATCTGCAGTGGTCAGAAAGAAACAAAACGCACGGGTATGTGAAGGAGGAGCAGCGAGGTACATGCCAACTGTCCCGTCACAGCCAGTCTCAGTTTGATCAGATAAGACGGCCGGTCGCCGGTTCTCCCCGTGATGATAAAACGACCGATTTTCCAAATTACTCCTGCGGTGCACGGTGTGATGGTGCTGACTCGAGTCGGTATATTTCGGAACATGTCCACCCTTCTCATGGTACTCTGCCCTGGCAAAGGACGAGCCATCAACCAGTAAGAAATACTGATACAGGGAACTGTACACCAGTCACCTTGTCAGATTGGACTCTTGGTGACGTGAACTGTTTCGATCACAAAGGACCATCTTTAGATCAACTCTTGGATGAAGAGCTGAAGTCGCTGGACATGGAAGGATTGAGCTTCTCCTGTGGACATCTGGATTTTACAGGGCAGATGTCATCTCTCTATTGTTCTGGCGTATCAGGTGATGGGTGTAACCTTCAAAGCCGAGAGACAGAGTTGGCCAGTAGTGAGAAGCCATACTCTCTTTCTGATGCTGTAACTGATTGTGAAGGTGTGACTGACAAAGACCCACAAGAGAATGGGTGTCTGTCCTCTGTCCATCAGGAGGAAAGCTCTGCGTGTACTCCAGCGTTTTTAGGAGGGTGCTTTGAACCTGGCAGCTACGGAGATCACAACTTCCCCTTCAGGAGCGATGACAATCTATCCTTCCTTGACAACTTGGATTGTATACGTTCTGCCAATGCTTCACAAGAAGATGGAATAGATGAATGTGATGAATTGAATGAAAACCCTGTGAAGATGGCAGAAGATGTTGGCCATCCTGTGAAGTTCACTAACAGGAAAAGCGGCAGACGTCAGAGAAACAAATCGGCGACAAAAGATAACTCCTCGAACACCTGTGATAAGGAGGATGCGAGGGAGCACGCGAAGAAGAATGGCAAGTCTTCAACTGCTAATAAACAGAGGCAGACAAAGGCTGAGCGGAAGCGACAACACGCTGACCACCGGGACAGATTAAAGATCGGGGTGCAAAAACAAACTGAAGAATTGCTTTGGAGATGTGTAACCTATGTGAAAATGATAATGGACGTCATTCTTTTTGTGACCCACAAGTGTGGAGAGTACGTGGAGACGGGGGGCAAACTTGTGTATTCATGTTGCCAGATACAAAGAGAGGATTTTAATTCCTTAAAGGGCAGTGCAAGGACCTCAAGCATGTGGCTTCTTAAGCAGGCAAAGTTAGGGTCAGAGAAGCTTAGACGGTTTTGCCTTTCCTCGCTGAAGATGACTATAAAGTTTTTAAAAATGCTGCTTGCTCTGCTTTTTCTAGTACTAATGTTATTTATAGGATGCTTACGACTCTGCTACAAATATGGAAAGTCTGGGGTTTCCATGATTTTTCGGAAGTTACCCACCTGGGGCAAGGAAAGCTTTCCCCATTCGCCAGCTGTTTGCATTCTGCACCGCCTGTGCGAGTCTATAGAAGAATCTAGGACTTGGAATTATTTGAAACGACTGTGGGAGAAATTGAAAATGAGATCCTGGCTAACTGATAAATGGCGGACTGCAGGCCAGTCTCCACCTTCACCTCCATCCCCTCAGTCACCCGGTGCTAGTAGGTACCAGCCAGATCACGAGGTGGACCGGCTGCTAGCAATGGCCGATATACCAGAGGAGGACCTGGATCCTTTTAAAGTTCTGGGCGTGGAGGTAATGGCCACTGATGCCGAGCTGAAAAAGGCTTATCGGCAGTTGGCCGTTCTGGTAAGTTCCGCATGAAAACATTGAACTAAAAAACAAAATGCAACTGTCTGATTCAATTATTTCTATTTGACCAGTCACCACAACCAAAATTCTAAGTATTGTGAGTTGCTAAAATTTGCTTCTGTTTTCCCATCTGTTGGGGTGAACCTTTGCCAATCTTGGTCCTACTACTCTGGGTAACCTTTTAACACCCTGCAGTTACCTGAGAGAAAAGCACTGAAATTTCCAGTCACTTAAACTCCACCCCCCCACCACCAAAGGCAGCACCTCATCCTGGGGTTTCTGTTCCACGGGTGTCAATGGCCCTCTGGGTACCAGGCCCAGGGAGCTGCTGTTCTTTAATGAACAGGGATACTGGGGTCAGAGTGCTTTTCAGCCACTTCACCTGGTGATCACTCGCATGCACTTCGAGCAGAGGGTTGCTAGACAATGATAAGGAGCGGGAATCCCCTCACTCACTGAATTCATTTGTAGCATCCAGCTGTGATAAGCTAAATCAGGACAAACCAGACTGAACCAGGTCTATATGGTTCATTGTCAGATTTTGCAGTATATTTACCTACTTAACTATTGGAATAGGGGTTGGATAGTGCGTGATCAAAATAATGTTATTCAACCAGATAATCTGTATCATCCATCTAGCTATCTATTTGAAACACTTGGTTTCCTAATGTTCCATGAGCTTAATATTCTTCATTTGTTACTGCACCATCTGAGAGAACATAAGAACATAAGAAATAGGAGCAGGAGTAGGCCAATCGGCCCCTCGAGCCTGCTCCGCCATTCAATAAGATCATGGCTGATCTGATCCTAACCGCCAATCTACTATCACAGAACACAGAAGGATTGCTCAATTTACCCAGTGCTTGGTTAGGAATGTGCTCCTGCCCCACATACAACAACAACAACCTGCATGTATGTGGTGCCTTTAACGCAGAAAAATCTCCCACGGCGTCTCAGAGGCATGCGGCAAAATGGCCACTGAGCCAGAGAGTGTCTGCTCTCGCACTCTGCACAGTAGGGTAACGGCAGCGCTGGATTTGAACTTCTCTGTGTCACTTTAAGTTCTCAGTCTTGGCTCTGTTGCTGAGCGGAAGGCAGTGGTGCTCAAGACATTACTCTGGACCCCAGTGACTGACTCTCTGGGCACTAGTGGCTGGAGCCTGAAAGACAGCACTGAAAGTGATTGTCACCGCCCACTTCATTGGCAGTGATGGGGCATTACCACTCTCCCAAATCACAAAACCAGCAGCCACCATTGTAGTGGAGTAAGCGGTAAATCAGACAATTGAAACCAATGTTCAGTGTTGAGGACTGACGTGCCTCATTTATGTGTAGGCAAAATGCATTCATGCACAAAACCAATATACTGCATGTCTAACAGCACTGCATGCTGCGTTCTGCACTGAATTGCAACGTAATGGCCCAGAATTTACTGGAGTGGGGCATCTCGCGATGGGCCCCATTTGTTCGATTTTTTTCCCCTCACCCTTCAGCTTACATTTTTTGCGCCGCAAATTGCTGGAAGTACGAGCTGATAACGGCGCAACGGGACATCTGGGACCTTGGTGAACGACAGGGCCAACAGTCTTATCGGCTTAACTAATGAGATTTAAGGACTGAGAAAGGAACAGGAATGGCGGAGAAGGAAATCGGGTGAATTAGAGTCAAATCAGGTACAGAAAGAGAAAAGAGAGGGAAAGAAAGAGTGGATTAAGAGAGAGGAACAAAATAGAAAGGAAAAGTAAGGGAAAAAAATGACATTTACTGTAAATTTCAAATTTTAAAAACCTCTAGGAGCAATTTACTACCTGCAGGAGTGAGAATCCACAATTTCAATTGTTCCCTTTCTGGGCCGGAGAGGTTACGTGGCACTGCAGGAACATAAATCTCGTATTAAAAGGGTCCTTGCTTCAAGTACCAGCGCTAACTTTCTGCGGCGAGTTTAATTTGTTTTAACAGCGCAAATGCAGCAATTTCTTGAAACAGATCGACGGCGAGCTGTCGTTTTCGCGAGGCTAACGGCAGAGCGGCGCAAATCGTCAGGCAACTTGTGGAGATTCGCAACTCGCGGGGTATCTCCCTCGCCGCAAGTTGCTGGGTCATTTACACGCTAATAACGGTGAACGCAACGGTCATTTATTATTTTAAGTGCAAAATAAGATGAGCAGCTTTCTCTTCCTCCTCCCCCCTCACTTTCTGACTTTCCTGTTTTGGAGTTTTGATGTTGTACTCTTGCTTATTCTGTTATTGCAGCTAATTTGAGGATATTCCTGCTATGGTTCGTTATCTGGCTGTAACAAAGCATTTCTCAATTAAAAAAATAACCCTCTTCCTGTCGGCATTCTACCCATGGGCTATCGGGACTTTGTAAAGCACGCACTCTTCTGGACTCTCGCGCTAAAATTTGAAAGATGGTAAAGATGGAGAATTTCCAATGGGAAAATTCTGCAAAAAGTCAAGCTAATGCAACATCTTGTCCATATTATAAACCTGCAGTCTAATTGCGGGGTTCAGAGCAGGCCACCTGAATGCTGAGATTAGATTGCAGCTTTGAGATTGCTGACAGGTCTTTCCCACCCTGCGGCAGTGTGGCTGAGGTCTGGGGTACAGCTGTGTGGCGAATGCACTGCCTCCTTTCACTGCTGGCAACCAGCTTTTTGTAAAATCTGTTTTCCAGTTCTTGTGTAGCTGATTTAAAAAGAATTGCTCATCTGAACAGTGATAACCAGGTTGACCTGAGCAGAGTTGTGTTTGTGGTGTTCGGATTTCCCCTCCCTCTCTCCTTTTGGTGCTGTTGTTTGTGGCGATTGCTTAACTCTTCGATTCTGGGTGGAGACCATCATCGAGAGAAGCCTGGGGCAGGTCACATGGTTGCCCTCTAAATACATATTGTGCATGGCACAAAAGAAGTCGTAAATCCCTTTTCTAAAATTGCTTTGTAAAAAGAATGTTTCTGAAGTCAGAGGGGGAAGGGTTTCCAGTTGATTACAGGGAAATGGGATGTACAGTGTATATTACAAGTGGCTAATTATGATCCCGTTCTTTTCAGAACACAGCACTGGGTGTGGTAGGCTGTTGTATTCACTTGGTCCGGTCCTGATCTTTAGAAAGCTGCCAATGTTGCCCCAACAACAGGCAGGTCCTGTTCCACAAAACACTGATTGTGTAACTTTGAAAGCGAAACAAACACACACTTTTTTAGTCTAGTGTTGGTGTCGAGGCAACTGACTTTACATGATGGCTGACACATATAATTTAGCCTCTAGCAGTTGGCTCCACTTGTGTCTCAGCAGTGCACTTGTACAAAATAACCCAGTGAACATTTATAGAGCAATTCACCACCGTACTATAGAGGTTCAAGACTAGAAATTTATGTTCCACTTCAGGGCTAAAGATAAGGTGGCTGGTCTTGTGCACGGGTCACGTTCTCCCACGGCTGGCTGACTGACCTCCCAACACAACAGTTTTACCAGCTGCAGCACCATACATTCCTGCCTGCTGCCCCGCACTGCTGCTCCAGTGTTAGGATATCATTTTGCCTTCTGACTCCCAATTTCATTTCAGTCTTAATACTGCTGATTTAAAATCAGACACTGTCCAGCGGGGTAGGTACAGAGAGAGGGGATTTAAAATCAGACACAGTCCAGCGGGGTAGGTACAGGGAGAGGGGATTTAAAATCAGACACTGTCCAGCGGGGTAGGTACAGGGAGAGGGGATTTAAAATCAGACACAGTCCAGCGGGGTAGGTACAGAGAGAGGGGATTTAAAATCAGACACAGTCCAGCGGGGTAGGTACAGAGAGAGGGGATTTAAAATCAGACACAGTGCAGCGGGGTAGGTACAGGGAGAGGGGATTTAAAATCAGACACTGTCCAGCGGGGTAGGTACAGAGAGAGGGGATTTAAAATCAGACACAGTCCAGCGGGGTAGGTACAGAGAGAGGGGATTTAAAATCAGACACAGTGCAGCGGGGTAGGTACAGGGAGAGGGGATTTAAAATCAGACACTGTCCAGCGGGGTAGGTACAGAGAGAGGGGATTTAAAATCAGACACAGTCCAGCGGGGTAGGTACAGAGAGAGGGGATTTAAAATCAGACACAGTCCAGCAGGGTAGGTACAGAGAGAGGGGATTTAAAATCAGACACAGTCCAGCGGGGTAGGTACAGGGAGAGGGGATTTAAAATCAGACACAGTCCAGCGGGGTAGGTACAGGGAGAGGGGATTTAAAATCAGACACAGTCCAGTGGGGTAGGTACAGAGAGAGGGGATTTAAAATCAGACACAGTCCAGCGGGGTAGGTACAGAGAGAGGGGATTTAAAATCAGACACTGTCCAGCGGGGTAGGTACAGGGAGAGGGGATTTAAAATCAGACACTGTCCAGCGGGGTAGGTACAGGGAGAGGGGATTTAAAATCAGACACTGTCCAGCGGGGTAGGTACAGGGAATGGGGATTTAAAATCAGACACAGTCCAGCGAGGTAGGTACAGAGAGAGGGGATTTAAAATCAGACACTGTCCAGCGGGGTAGGTACAGGGAGAGGGGATTTAAAATCAGACACTGTCCAGCGGGGTAGGTACAGGGAGAGGGGATTTAAAATCAGACACTGTCCAGCGGGGTAGGTGCAGAGAGAAGGGATTTAAAATCAGACACAGTCCAGCGGGGTAGGTACAGAGAGAGGGGATTTAAAATCAGACACTGTCCAGCGGGGTAGGTACAGAGAGAAGGGATTTAAAATCAGACACAGTCCAGCAGGGTAGGTACAGGGAGAGGGGATTTAAAATCAGACACAGTCCAGCGGGGTAGGTACAGGGAGAGGGGATTTAAAATCAGACACTGTCCAGCGGGGTAGGTACAGAGAGAGGGGATTTAAAATCAGACACTGTCCAGCGGGGTAGGTACAGGGAGAGGGGATTTAAAATCAGACACAGTCCAGCAGGGTAGGTACAGAGAGAGGGGATTTAAAATCAGACACTGTCCAGCGGGGTAGGTACAGGGAGAGGGGATTTAAAATCAGAGACTGTCCAGCGGGGTAGGTACAGAGAGAGGGGATTTAAAATCAGACACTGTCCAGCGGGGTAGGTACAGGGAGAGGGGATTTAAAATCAGACACTGTCCAGCGGGGTAGGTACAGAGAGAGGAGATTTAAAATCAGACACAGTCCAGCGGGGTAGGTACAGGGAGAGGGGATTTAAAATCAGACACAGTCCAGCGGGGTAGGTACAGGGAGAGGGGATTTAAAATCAGACACAGTTCAGCGGGATAGGTACGGGGAGAGGGGATTTAAAATCAGACACTGTCCAGCGGGGTAGGTACAGGGAGAGGGGATTTAAAATCAGACACTGTCCAGCGGGGTAGGTACAGAGAGAGGGGATTTAAAAATCAGACACTGTCCAGCGGGGTAGGTACAGGGAGAGGGGATTTAAAATCAGACACAGTCCAGCGGGGTAGGTACAGGGAGAGGGGATTTAATATCAGACACAGTCCAGCAGGGTAGGTACAGGGAGAAGGGATTTAAAATCAGACACAGTTCAGCGGGATAGGTACAGGGAGAGGGGATTTAAAATCAGACACTGTCCAGCGGGGTAGGTACAGGGAGAGGGGATTTAAAATCCGACACTGTCCAGCGGGGTAGGTACAGAGAGAGGGGATTTAAAATCAGACACTGTCCAGCGGGGTAGGTACAGGGAGAGGGGATTTAAAATCAGACACTGTCCAGCGGGGTAGGTACAGAGAGAGGGGATTTAAAATCAGACACTGTCCAGCGGGGTAGGTACAGGGAGAGGGGATTTAAAATCAGACACTCTCCAGCGAGGTAGGTACAGGGAGAGGGGATTTAAAATCAGACACTGTCCACCGGGGTAGGTACAGAGAGAGGGGATTTAAAATCAGACACTGTCCAGCGGGGTAGGTACAGGGAGAGGGGATTTAAAATCAGACACAGTCCAGCGAGGTAGGTACAGAGAGAAGGGATTTAAAATCAGACACAGTCCAGCAGGGTAGGTACAGGGAGAGGGGATTTAAAATCAGACACTGTCCAGCGGGGTAGGTACAGGGAGAGGGGATTTAAAATCAGACACTGTCCAGCGGGGTAGGTACAGAGAGAGGGGATTTAAAATCAGACACTGTCCAGCGGGGTAGGTACAGAGAGAGGGGATTTAAAATCAGACACTGTCCAGCGAGGTAGGTACAGAGAGAGGGGATTTAAAATCAGACACTGTCCACCGGGGTAGGTACAGAGAGAGGGGATTTAAAATCAGACACAGTCCAGCGGGGTAGGTACAGAGAGAGGGGATTTAAAATCAGACACAGTCCAGCGGGGTAGGTACAGAGAGAGGGGATTTAAAATCAGACACTGTCCAGCGGGGTAGGTACAGAGAGAGGGGATTTAAAATCAGACACAGTCCAGCAGGGTAGGTACAGGGAGAGGGGATTTAAAATCAGACACAGTCCAGTGGGGTAGGTACAGGGAGAGGGGATTTAAAATCAGACACTGTCCAGCGGGGTAGGTACAGGGAGAGGGGATTTAAAATCAGACACTGTCCAGCGGGGTAGGTACAGAGAGAGGGGATTTAAAATCAGACACAGTCCAGCAGGGTAGGTACAGGGAGAGGGGATTTAAAATCAGACACAATCCAGCGGGGTAGGTACAGGGAGAGGGGATTTAAAATCAGACACTGTCCAGCGGGGTAGGTACAGGGAGAGGGGATTTAAAATCAGACACTGTCCAGCGGGGTAGGTACAGAGAGAAGGGATTTAAAATCAGACACAGTCCAGCAGGGTAGGTACAGAGAGAGGGGATTTAAAATCAGACACTGTCCAGCGGGGTAGGTACAGAGAGAAGGGATTTAAAATCAGACACAGTCCAGCAGGGTAGGTACAGAGAGAGGGGATTTAAAATCAGACACAGTCCAGCGGGATAGGTACAGAGAGAAGGGATTTAAAATCAGACAGTCCAGCGGGGTAGGTACAGAGAGAGGGGATTTAAAATCAGACACTGTCCAGCGGGGTAGGTACAGGGAGAGGGGATTTAAAATCAGACACAGTCCAGCAGGGTAGGTACAGGGAGAGGGGATTTAAAATCAGACACAGTCCAGCGGGGTAGGTACAGGGAGAGGGGATTTAAAATCAGACACTGTCCAGCGGGGTAGGTACAGGGAGAGGGGATTTAAAATCAGACACTGTCCAGCGGGGTAGGTACAGGGAGAGGGCATTTAAAATCAGACACTGTCCAGCGGGGTAGGTACAGAGAGAAGGGATTTAAAATCAGACACAGTCCAGCAGGGTAGGTACAGAGAGAGGGGATTTAAAATCAGACACTGTCCAGCGGGGTAGGTACAGGGAGAGGGGATTTAAAATCCGACACTGTCCAGCGGGGTAGGTACAGAGAGAGGGGATTTAAAATCAGACACTGTCCAGCGGGGTAGGTACAGAGAGAAGGGATTTAAAATCAGACACTGTCCAGCGGGGTAGGTACAGAGAGAGGGGATTTAAAATCAGACACTGTCCAGCGGGGTAGGTACAGAGAGAGGGGATTTAAAATCAGACACTGTCCAGCGGGGTAGGTACAGGGAGAGGGGATTTAAAATCAGACACAGTCCAGCGGGGTAGGTACAGAGAGAGGGGATTTAAAATCAGACACTGTCCAGCGGGGTAGGTACAGGGAGAGGGGATTTAAAATCAGACACTGTCCACCGGGGTAGGTACAGAGAGAGGGGATTTAAAATCAGACACTGTCCAGCGGGGTAGGTACAGAGAGAAGGGATTTAAAATCAGACACAGTCCAGCAGGGTAGGTACAGAGAGAGGGGATTTAAAATCAGACACAGTCCAGCGGGATCGGTACAGAGAGAAGGGATTTAAAATCAGACAGTCCAGCGGGGTAGGTACAGAGAGAGGGGATTTAAAATCCGACACTGTCCAGCGGGGTAGGTACAGGGAATGGGGATTTAAAATCCGACACTGTCCAGCGGGGTAGGTACAGGGAGAGGGGATTTAAAATCAGACACTGTCCAGCGGGGTAGGTACAGGGAGAAGGGATTTAAAATCAGACACTGTCCAGCGGGGTAGGTACAGGGAGAGGGGATTTAAAATCAGACACTGTCCAGCGGGGTAGGTACAGGGAGAGGGGATTTAAAATCAGACACTGTCCAGCGGGGTAGGTACAGGGAGAGGGGATTTAAAATCAGACACTGTCCAGCGGGGTAGGTACAGAGAGAAGGGATTTAAAATCAGACACAGTCCAGCGGGGTAGGTACAGAGAGAGGGGATTTAAAATCAGACACTGTCCAGCGGGGTAGGTACAGGGAGAGGGGATTTAAAATCAGACACTGTCCAGCGGGGTAGGTGCAGGGAGAGGGGATTTAAAATCAGACACTGTCCAGCGGGGTAGGTACAGAGAGAGGGGATTTAAAATCAGACACTGTCCAGCGGGGTAGGTACAGAGAGAGGGGATTTAAAATCAGACACAGTCCAGCAGGGTAGGTACAGAGAGAGGGGATTTAAAATCAGACACTGTCCAGCGGGGTAGGTACAGAGAGAGGGGATTTAAAATCAGACACAGTCCAGCAGGGTTGGTACAGAGAGAGGGGATTTAAAATCAGACACTGTCCAGCGGGGTAGGTACAGAGAGAGGGGATTTAAAATCAGACACAGTCCAGCAGGGTAGGTACAGGGAGAGGGGATTTAAAATCAGACACAGTCCAGCGGGGTAGGTACAGAGAGAGGGGATTTAAAATCAGACACAGTCCAGCAGGGTAGGTACAGGGAGAGGGGATTTAAAATCAGACACTGTCCAGCGGGGTAGGTACAGAGAGAGGGGATTTAAAATCAGACACTGTCCAGCGGGGTAGGTACAGAGAGAGGGGATTTAAAATCAGACACTGTCCAGCGGGGTAGGTACAGGGAGAGGGGATTTAAAATCAGACACTGTCCAGCGGGGTAGGTACAGGGAGAGGGGATTTAAAATCAGACACTGTCCAGCGGGGTAGGTACAGAGAGAGGAGATTTAAAATCAGACACTGTCCAGCGGGGTAGGTACAGGGAGAGGGGATTTAAAATCAGACACTGTCCAGCGGGGTAGGTACAGGGAGAGGGGATTTAAAATCAGACACTGTCCAGCGGGGTAGGTACAGGGAGAGGGGATTTAAAATCAGACACTGTCCAGCGGGGTAGGTACAGAGAGAGGGGATTTAAAATCAGACACTGTCCAGCGGGGTAGGTACAGGGAGAGGGGATTTAAAATCAGACACTGTCCAGCGGGGTAGGTACAGAGAGAGGGGATTTAAAATCAGACACTGTCCAGCGGGGTAGGTACAGAGAGAGGGGATTTAAAATCAGACACTGTCCAGCGGGGTAGGTACAGGGAGAGGGGATTTAAAATCAGACACAGTCCAGCGGGGTAGGTACAGAGAGAGGGGATTTAAAATCAGACACAGTCCAGCGAGGTAGGTACAGAGAGAAGGGATTTAAAATCAGACACAGTCCAGCAGGGTAGGTACAGGGAGAGGGGATTTAAAATCAGACACTGTCCAGCGGGGTAGGTACAGGGAGAGGGGATTTAAAATCAGACACTGTCCAGCGGGGTAGGTACAGAGAGAGGGGATTTAAAATCAGACACTGTCCAGCGGGGTAGGTACAGAGAGAGGGGATTTAAAATCAGACACTGTCCAGCGAGGTAGGTACAGAGAGAGGGGATTTAAAATCAGACACTGTCCACCGGGGTAGGTACAGAGAGAGGGGATTTAAAATCAGACACAGTCCAGCGGGGTAGGTACAGAGAGAGGGGATTTAAAATCAGACACAGTCCAGCGGGGTAGGTACAGAGAGAGGGGATTTAAAATCAGACACTGTCCAGCGGGGTAGGTACAGAGAGAGGGGATTTAAAATCAGACACAGTCCAGCAGGGTAGGTACAGGGAGAGGGGATTTAAAATCAGACACAGTCCAGTGGGGTAGGTACAGGGAGAGGGGATTTAAAATCAGACACTGTCCAGCGGGGTAGGTACAGGGAGAGGGGATTTAAAATCAGACACTGTCCAGCGGGGTAGGTACAGAGAGAGGGGATTTAAAATCAGACACAGTCCAGCAGGGTAGGTACAGGGAGAGGGGATTTAAAATCAGACACAATCCAGCGGGGTAGGTACAGGGAGAGGGGATTTAAAATCAGACACTGTCCAGCGGGGTAGGTACAGGGAGAGGGGATTTAAAATCAGACACTGTCCAGCGGGGTAGGGACAGGGAGAGGGGATTTAAAATCAGACACTGTCCAGCGGGGTAGGTACAGAGAGAAGGGATTTAAAATCAGACACAGTCCAGCAGGGTAGGTACAGAGAGAGGGGATTTAAAATCAGACACAGTCCAGCGGGATAGGTACAGAGAGAAGGGATTTAAAATCAGACAGTCCAGCGGGGTAGGTACAGAGAGAGGGGATTTAAAATCAGACACTGTCCAGCGGGGTAGGTACAGGGAGAGGGGATTTAAAATCAGACACAGTCCAGCAGGGTAGGTACAGGGAGAGGGGATTTAAAATCAGACACAGTCCAGCGGGGTAGGTACAGGGAGAGGGGATTTAAAATCAGACACTGTCCAGCGGGGTAGGTACAGGGAGAGGGGATTTAAAATCAGACACTGTCCAGCGGGGTAGGTACAGGGAGAGGGCATTTAAAATCAGACACTGTCCAGCGGGGTAGGTACAGAGAGAAGGGATTTAAAATCAGACACAGTCCAGCAGGGTAGGTACAGAGAGAGGGGATTTAAAATCAGACACTGTCCAGCGGGGTAGGTACAGGGAGAGGGGATTTAAAATCCGACACTGTCCAGCGGGGTAGGTACAGAGAGAGGGGATTTAAAATCAGACACTGTCCAGCGGGGTAGGTACAGAGAGAAGGGATTTAAAATCAGACACTGTCCAGCGGGGTAGGTACAGAGAGAGGGGATTTAAAATCAGACACTGTCCAGCGGGGTAGGTACAGAGAGAGGGGATTTAAAATCAGACACTGTCCAGCGGGGTAGGTACAGGGAGAGGGGATTTAAAATCAGACACAGTCCAGCGGGGTAGGTACAGAGAGAGGGGATTTAAAATCAGACACTGTCCAGCGGGGTAGGTACAGGGAGAGGGGATTTAAAATCAGACACTGTCCACCGGGGTAGGTACAGAGAGAGGGGATTTAAAATCAGACACTGTCCAGCGGGGTAGGTACAGAGAGAAGGGATTTAAAATCAGACACAGTCCAGCAGGGTAGGTACAGAGAGAGGGGATTTAAAATCAGACACAGTCCAGCGGGATCGGTACAGAGAGAAGGGATTTAAAATCAGACAGTCCAGCGGGGTAGGTACAGAGAGAGGGGATTTAAAATCCGACACTGTCCAGCGGGGTAGGTACAGGGAATGGGGATTTAAAATCCGACACTGTCCAGCGGGGTAGGTACAGGGAGAGGGGATTTAAAATCAGACACTGTCCAGCGGGGTAGGTACAGGGAGAAGGGATTTAAAATCAGACACTGTCCAGCGGGGTAGGTACAGGGAGAGGGGATTTAAAATCAGACACTGTCCAGCGGGGTAGGTACAGGGAGAGGGGATTTAAAATCAGACACTGTCCAGCGGGGTAGGTACAGGGAGAGGGGATTTAAAATCAGACACTGTCCAGCGGGGTAGGTACAGAGAGAAGGGATTTAAAATCAGACACAGTCCAGCGGGGTAGGTACAGAGAGAGGGGATTTAAAATCAGACACTGTCCAGCGGGGTAGGTACAGGGAGAGGGGATTTAAAATCAGACACTGTCCAGCGGGGTAGGTGCAGGGAGAGGGGATTTAAAATCAGACACTGTCCAGCGGGGTAGGTACAGAGAGAGGGGATTTAAAATCAGACACTGTCCAGCGGGGTAGGTACAGAGAGAGGGGATTTAAAATCAGACACAGTCCAGCAGGGTAGGTACAGAGAGAGGGGATTTAAAATCAGACACTGTCCAGCGGGGTAGGTACAGAGAGAGGGGATTTAAAATCAGACACAGTCCAGCAGGGTTGGTACAGAGAGAGGGGATTTAAAATCAGACACTGTCCAGCGGGGTAGGTACAGAGAGAGGGGATTTAAAATCAGACACAGTCCAGCAGGGTAGGTACAGGGAGAGGGGATTTAAAATCAGACACAGTCCAGCGGGGTAGGTACAGAGAGAGGGGATTTAAAATCAGACACAGTCCAGCAGGGTAGGTACAGGGAGAGGGGATTTAAAATCAGACACTGTCCAGCGGGGTAGGTACAGAGAGAGGGGATTTAAAATCAGACACTGTCCAGCGGGGTAGGTACAGAGAGAGGGGATTTAAAATCAGACACTGTCCAGCGGGGTAGGTACAGGGAGAGGGGATTTAAAATCAGACACTGTCCAGCGGGGTAGGTACAGGGAGAGGGGATTTAAAATCAGACACTGTCCAGCGGGGTAGGTACAGAGAGAGGAGATTTAAAATCAGACACTGTTCAGCGGGGTAGGTACAGGGAGAGGGGATTTAAAATCAGACACTGTCCAGCGGGGTAGGTACAGGGAGAGGGGATTTAAAATCAGACACTGTCCAGCGGGGTAGGTACAGGGAGAGGGGATTTAAAATCAGACACTGTCCAGCGGGGTAGGTACAGAGAGAGGGGATTTAAAATCAGACACTGTCCAGCGGGGTAGGTACAGGGAGAGGGGATTTAAAATCAGACACTGTCCAGCGGGGTAGGTACAGAGAGAGGGGATTTAAAATCAGACACTGTCCAGCGGGGTAGGTACAGAGAGAGGGGATTTAAAATCAGACACTGTCCAGCGGGGTAGGTACAGAGAGAGGAGATTAAAAATCAGACACAGTCCAGCGGGGTAGGTACAGGGAGAGGGGATTTAAAATCAGACACAGTCCAGCGGGGTAGGTACAGGGAGAGGGGATTTAAAATCAGACACAGTCCAGCGGGGTAGGTACAGGGAGAGGAGATTTAAAATCAGACACTGTCCAGCGGGGTAGGTACAGAGAGAAGGGATTTAAAATCAGACACAGTCCAGCGGGTTAGGTACAGAGAGAGGGGATTTAAAATCAGACACTGTCCAGCGGGGTAGGTACAGAGAGAGGGGATTTAAAATCAGACACTGTCCAGCGGGGTAGGTACAGAGAGAGGGGATTTAAAATCAGACACAGTCCAGCGGGGTAGGTACAGAGAGAGGGGATTTAAAATCAGACACTGTCCAGCGGGGTAGGTACAGAGAGAGGGGATTTAAAATCAGACACTGTCCAGCAGGGTAGGTACAGGGAGAGGGGATTTAAAATCAGACACTGTCCAGCGGGGTAGGTACAGAGAGAAGGGATTTAAAATCAGACACAGTCCAGCGGGGTAGGTACAGAGAGAGGGGATTTAAAATCAGACACTGTCCAGCGGGGTAGGTACAGAGAGAGGGGATTTAAAATCAGACACTGTCCAGCGGGGTAGGTACAGAGAGAGGGGATTTAAAATCAGACACTGTCCAGCGGGGTAGGTACAGGGAGAGGGGATTTAAAATCAGACACAGTCCAGCGGGGTAGGTACAGGGAGAGGGGATTTAAAATCAGACACTGTCCAGCGGGGTAGGTACAGGGAGAGGGGATTTAAAATCAGACACAGTCCAGCGGGGTAGGTACAGAGAGAGGGGATTTAAAATCAGACACAGTCCAGCGGGGTAGGTACAGGGAGAAGGGATTTAAAATCAGACACAGTCCAGCGGGGTAGGTACAGGGAGAGGGGATTTAAAATCAGACACTGTCCAGCGGGGTAGGTACAGAGAGAGGGGATTTAAAATCAGACACTGTCCAGCGGGGTAGGTACAGAGAGAGGGGATTTAAAATCAGACACTGTCCAGCGGGGTAGGTACAGAGAGAGGGGATTTAAAATCAGACACTGTCCAGCGGGGTAGGTACAGGGAGAGGGGATTTAAAATCAGACACTGTCCAGCGGGGTAGGTACAGAGAGAGGGGATTTAAAATCAGACACAGTCCAGCGGGGTAGGTACAGGGAGAAGGGATTTAAAATCAGACACAGTCCAGCGGGGTAGGTACAGGGAGAGGGGATTTAAAATCAGACACTGTCCAGCGGGGTAGGTACAGAGAGAGGGGATTTAAAATCAGACACTGTCCAGCGGGGTAGGTGCAGAGAGAGGGGATTTAAAATCAGACACTGTCCAGCGGGGTAGGTACAGAGAGAGGGGATTTAAAATCAGACACTGTCCAGCGGGGTAGGTACAGGGAGAGGGGATTTAAAATCAGACACTGTCCAGCGGGGTAGGTACAGAGAGAAGGGATTTAAAATCAGACACAGTCCAGCGGGGTAGGTACAGAGAGAGGGGATTTAAAATCAGACACAGTCCAGCGGGGTAGGTACAGGGAGAGGAGATTTAAAATCAGACACTGTCCAGCGGGGTAGGTACAGAGAGAAGGGATTTAAAATCAGACACAGTCCAGCGGGTTAGGTACAGAGAGAGGGGATTTAAAATCAGACACTGTCCAGCGGGGTAGGTACAGAGAGAGGGGATTTAAAATCAGACACTGTCCAGCGGGGTAGGTACAGAGAGAGGGGATTTAAAATCAGACACAGTCCAGCGGGGTAGGTACAGAGAGAGGGGATTTAAAATCAGACACTGTCCAGCGGGGTAGGTACAGAGAGAGGGGATTTAAAATCAGACACTGTCCAGCAGGGTAGGTACAGGGAGAGGGGATTTAAAATCAGACACTGTCCAGCGGGGTAGGTACAGAGAGAAGGGATTTAAAATCAGACACAGTCCAGCGGGGTAGGTACAGAGAGAGGGGATTTAAAATCAGACACTGTCCAGCGGGGTAGGTACAGAGAGAGGGGATTTAAAATCAGACACTGTCCAGCGGGGTAGGTACAGAGAGAGGGGATTTAAAATCAGACACTGTCCAGCGGGGTAGGTACAGGGAGAGGGGATTTAAAATCAGACACAGTCCAGCGGGGTAGGTACAGGGAGAGGGGATTTAAAATCAGACACTGTCCAGCGGGGTAGGTACAGGGAGAGGGGATTTAAAATCAGACACAGTCCAGCGGGGTAGGTACAGAGAGAGGGGATTTAAAATCAGACACTGTCCAGCCGGGTAGGTACAGGGAGAGGGGATTTAAAATCAGACACAGTCCAGCGGGGTAGGTACAGGGAGAGGGGATTTAAAATCAGACACAGTCCAGCGGCGTAGGTACAGAGAGAGGGGATTTAAAATCAGACACAGTCCAGCGGGGTAGGTACAGGGAGAGGGGATTTAAAATCAGACACAGTCCAGCGGGGTAGGTACAGGGAGAGGGGATTTAAAATCAGACACTGTCCAGCGGGGTAGGTACAGAGAGAGGGGATTTAAAATCAGACACTGTCCAGCGGGGTAGGTACAGAGAGAGAGGATTTAAAATCAGACACTGTCCAGCGGGGTAGGTACAGGGAGAGGGGATTTAAAATCAGACACTGTCCAGCGGGGTAGGTACAGAGAGAGGGGATTTAAAATCAGACACAGTCCAGCGAGGTAGGTACAGAGAGAAGGGATTTAAAATCAGACACAGTCCAGCAGGGTAGGTACAGGGAGAGGGGATTTAAAATCAGACACTGTCCAGCGGGGTAGGTACAGGGAGAGGGGATTTAAAATCAGACACTGTCCAGCGGGGTAGGTAGAGAGAGAGGGGATTTAAAATCAGACACTGTCCAGCGGGGTAGGTACAGAGAGAGGGGATTTAAAATCAGACACTGTCCAGCGGGGTAGGTACAGAGAGAGGGGATTTAAAATCAGACACAGTCCAGCAGGGTAGGTACAGGGAGAGGGGATTTAAAATCAGACACAGTCCAGCGGGGTAGGTACAGAGAGAGAGGATTTAAAATCAGACACAGTCCAGCGGGGTAGGTACAGGGAGAGGGGATTTAAAATCAGACACAGTCCAGCGGGGTAGGTACAGAGAGAGGGGATTTAAAATCAGACACAGTCCAGCGGGGTAGGTACAGAGAGAGGGGATTTAAAATCAGACACTGTCCAGCGGGGTAGGTACAGAGAAAGGGGATTTAAAATCAGACACAGTCCAGCAGGGTAGGTACAGGGAGAGGGGATTTAAAATCAGACACAGTCCAGCGGGGTAGGTACAGAGAGAGAGGATTTAAAATCAGACACAGTCCAGCAGGGTAGGTACAGAGAGAGAGGGGATTTAAAATCAGACACAGTCCAGCGGGGTAGGTACAGGGAGAGGGGATTTAAAATCAGACACAGTCCAGCGGGGTAGGTACAGAGAGAGGGGATTTAAAATCAGACACTGTCCAGCGGGGTAGGTACAGGGAGAGGGGATTTAAAATCAGACACAGTCCAGCGAGGTAGGTACAGAGAGAGGGGATTTAAAATCAGACACTGTCCAGCGGGGTAGGTACAGGGAGAGGGGATTTAAAATCAGACACAGTCCAGCGGGGTAGGTACAGAGAGAGGGGATTTAAAATCAGACACTGTCCAGCGGGGTAGGTACAGAGAGAGGGGATTTAAAATCAGACACTGTCCAGCAGGGTAGGTACAGGGAATGGGGATTTAAAATCAGACACTGTCCAGCGGGGTAGGTACAGAGAGAGGGGATTTAAAATCAGACACTGTCCAGCAGGGTAGGTACAGGGAATGGGGATTTAAAATCAGACACAGTCCAGCGGGGTAGGTACAGGGAATGGGGATTTAAAATCAGACACTGTCCAGCGGGGTAGGTACAGGGAGAGGGGATTTAAAATCAGACACAGTCCAGCGGGGTAGGTACAGGGAGAGGGGATTTAAAATCAGACAGTCCAGCGAGGTAGGTACAGAGAGAGGGGATTTAAAATCAGACACAGTCCAGCGGGGTAGGTACAGGGAGAGGGGATTTAAAATCAGACACAGTCCAGCGAGGTAGGTACAGAGAGAGGGGATTTAAAATCAGACACAGTCCAGCGGGGTAGGTACAGGGAGAAGGGATTTAAAATCAGACACAGTCCAGCAGGGTAGGTACAGGGAGAGGGGATTTAAAATCAGACACAGTCCAGCGGGGTAGGTACAGAGAGAGGGGATTTAAAATCAGACACTGTCCAGCGGGGTAGGTACAGGGAGAGGGGATTTAAAATCAGACACTGTCCAGCGGGGTAGGTACAGGGAGAGGGGATTTAAAATCAGACACTGTCCAGCGGGGTAGGTACAGGGAGAGGGGATTTAAAATCAGACACTGTCCAGCGGGGTAGGTACAGGGAGAGAGGATTTAAAATCAGACACTGTCCAGCGGGGTAGGTACAGAGAGAGGGGATTTAAAATCAGACACTGTCCAGCGGGGTAGGTACAGAGAGAGGGGATTTAAAATCAGACACTGTCCAGCGGGGTAGGTACAGGGAGAGGGGATTTAAAATCAGACACTGTCCAGCGGGGTAGGTACAGAGAGAGGGGATTTAAAATCAGACACAGTCCAGCGGGGTAGGTACAGGGAGAGGGGATTTAAAATCAGACACAGTCCAGCGGGGTAGGTACAGAGAGAGGGGATTTAAAATCAGACACTGTCCAGCGGGGTAGGTACAGGGAGAGGGGATTTAAAATCAGACACTGTCCAGCGGGGTAGGTACAGGGAGAGGGGATTTAAAATCAGACACTGTCCAGCGGGGTAGGTACAGGGAGAGGGGATTTAAAATCAGACACAGTCCAGCGGGGTAGGTACAGGGAGAGGGGATTTAAAATCAGACACAGTCCAGCGGGGTAGGTACAGAGAGAGGAGATTTAAAATCAGACACTGTCCAGCGGGGTAGGTACAGAGAGAGGGGATTTAAAATCAGACACTGTCCAGCGGGGTAGGTACAGAGAGAGGAGATTTAAAATCAGACACAGTCCAGCGGGGTAGGTACAGGGAGAGGGGATTTAAAATCAGACACTGTCCAGCGGGGTAGGTACAGAGAGAGGGGATTTAAAATCAGACACTGTCCAGCGGGGTAGGTACAGGGAGAGGGGATTTAAAATCAGACACAGTCCAGTGGGGTAGGTACAGAGAGAGGGGATTTAAAATCAGACACTGTCCAGCGGGGTAGGTACAGAGAGAGGAGATTTAAAATCAGACACTGTCCAGCAGGGTAGGTACAGGGAATGGGGATTTAAAATCAGACACAGTCCAGCGGGGTAGGTACAGGGAATGGGGATTTAAAATCAGACACTGTCCAGCGGGGTAGGTACAGGGAGAGGGGATTTAAAATCAGACACAGTCCAGCGGGGTAGGTACAGGGAGAGGGGATTTAAAATCAGACACAGTCCAGCGAGGTAGGTACAGAGAGAGGGGATTTAAAATCAGACACTGTCCAGCGGGGTAGGTACAGAGAGAGGGGATTTAAAATCAGACACTGTCCAGCAGGGTAGGTACAGGGAATGGGGATTTAAAATCAGACACTGTCCAGCGGGGTAGGTACAGAGAGAGGGGATTTAAAATCAGACACTGTCCAGCAGGGTAGGTACAGGGAATGGGGATTTAAAATCAGACACAGTCCAGCGGGGTAGGTACAGGGAATGGGGATTTAAAATCAGACACTGTCCAGCGGGGTAGGTACAGGGAGAGGGGATTTAAAATCAGACACAGTCCAGCGGGGTAGGTACAGGGAGAGGGGATTTAAAATCAGACACAGTCCAGCGAGGTAGGTACAGAGAGAGGGGATTTAAAATCAGACACAGTCCAGCGGGGTAGGTACAGGGAGAGGGGATTTAAAATCAGACACAGTCCAGCGAGGTAGGTACAGAGAGAGGGGATTTAAAATCAGACACAGTCCAGCGGGGTAGGTACAGGGAGAAGGGATTTAAAATCAGACACAGTCCAGCAGGGTAGGTACAGGGAGAGGGGATTTAAAATCAGACACAGTCCAGCGGGGTAGGTACAGAGAGAGGGGATTTAAAATCAGACACTGTCCAGCGGGGTAGGTACAGGGAGAGGGGATTTAAAATCAGACACTGTCCAGCGGGGTAGGTACAGGGAGAGGGGATTTAAAATCAGACACTGTCCAGCGGGGTAGGTACAGGGAGAGGGGATTTAAAATCAGACACTGTCCAGCGGGGTTGGTACAGGGAGAGGGGATTTAAAATCAGACACTGTCCAGCGGGGTAGGTACAGAGAGAAGGGATTTAAAATCAGACACAGTCCAGCGGGGTAGGTACAGGGAGAGGGGATTTAAAATCAGACACAGTCCAGCGGGGTAGGTACAGAGAGAGGGGATTTAAAATCAGACACTGTCCAGCGGGGTAGGTACAGAGAGAGGGGATTTAAAATCAGACACAGTCCAGCGGGGTAGGTACAGAGAGAAGGGATTTAAAATCAGACACAGTCCAGCGGGGTAGGTACAGAGAGAGGGGATTTAAAATCAGACACTGTCCAGCGGGGTAGGTACAGAGAGAGGGGATTTAAAATCAGACACAGTCCAGCAGGGTAGGTACAGGGAGAGGGGATTTAAAATCAGACACTGTCCAGCGGGGTAGGTACAGAGAGAGGGGATTTAAAATCAGACAGAGTCCAGCGGGGTAGGTACAGAGAGAGGGGATTTAAAATCAGACACAGTCCAGCAGGGTAGGTACAGGGAGAGGGGATTTAAAATCAGACACTGTCCAGCGGGGTAGGTACAGGGAGAGGGGATTTAAAATCAGACACAGTCCAGCAGGGTAGGTACAGGGAGAGGGGATTTAAAATCAGACACAGTCCAGCGGGGTAGGTACAGGGAGAGGGGATTTAAAATCAGACACTGTCCAGCGGGGTAGGTACAGGGAGAGGGGATTTAAAATGAGACACTGTCCAGCGGGGTAGGTACAGAGAGAGGGGATTTAAAATCAGACACTGTCCAGCGGGGTAGGTACAGGGAGAGGGGATTTAAAATCAGACACTGTCCAGCGGGGTAGGTACAGGGAGAGGGGATTTAAAATCAGACACTGTCCAGCGGGGTAGGTACAGAGAGAGGGGATTTAAAATCAGACACAGTCCAGCAGGGTAGGTACAGAGAGAGGGGATTTAAAATCAGACACTGTCCAGCGGGGTAGGTACAGGGAGAGGGGATTTAAAATCAGACACTGTCCAGCGGGGTAGGTACAGAGAGAGGGGATTTAAAATCGGACACTGTCCAGCGGGGTAGGTACAGGGAGAGGGGATTTAAAATCAGACACTGTCCAGCGGGGTAGGTACAGGGAGAGGGGATTTAAAATCAGACACTGTCCAGCGGGGTAGGTACAGGGAGAGGGGATTTAAAATCAGACACTGTCCAGCGGGGTAGGTACAGAGAGAGGGGATTTAAAATCCGACACTGTCCAGCGGGGTAGGTACAGGGAGAGGGGATTTAAAATCAGACACTGTCCAGCGGGGTAGGTACAGGGAGAGGGGATTTAAAATCAGACACAGTCCAGCGGGGTAGGTACAGAGAGAGGGGATTTAAAATCAGACATTGTCCAGCGGGGTAGGTACAGGGAGAGGGGATTTAAAATCAGACACTGTCCAGCGGGGTAGGTACAGAGAGAGGGGATTTAAAATCAGACACTGTCCAGCGGGGTAGGTACAGAGAGAGGGGATTTAAAATCAGACACTGTCCAGCGGGGTAGGTACAGAGAGAGGGGATTTAAAATCAGACACAGTCCAGCGGGGTAGGTACAGAGAGAGGGGATTTAAAATCAGACACTGTCCACTGGGGTAGGTACAGAGAGAGGGGATTTAAAATCAGACACTGTCCAGCGGGGTAGGTACAGAGAGAGGGGATTTAAAATCAGACACTGTCCAGCGGGGTAGGTACAGGGAGAGGGGATTTAAAATCAGACATTGTCCAGCGGGGTAGGTACAGGGAGAGGGGATTTAAAATCAGACACTGTCCAGCGGGGTAGGTACAGGGAGAGGGGATTTAAAATCAGACACTGTCCAGCGGGGTAGGTACAGGGAGAGGGGATTTAAAATCAGACACTGTCCAGCGGGGTAGGTACAGAGAGAAGGGATTTAAAATCAGACACAGTCCAGCGGGGTAGGTACAGAGAGAGGGGATTTAAAATCAGACACTGTCCAGCGGGGTAGGTGCAGAGAAAGGGGATTTAAAATCAGACACTGTCCAGCGGGGTAGGTACAGGGAGAGGGGATTTAAAATCAGACACAGTCCAGCAGGGTAGGTACAGAGAGAGGGGATTTAAAATCAGACACTGTCCAGCGGGGTAGGTACAGGGAGAGGGGATTTAAAATCAGACACTGTCCAGCGGGGTAGGTACAGAGAGAGGGGATTTAAAATCAGACACTGTCCAGCGGGGTAGGTACAGGGAGAGGGGATTTAAAATCAGACACTGTCCAGCGGGGTAGGTACAGAGAGAGGAGATTTAAAATCAGACACAGTCCAGCGGGGTAGGTACAGGGAGAGGGGATTTAAAATCAGACACAGTCCAGCGGGGTAGGTACAGGGAGAGGGGATTTAAAATCAGACACAGTCCAGCGGGGTAGGTACAGGGAGAGGGGATTTAATATCAGACACAGTCCAGCAGGGTAGGTACAGGGAGAAGGGATTTAAAATCAGACACAGTTCAGCGGGATAGGTACAGGGAGAGGGGATTTAAAATCAGACACTGTCCAGCGGGGTAGGTACAGGGAGAGGGGATTTAAAATCCGACACTGTCCAGCGGGGTAGGTACAGAGAGAGGGGATTTAAAATCAGACACTGTCCAGCGGGGTAGGTACAGAGAGAGAGGATTTAAAATCAGACACTGTCCAGCGGGGTAGGTACAGAGAGAGGGGATTTAAAATCAGACACAGTCCAGCGGGGTAGGTGCGGAGAGAGGGGATTTAAAATCAGACACTGTCCAGCAGGGTAGGTACAGGGAGAGGGGATTTAAAATCAGACACTGTCCAGCGGGGTAGGTACAGGGAGAGGGGATTTAAAATCAGACACTCTCCAGCAGGGTAGGTACAGAGAGAGGGGATTTAAAATCAGACACTGTCCAGCGGGGTAGGTACAGAGAGAGGGGATTTAAAAATCAGACACTGTCCAGCGGGGTAGGTACAGGGAGAAGGGATTTAAAATCAGACACTGTCCAGCGGGGTAGGTACAGGGAGAGGGGATTTAAAATCAGACACTGTCCAGCGGGGTAGGTACAGGGAATGGGGATTTAAAATCAGACACAGTCCAGCGAGGTAGGTACAGAGAGAGGGGATTTAAAATCAGACACTGTCCAGCGGGGTAGGTAAAGGGAGAGGGGATTTAAAATCAGACACTGTCCAGCGGGGTAGGTACAGGGAGAGGGGATTTAAAATCAGACACTGTCCAGCGGGGTAGGTGCAGAGAGAAGGGATTTAAAATCAGACACAGTCCAGCGGGGTAGGTACAGAGAGAGGGGATTTAAAATCAGACACTGTCCAGCGGGGTAGGTACAGAGAGAAGGGATTTAAAATCAGACACAGTCCAGCAGGGTAGGTACAGAGAGAGGAGATTTAAAATCAGACACAGTCCAGCGGGGTAGGTACAGGGAGAGGGGATTTAAAATCAGACACAGTCCAGCGGGGTAGGTACAGGGAGAGGGGATTTAAAATCAGACACTGTCCAGCGGGGTAGGTACAGAGAGAGGGGATTTAAAAATCAGACACTGTCCAGCGGGGTAGGTACAGGGAGAGGGGATTTAAAATCAGACACAGTCCAGCGGGGTAGGTACAGGGAGAGGGGATTTAATATCAGACACAGTCCAGCAGGGTAGGTACAGGGAGAAGGGATTTAAAATCAGACACAGTTCAGCGGGATAGGTACAGGGAGAGGGGATTTAAAATCAGACACTGTCCAGCGGGGTAGGTACAGGGAGAGGGGATTTAAAATCCGACACTGTCCAGCGGGGTAGGTACAGAGAGAGGGGATTTAAAATCAGACACTGTCCAGCGGGGTAGGTACAGGGAGAGGGGATTTAAAATCAGACACTGTCCAGCGGGGTAGGTACAGAGAGAGGGGATTTAAAATCAGACACTGTCCAGCGGGGTAGGTACAGGGAGAGGGGATTTAAAATCAGACACTCTCCAGCGAGGTAGGTACAGGGAGAGGGGATTTAAAATCAGACACTGTCCACCGGGGTAGGTACAGAGAGAGGGGATTTAAAATCAGACACTGTCCAGCGGGGTAGGTACAGGGAGAGGGGATTTAAAATCCGACACTGTCCAGCGGGGTAGGTACAGAGAGAGGGGATTTAAAATCAGACACTGTCCAGCGGGGTAGGTACAGGGAGAGGGGATTTAAAATCAGACACTGTCCAGCGGGGTAGGTACAGAGAGAGGGGATTTAAAATCAGACACAGTCCAGCGAGGTAGGTACAGAGAGAAGGGATTTAAAATCAGACACAGTCCAGCAGGGTAGGTACAGGGAGAGGGGATTTAAAATCAGACACTGTCCAGCGGGGTAGGTACAGGGAGAGGGGATTTAAAATCAGACACTGTCCAGCGGGGTAGGTACAGAGAGAGGGGATTTAAAATCAGACACTGTCCAGCGGGGTAGGTACAGAGAGAGGGGATTTAAAATCAGACACTGTCCACCGGGGTAGGTACAGAGAGAGGCGATTTAAAATCAGACACAGTCCAGCGGGGTAGGTACAGAGAGAGGGGATTTAAAATCAGACACTGTCCAGCGGGGTAGGTACAGAGAGAGGGGATTTAAAATCAGACACAGTCCAGCAGGGTAGGTACAGGGAGAGGGGATTTAAAATCAGACACAGTCCAGCGGGGTAGGTACAGGGAGAGGGGATTTAAAATCAGACACTGTCCAGCGGGGTAGGTACAGGGAGAGGGGATTTAAAATCAGACACTGTCCAGCGGGGTAGGTACAGAGAGAGGGGATTTAAAATCAGACACAGTCCAGCAGGGTAGGTACAGGGAGAGGGGATTTAAAATCAGACACAATCCAGCGGGGTAGGTACAGGGAGAGGGGATTTAAAATCAGACACTGTCCAGCGGGGTAGGTACAGGGAGAGGGGATTTAAAATCAGACACTGTCCAGCGGGGTAGGTACAGGGAGAGGGGATTTAAAATCAGACACTGTCCAGCGGGGTAGGTACAGAGAGAAGGGATTTAAAATCAGACACAGTCCAGCAGGGTAGGTACAGAGAGAGGGGATTTAAAATCAGACACTGTCCAGCGGGGTAGGTACAGAGAGAAGGGATTTAAAATCAGACACAGTCCAGCAGGGTAGGTACAGAGAGAGGGGATTTAAAATCAGACACAGTCCAGCGGGATAGGTACAGAGAGAAGGGATTTAAAATCAGACACTGTCCAGCGGGGTAGGTACAGAGAGAGGGGATTTAAAATCAGACACTGTCCAGCGGGGTAGGTACAGAGAGAGGGGATTTAAAATCAGACACTGTCCAGCGGGGTAGGTACAGGGAGAGGGGATTTAAAATCAGACACAGTCCAGCGGGGTAGGTACAGAGAGAGGGGATTTAAAATCAGACACTGTCCAGCGGGGTAGGTACAGGGAGAGGGGATTTAAAATCAGACACTGTCCACCGGGGTAGGTACAGAGAGAGGGGATTTAAAATCAGACACTGTCCAGCGGGGTAGGTACAGAGAGAAGGGATTTAAAATCAGACACAGTCCAGCAGGGTAGGTACAGAGAGAGGGGATTTAAAATCAGACACAGTCCAGCGGGATCGGTACAGAGAGAAGGGATTTAAAATCAGACAGTCCAGCGGGGTAGGTACAGAGAGAGGGGATTTAAAATCCGACACTGTCCAGCGGGGTAGGTACAGGGAATGGGGATTTAAAATCCGACACTGTCCAGCGGGGTAGGTACAGGGAGAAGGGATTTAAAATCAGACACAGTCCAGCAGGGTAGGTACAGAGAGAGGGGATTTAAAATCAGACACTGTCCAGCGGGGTAGGTACAGGGAGAGGGGATTTAAAATCAGACACAGTCCAGCAGGGTAGGTACAGAGAGAGGGGATTTAAAATCAGACACAGTCCAGCGGGGTAGGTACAGAGAGAGGGGATTTAAAATCAGACACTGTCCAGCGGGGTAGGTACAGAGAGAGGGGATTTAAAATCAGACACAGTCCAGCGGGGTAAGTACAGAGAGAGGGGATTTAAAATCAGACACTGTCCAGCGGGGTAGGTACAGGGAGAGGGGATTTAAAATCAGACACTGTCCAGCGGGGTAGGTACAGGGAGAGGGGATTTAAAATCAGACACTGTCCAGCGGGGTAGGTACAGGGAGAAGGGATTTAAAATCAGACACTGTCCAGCGGGGTAGGTACAGGGAGAGGGGATTTAAAATCCGACACTGTCCAGCGGGGTAGGTACAGAGAGAGGGGATTTAAAATCAGACACTGTCCAGCGGGGTAGGTACAGAGAGAAGGGATTTAAAATCAGACACTGTCCAGCGGGGTAGGTACAGAGAGAGGGGATTTAAAATCAGACACTGTCCAGCGGGGTAGGTACAGAGAGAGGGGATTTAAAATCAGACACTGTCCAGCGGGGTAGGTACAGGGAGAGGGGATTTAAAATCAGACACAGTCCAGCGGGGTAGGTACAGAGAGAGGGGATTTAAAATCAGACACTGTCCAGCGGGGTAGGTACAGGGAGAGGGGATTTAAAATCAGACACTGTCCACCGGGGTAGGTACAGAGAGAGGGGATTTAAAATCAGACACTGTCCAGCGGGGTAGGTACAGAGAGAAGGGATTTAAAATCAGACACAGTCCAGCAGGGTAGGTACAGAGAGAGGGGATTTAAAATCAGACACAGTCCAGCGGGATCGGTACAGAGAGAAGGGATTTAAAATCAGACAGTCCAGCGGGGTAGGTACAGAGAGAGGGGATTTAAAATCCGACACTGTCCAGCGGGGTAGGTACAGGGAGAGGGGATTTAAAATCAGACACTGTCCAGCGGGGTAGGTGCAGGGAGAGGGGATTTAAAATCAGACACTGTCCAGCGGGGTAGGTACAGAGAGAGGGGATTTAAAATCAGACACTGTCCAGCGGGGTAGGTACAGAGAGAGGGGATTTAAAATCAGACACAGTCCAGCAGGGTAGGTACAGAGAGAGGGGATTTAAAATCAGACACTGTCCAGCGGGGTAGGTACAGAGAGAGGGGATTTAAAATCAGACACTGTCCAGCGGGGTAGGTACAGAGAGAGGGGATTTAAAATCAGACACTGTCCAGTGGGGTAGGTACAGAGAGAAGGGATTTAAAATCAGACACAGTCCAGCGGGGTAGGTACAGAGAGAAGGGATTTAAAATCAGACACTGTCCAGCGGGGTAGGTACAGGGAGAGGGGATTTAAAATCAGACACTGTCCAGCGGGGTAGGTACAGAGAGAGGGGATTTAAAATCAGACACTGTCCAGCGGGGTAGGTACAGGGAGAGGGGATTTAAAATCAGACACTGTCCAGCGGGGTAGGTACAGAGAGAGGAGATTAAAAATCAGACACAGTCCAGCGGGGTAGGTACAGGGAGAGGGGATTTAAAATCAGACACAGTCCAGCGGGGTAGGTACAGGGAGAGGGGATTTAAAATCAGACACAGTTCAGCGGGATAGGTACAGGGAGAGGGGATTTAAAATCAGACACAGTCCAGCGGGGTAGGTACAGGGAGAGGGGATTTAAAATCAGACACTGTCCAGCGGGGTAGGTACAGAGAGAGGGGATTTAAAAATCAGACACTGTCCAGCGGGATAGGTACAGGGAGAGGGGATTTAAAATCAGACACAGTCCAGCGGGGTAGGTACAGGGAGAGGGGATTTAATATCAGACACAGTCCAGCAGGGTAGGTACAGGGAGAAGGGATTTAAAATCAGACACAGTTCAGCGGGATAGGTACAGGGAGAGGGGATTTAAAATCAGACACAGTCCAGCGGGGTAGGTACAGGGAGAGGAGATTTAAAATCAGACACTGTCCAGCGGGGTAGGTACAGAGAGAGGGGATTTAAAATCAGACACTGTCCAGCGGGGTAGGTACAGAGAGAGGGGATTTAAAATCAGACACAGTCCAGCGGGGTAGGTACAGGGAGAGGAGATTTAAAATCAGACACTGTCCAGCGGGATAGGTACAGGGAGAGGGGATTTAAAATCAGACACAGTCCAGCGGGGTAGGTACAGGGAGAGGAGATTTAAAATCAGACACTGTCCAGCGGGGTAGGTACAGGGAGAGGGGATTTAAAATCAGACACAGTCCAGCGGGGTAGGTACAGGGAGAGGGGATTTAATATCAGACAGTTCAGCGGGATAGGTACAGGGAGAGGGGATTTAAAATCAGACACAGTCCAGCGGGGTAGGTACAGAGAGAGGGGATTTAATATCAGACACAGTCCAGCAGGGTAGGTACAGGGAGAAGGGATTTAAAATCAGACACAGTTCAGCGGGGTAGGTACAGGGAGGGGATTTAAAATCAGACATGGGAACAGTTTTGTGGTGTACCATTGTTCCTGAGTTACTAGTTTTGCACTCCTATTTCTTTTGTGGACCTTAAAGGTCGAGGTAGGAGTCTTTCATCCCCAGTCTGTGCTCTGTTCATATTGCGATCCCAGAGGTGAGTGAACGTTGCTGCAATTCCATTTACTAGCAAGTCTTAGTTAATACCTTTTCTGAACCTTTGCTCAGTCTGTTTCGATAACTGCTAGATATTTCGTTATCAGAATCCATGACTGGCAGTCCTAGAGAGGGTTCATTTATTACAGTCTCCATTCGCGATTTTGGAAAGTTTAATGTTGTGTTTGGTATAAACATTAAGTTCTGAAAATGTTCAGATTTTCTGTTCATCAAAAAGATATGTCCGAAAATTTGAAATTTGTGACCAAAACTTTTATGTATATTAAAGAAGATATCTGTGGAAATGTAACTGCTCTCTGACTAATGGGTGAATGCCACTCTTACTACAATGTGGTCAGGTTTATTAAGAAATAACAGTGAATAGAAGCAAGAGAAATACAGCAAATATAAATTTTAATATCAGAAAAGCTAAGAGTGAACTTGTATTTGTACAGCGCCTTTCACGGCCTCAGAACGTCCCAAAGCACTTCACTGCCAATAAAATACTTTTGATCTGCAGTCGATGTTGTAATGTAGGGAACTGCAGCGGCTAGTTTGCGCATAGCAAGATCCCACAAACAGCAATGCAATAAGTGACCAAATAATCCTTTTTTTGTGAAATTGGTTGAGGAATAAATCTCGGGCAGGACACCAGGAACCTCCCCTGCTCCTCTTCCAGTAGTGTCATGGGGTCTTTTACATCTACTTGGGAAGGCAGATGGGGCCTTGGTTTAGTGTCTCATCCGAAAGACGGCACCTCTAGTGCAGTACTGAGGGAGTGCTGCACTGTTAAAGTGTCAGCCTAGGTTGTGTGCCAAGTCTCTGGAGCTGGGCTTCAGCCCACGACCCGCTGACTCTGAGGCGAGAGTGCTACCGGTGAGCCAAGAAAGGAAAACACTCGGATTTTTGCAATGAATTTGTGCAGCTCTGCATTGGAGGCCTCCATTCACCATTGTCAGGTCTCTCTTTATTTCCACCCCAGTGCTAGGGCTCTTTCTCTGGGTTAGCAGTAATCCTGTATATGTAATGTAATGCATTGCATTGCTGTAGATCGGCAGACTTGACAACCTATGACAGTATTTCGGTGAGTCTCGCTATTTCAATTTAATAAATATTGCAGTTTAGTGTTTAGAACGTTCTATTTTGTTGTAAAATAATTCCCACGACAGGTGAACTTTCCTTTCCGGTATGGTTTCACGGGCACGAGTAGCAGTCTTCATTTATGACCCTAGATAGTGTCAGTAGACTGTTCAGCTCTGGAGGGCATCACATCTGAGCCCGCTTCTGTCCTCGCCTCAGCCAGGGTTACTGAATAGTAATCGGGACCGTGAGCCCCAGCTGATGCATTTTTGTTTCTTCTTCGTCCCTGCTTTCCTTTCGCGCTCCACCTCCCTCAAAGGGATAGGGTGCTGAGGCGAGCTGTAGCATCCCACTGGCTAAAAGAGCACAGAGCAATGAGGAATCCTGGGAGTTTCCTGAATACATAATTTACAACAAATTACAACAAATATACATTCCTTTAAGGCACAAAAACCCCACAGGAAAAATGGTCCAACCATGGCTAACAAGAGAAGTTAAAGATAGTATTAGATCAAAGGAAGAGGCTTATAATGCTGCCAAAAAGAGTAGGAAGCCTGAGGATTGGGAGGATTTTAGAATTCAGGAAAGGAGGACCAAGAAATTGATAAAGAAAGGGAAAATAGAATGAGAGTAAACTAGCGAGAGACATAAAAACAGACTGTAAAAGCTTCTATAGGTACGTAAAAAGGAAAAGATTAGCAAAAGTAAATGTGGGTCCCTTACAGGCTGAGACAGGAGAAATTATAATGGGGAATAAGGAAATGGCAGAGAAATTAAACAAATACTTTGTGTCTGTCTTCACGGAAGATGACGCAAAAAACTTCCCGGAAATAGTTGAGAACCAAGGGTCTAGCGAGAATGAGGAACTGAAAGAAATTAGTATTAGTAAAAAAGGTAGTATTGGAGACATTAATGGGACTGAAAGCCGATAAATCCCCTGGACCTGATGACCTACATCCTAGGGTTGTGAAAGAGTTGGCTATAGAGATAGTGGATGCATTGGTTGTCATTTTCCAAAATTCCATAGAGCAAATGAAACCCCACTATTTAAGAAAGGAGGGAGAGAGAAAACGGGGAACTACAGACCAGTTAGTCTGACATCAGCAGTAGGGAAAATGTTAGAATCTATTATTAAGGATGTGGTATCAGGGCACTTAGAAAATAATAATAGGATTGGGCAGTCAACGCGGATTTATGAAAGGAAAATCGTGTTTGACAAATCTGTTAGAATTTTTTGAGGTTGTAACTAGCAGAATAGATGAGGGAGAACCAGTGGATGTGGTGTATTTGGATTTTCAGAAGGCATTCGATAAGGTGCCACACAAGAGGTTATTAAACAGAATTAGGGCTCATGGGTTGGGGGTAATATACTAGCATGGATTGAGGATTGGTTAACGGACAGAAAGCAGAGAGTAGGAATAAACGGGTCATTTTCGGGTTGGCAGGCTGTAACTAGTGGGGTACCGCAAGGATCAGTGCTTGGGCCTCAGCTATTCACAATCTACAGCAATGATTTGGATGAGGGGACCAAATGTAATATATCCAAGTTTGCTGATGATATAAAACTGGGTGGGAATGTAAGTTGTGAGGAGGATGCAAGGAGGCTTCAAGGGGATATAGACAGGCTAAGTGAGTGGGCAAGAACATGGCAAATGGAATACAGGAGACTTTGTTATATCCGGCACCGACGGGACCGAGCTGTTGCCGATCTATCAAAACCGCCGGACATACCAGCGTTAATGTTGAAGCATACGGAGGTTTTCATCTCCGTATCTGACAACAAACACACTTGCTTAGCAACAGCTTCTAAACAGTCGGCCCATACCTTAGAAGCGTCTCTGTAGCTTAGCAACAGCTTCAGAGAGACTTTGCAGAGCCCGACTGTTGAAAAAAAAGCCACGAGAAGAAAAAAAACCTAACAAAACGGCTCCTGATTTCTGCCGGTAGATCGAGGTTTCCGGACATACAACCTCCGGATAAACCAAAGTTTCCTGTATAATGTGAAGTTATCCACTTTGGTGGGGAAAAACTAGAAAAGCAGAGTATTTTTTAAATGGTGAGAGATTGGGAAATGTTGGTGTTCAGAGGGACCTGGGTGTCCTTGTACACAAATCACTGAAAGTTAACCTGCAGGTACAGCAAGCAATTAGGAAAGCAAATGGTATGTTGGCCTTTATTACAAGAGGATTTGAGTATAAGAGTAAAGACGTCTTACTGCAATTATATAGGGCCCTGGTAAGACCACACCTGGAGTGTTGTGCACAGTTTTGGTCTCCTTACCTAAGGAAGGATACACTTGCCATCGAGGGAGTGCAACGAAGGTTCACCAGACTGATTCCTGGGATGGGGGGATTGTCCTATGAGGACAGATTGAGTAGACTAGGCCTATATTCTCTAGAGTTTAGAAGAATGGGAGGTGATCTCATTGAAACATACAAAATTCTTACAGGACTTGACAGGGTAGATGCAGGATGTTTCCCCCTGGCTGGGGAGTCTAGAACCAGGGGTCACAGTCTCAGGATAAGGGGTCGGCCATTTAGGACTGAGATGAGGAGAAATTTCTTCACTCAGAATCTGTGGCATTCTCTACCCCAGAGGGCTGTGGAGGCTCAGTCGTTGAGTATATTCAAGACAGAGATCAATAGATTTTTGAACATTAAGGGATATGGGGATAGTGCAGAAAGTGGAGATGAGGTAGAAGATCAGCCATGATCTTATTGAATGGCGGAGCAGGCTCGAAGGGCCAAATGGCCGACGACTCCTATTTCTTATGTCTGTTTGAACCAGTACCACCTCGGGCCCCGCAGTTACCTACCAAGTCACCAGCAGCTTGTAGACGTTGACTTTAGTCATTTATTTTCACCCAAGAATTGTAGGATGAGCTTTAGTTAAATAAAAAAAAAATTAAATGAAGACTGGCAAGTCTGGATTCATGTGCAATATCAGCGGTTGTAGCTGAGCAAAGTGCATTAGATTGAGAAACCGTTCGCTTTTAAAGTAACCACCCCCATTGTGATTGCAGGTTCACCCTGACAAAAACCAACACCCACGATCGGAGGAAGCTTTTAAGGTGGTGCGAGCGGCGTGGGATATTGTGAGCAATCCTGAGAGAAGGAAGGAGTATGAAATGTAAGCAAAATTCAGTGCTGCATTCCAGACATATCCATGTGGCCTGTGATCCTTATCGTTTTAGGATCAAAGTCTTTTTTTAAATATGACAATTTACCTTCTATTTCTAGTTGTGATATAATATTTCAACATGTTTTGAACTGCTCAAATCTGATTAATCTTTGTAATTTTTTATTTCAATGTACACCATTTTGATTAATTTAGGGAGTGCAAATCTCCTTGAACATGTTACCAAGTTTAATGTTTAAAAAAACACCTTTTGAAAGGTCCCTGCTGGTACTGTTTGTTAAGAATGTATCACCATTTCATCACAAGACTGGGTTTAAACCATCTCAGACCAATGGAATGAAAGTCTCCTCACTCTCGGCTACAAGAGTCCCAAGTGAACGGAGTCTGGGCAGGTTTGACCGAGTTCCTGGCCTCACATCCCAAAACTGTCTGTAAAATCCACATCAATTAGTAGTAATGTGTCAGTCTCACGCAGAGATGCTATAAAGATCATTTGGAAGTGCTTGATGTTGAAGCTGGATGCAAAAAAGTTTCCCATTCCCCAGCAGTGCCAACACTCCTATTGTTCAGCGCAAAAATCCATCAGAACATGCACGTTAATAAAAGGCAAAATATGATTTGGCTACTCAAAATATATATTTTCTTGTTCACGGGATGTGGGCGTCGCTGGCAAGGCCGGCATTTATTGCCCTTGAGAAGGTGGTGGTGAGCCGCCTACTTGAACCGCTGCAGTCCGTGTGGTGAGGGTACTCCCACAGTGCTGTTAGGGAGGGAGTTCCAGGATTTTGACCCAGCGACGATGAAGGAACGGCCGATATACTTCTAAGTCAGGATGGTGTGTAACTTGGAGCTGGTGGTGTTCCCATGCACCTGCTGCACTTGTCCTTCGAGGTGGTGTACCTAATTAGCTCCAGTTAGGCCTACCTTTCTCTGATGTTTCATTACTTTTTATATGTTTTTGCGCCCTCTTTCCATTCTACATGTATCTAATTTACTTAAGTGTTTCTGATTGAAGGAGGTTGTGACTTAAGTATTTTTAATATTCCACACAGTGTGGGACAGGGACAGGGAGAATGCGTGAGGTGCTGTACCTGCTATTCCTTTGTGCTGTATATATTTGGCTACTGGTGCTGTGCCAAAGCAACCTGGGACGATTGGTCCCTCCATTTTTCTTGGTCTCCAAACTGAGGCGTTGTTTTCCTGTTCAAATGGGCAGAAAAGATCCCATGGCACAATTTGAAGAAGAGCAGGGGAGTTCTCCCTGGTGCTTTGGCTGATGTTGATCCCTCAACCACCTTCGCCAAAACCAGATTACCTGGTCATTCGCTCACTTGCTATTTGTGGGATCTTGCTGTGCGCAAATTGGCTGCCGCATTTGCCTCTAACAGTGACTGCACTTCAGAAAAAGTAGTTTGTTGGTTGCAAAGCACTTTGAGTCATCCTGCAGACGTGATGAAGTGCTGTATAAATGCAACTGCTTTCTTGTGTAACTGCTCATTTTGTCGAGGCTGACTTTCCCCAGAGAAGGCTATTGAAAGCTTGTTGTAAAGAGAGGTTTGTATTAAGTTTTTGTTTATATTCTGGGGAATTGCAGAACCCAAGTTAAATTTTTCGACCACGCTCTGCTCTTGACTTATTTCCAGATGTAACCTAATTTTTTTTGTTTTTTAGCAAACGGGCTGCAGAGAGCGAGTTACATCGGTCCATGAACGAGTTTCTCACCAAGCTCCAAGATGACCTGAAGGAGGCCATGAACACTATGATGTGCAGCAAATGTGAAGGAAAACACAAGTTGGTGCACTCGTTTATTTTTCACTAGTCTGTTGAATAAGTGTAAAGCTAGTTGATTTTTGTTTTGTCGATCTCCCCTCTCCTCTCCACAAGGTACAGGCTCTGGCTGGAATATGATTCCAAGAGCCCTTGGGTACCCCATTCAACTGGCTTTCATCACGTGATCCTAGATCGTGAATGTTAGTCTATTCGACCATAGAGGGATCACAGCTGCGGCCAACATCTATCTCCAGCAATCAGGAGTGGCAACCCTGACTGATTTTAATTCCCCAACCCTGAGCTCTGTGGCCACTTGCATTGGGCTATCACTGCCCTTGCTCAGATCAGCGAACTTGGCATTTGCCTGTCAGATTATTATTTTAATTAATTTTTGTTTGATTTAGAAGTTGGTATCTGCCTATCTATCTACCTAACATTTATTTTGTGTCTGTTTGCCTAAGGTCTTGTACAGGAACATTCTGATTGATTCAGTGTAGGTTTGTGACTAGTTCGGTGTTTGTGATTGGTATCTATAGTGCCATACCAATCGCATGTACCAAAAAAGAGAATTCTGTGAGATAATGGCTTGTACGAGCGTTCCCTGTGTCCTGTAAACTACTTGTACCTTCTGGTCAGGCTCCTGTTCTTCTCTGTTTTTCAGCCCCCCCGCCCCAAACTCCAAAAGCTCCTGACCCGTTCAGCTCCCAGACCAACTCTCCGCACAGCTTGCTTCCTACCTCCTGTAACCCTCAAACCCGTCAACTGCGAATGCCACAGGAGATCCATGTCTGTTAAAAGAATACTCCGGGATAAGGCTGTGTAATGATTTAATCTCGTCTTTCTGAAACTAAAATTCCTCCTCCTTGTGTGTGAAACTAAAGTTTTGAACTACCTTTGCAGGAGGTTTGAAATGGATCGTGACCCACAGGCGGCTCGATACTGTGCAGAGTGTAACAAGAGGCACCCTGTGGAGGATGGGGACTTCTGGGCAGAATCCAGCATGCTGGGATTGAAAATCACTTACTTCGCCATGATGGATGGAAAAGTCTATGACATCACAGGTAAGAAGACCTCGAAATTTGAAGCCATCTTCACGTACCTTCAGAGCATTAAATAAAGAAAAAACAAAACTGGTAGGTTTTAGTGAGACTTGTGTTGTAAGCTTGGAAATAGTTTGCTGCGTAAGAGAGTGCAGAGATTTACCAGAATGGTTCCGGGGATGGGGGATCTTAGCTACAAGGACAGGTTGGAGAAGCTGGATTTGTTTTCATTAGAGCAAAGGAGGTTGAGGGGTGATTTGATAGAGGTGTACAAGATTATGATGGGTTTGGATAGGCTAGATGGGAAAAGGCTGTTCCCACTAGTTGATGGTACAAGGACCAGGGGACACAGATTTAAGGTTTTGGGCAAAAGATACAGAGGGGATGTGAGGGAAAACTTTTTTTACACCGAGTGGTGATGACATAGATACATAGAAGATAGGAGTAGGCCATTCGGCCCCTCTAGCCTGCTCTGCCATTTAATGCGATCATGGCTGACCATCCAAATTCAGTACCCTGTCCCTGCTTTTTCCCCATATCCCTTGATCCCTTTAGCCTCAAGAAATATATCCAACTCCTTCTTGAATATATTTAATGAATTGGCCTCAACTGCCTTGTGTGGCAGAGAATTCCACAGGTTCACCACTCTCTGGGTGAAGAAATTCCTCTTCATCCCAGTCCTAAATGGCTTACCCCTTATCCTTAGACTGTGACCCCTGGTTCTGGACTCCCCCGCCATTGGGAACATCCTTCCTGCATCTAGTCTGTCTAGTCCTGTTAGAATTTTATAAGTTTCAATGAGATCCCTTCTCATTCTTCTAAACTCTAGCGAATATAAGCCTAATCGACCCAATCTCTCCTCATATGTCATTCCTGCCATCCCAGGTATCAGTCTGGTGAATCTTCACTGCACTCTCTCCATGGCAAGAACATCCTTCCTCAGATAAGGCAACCAAAACTGCACACAATACTCAAGGTGTGGTCTCACCAAGGCCCTGTGCAACTGCAGCAAGACATCCTTGTTCCTGTACTCGAATCCTCTCGCTATGAAGGCCAACATACCATTTGCCTTCATAACCGCCTGCTGTACCTGCATGCTTACCTTCAGCGACTGGTGCACAAGGACACCCAGGTCTCGTTGCACTTCCCCTTTTCCCAATCTATTGCCTTTCAGATAATCTGTCTTCCTGTTTTTGCCACCGAAGTGGATAACCTCGCATTTATCCACATTATTATACTGCATTTGCCATGCATCTGCCCAATCGCCCAACCTGTCCAAATCATACTGGAGTTTCTCTGCATCCTCCTCACAGCACACACGCCCACCCAGCTTTGTGTCGTCTGCAAACTTGGAGATATTACATCTAGTTCCCTCGTCTAGATCATTTATATATATATTATGAATAGCTGGGGTCCTAGCACCGATCCCTGCGGTACCCCACTAGACACTGCCTGCCACTCGGAAAAAGACCCGTTTATTCCAACTCTTTGCTTCCTGTCTGCCAACCAGTTCTCTATCCAAGACAGTACCTTACCCCCAATCCCATGTGCTTTAACTTTACACGCTAATCTCTTATGTGGGACCTTATCGAAAGCCTTCTGAAATTCCAAATACACCACATCCACTGGTTCTCCCTTATCTATTCTACCAGTTACATCCTCAAAAATTCCAGTAGATTAGTCAAGCATGATTTACCTTTTGTAAATCCATGTTGACTTTGTCCGATCCTGTCACTGCTTTCCAAGTGCTCTGTTATTACATCTTTTATAATGGACTCTAGCATTTTCCCCACTACCGTTGTCAGGCTTACCGGTCTATAATTCCCCGTTTTTTCTCTACCACCCTTTTTAAATAGTGGGGTTACATTAGCTATCCTCCAATCCATGACCTGGAATTCGCTGCCGACGGAAGTGGTGGAAGCGGAGACACTCAATGTTTTCAAGGGGAGACTGGATAGGCACTTGAGGGAAATAAACTTGCAGGGCTACGGGGATAGAGCGGGGGAATGGGACTGACTGGATTGCTCTACAGAGAGCCGGCACGGACTCGATGGGCCGAATGGCCTCCTTTTGTGCCATTATGACTTTGACTCTAAAGCTAGTAGCCTGGTAGCTCCAGCAGAATAGCCTTGTGTTCAGAGGGCAAGGGTTTATACCCTAGCCTGGAGCAATTTTTGAGCTCCATGTGTGTGGAGCATAAGCACCAGCATGGACCAGCTGGGCTGAAAGCCCTGTTTCTGTGCTCTGAATTCTGTGTAATTCTACGTGAAAATCTCAGATCTTTGGCTTGGCTGTTGGATGCCCAATGCATGATAGAGGCAATAGTAACAAAGTCAGTACTAAAACCTACAAAATACACCTGCTGTTGGCTGATACCGAGATAGTCATGTGGCCACCCTCTGAGCAGACTACAGCTCTTGCTCTCTACTGAATGAAGGGTGGTGTGGATGGGAAGAAATGTACTTTACAGCAACTGTTTATTCCAGCACCTTACAATCATGGCAAATACTTTAGCTTGTCTCATTGTTCAACAATTTCAACCCAAAAAAGTGCAACAGCATCTGGTTTTCGTGCACTTTTTGACCCATTCAGGCCGACCCAATATTTAACTAATAAAAACAAAGGGTAATAACTTTCAGGAAAAATGTAAACCATTATTGGCCTGTGGGATACCTCTGAAACCTCCCTAGAGTGCCGTTCTGGAGTATCCGAATAAAATTGTATTCCAGAATCTTTCAAAATATTCCTGAAGTGCTCCAAAAGCCTGTCTACAGCAATGGAAATAACTTTAAAAAGGAAAAACAAGCAAGAAGCCAGGTCTGACTTTAAAATCATAAGGATTGAAAGTCAGCTTTAAAAGTCACGAGTTTTTTGGGGTCCCGGTGGGGGGGGTGGTGGCAGAGTGCTGGGGGTCTGTGTCTGACACGTGCTGATTTCCTGATTGGTGCTGGGCCATTTGATGTAAAGTGACGGCTTGATGTTTCTCTATATGGAGGGAGGGAAAGTCAGAATGTTTCATAGGAACAGGAGTAGACAATGTTCCCTCTAATTTTATTTGGCCCTGCACGGCCCCTTTAAGGGACTGTGTGGGTAATTCAAAATACCGGAACATTGGGAGGAGGCCATTCAGCCCCTTGAGCCTGTTCCGCCATTCAGTTAGATCATGGCTGATCTGTACCTCCACGCCATTTACCCACGTCGGTTCCACATCCCTTAATACCCTTGCCAAACAATTGATCTCGGTTTTGAAATTCACTGGTGCCCTTTCTAGTGGGTGGTTGGAGAGCCAGTTGATAAAAGCTCGGGAGTGGGGACACCTCTGCCCCCCCTCGATTGGGGAATACTAAATTGGGATCCAAGAACGATGATAGAAGGTATTTTTTTTACATTGTTTATTTTAGCCTATGAGAGATTGCATAACATTTCTACGATGTGTTAGAAGGAGGATTAGGAGAGCTTAATAAGTCACGCAGAACCACAGTGTTCAGTAACTTTTGATTTTCTCTTCTCTCTTCAGAATGGGCTGGATGTCAGAGGGTTGGAATATCTCCTGATATCCATCATGTTCCTTACCATATATCCTTTGCTACCCGAACTTCTGGAAACAGTGGTCGACATAGGTGAGTAAATGTACAGAGAACTCGGGGTGTTTGTTATTAATCTTCCTATTGTTTTGCCCTTCCTGTAATTTCGGTGGCACTATAGGGTAAATTTTACAGTGCCACAACCCACAGGCAAGCTGTGCACGTGAGCTCGGAGTCTCTGCATGCAATCACTTGCCCGTGCACTTTTTTAGCAGGAGGAATGTCACAGTATCCCAGTTGGCCTAATGCAAATTACAATAATTAAATGGAGATGACTGAGTGCAGTAAAATATAGCTGAATAGTCACAGTTTCCTGCAGATTTTTAATGACCTACAAGCTTGAGAGCACAGTTTGCGTATCAGTGCTTGGTAGCGGTACCCAGCTGGTTGGGAGAGAGTCGTGGTTACAAGGGGTATGTACGGTGGTGTAGTGGTTAAGTTACTGGACTAATAATTCAGAGTTCAAATCCCACCATGGCAGTCTGAGAATTTGAATTCAGTTTTAAAATCTGGAAACAAAAAAAGCTGGCATTTGTAAAAGAGACCACGAAGCTGTCAAATTGTCGTAAAAACTCAGCTGCTTTCAGTACTGTCCTTTAGGGAAGGAAAGCTGCCGTCCTTACCCAGTCTGGGCCGATATGTGACTCCAGTCCCACACCAACATGGTTGACTCTTAACTCCCTCCTGCAGTGGCCGAGCAAATCAAAGGTGGCCCACCACCACCACCTTCTCGGGGCAACTGGGGATGGGCCTTGCCAGCCGCGCACACATCTTGAGAACGAATTCTTTTTAAATAGGCTATAGCTGGATAGGCTATAATGTGTACCAAAAAATGTGCATGTAACACTTTGCTTAATGCTGAACATTAGAAAGAAGGGGTTCAGAGTGGAGGGGAACACAGTAATTTTTCAGTTGAGGTAATCACCTAAAGCAAATTGTACTGTTTTGCCTCTTCCCCTGAGGACTAACTCTTTCTTTAATTGAGTTATGTGAGTTTTAGGATAGTTTCTTCGTGAGGAATACAGCTGCTTTCCTGCTGAACCACCTGAGTTACATTTTCTACAGAGGATCCATCCTAGAATATAGTTAATGGAATCGGGTCACATAGGAACACGGTGTTTTCTCATGTGTGCTGTCCAGGTCTGCATTATATCCCACTAAAATCAGCATTTTTCATGCTGTTTAATGTTTTTAAGATGTAAATGATTTCCCCCGCCCCCTCCTCCTCCTCCCCAGTTTTATCCCATTTTCTCTCTGCTCTTGAAAACACCTGGCACAGACACGATGGGCCGAATGGCCTCCTTCTGTGTCGTAAATTTCTTATGATTCTACCCACTCTTGCTCAGGTACAGTTCCACGTGTGCCCTTCAGAACCTCACCCCTCAGTTTGTGTTGCCCAGCTATTTGACCACAAGGATGGGGTCCTGTTCACAGGGGCACTTGCCGGCAGGCTTCACTGGAAAGTGCTCAGGAGTGGGGATCTTGTCTTTATTTTGCTCCTTTCTCTTCTTAGCCCAGGGGAATTGAAGCTGCAGTGCCTGAACTCCTGTCCCCTGCTGAGATCCACTAACTGGACACAGACTAGGGATCAAAGCTAGAGCCTTCCTGGGTTTGTAGCTCCTGAACTATCTGGGGAGGTCCTAAAATAAAAACAAAAAATGCTGGACTCAGCAGGTCGAGCAGCATCTGTGGAGAGAGAAACAGAGTTAACGACCTGAAACGTTAACTCTGTTTCTCTCTCTTAGGCAGTCCCTCGGAACCGAGGAGGACTTGCTTCCACATTAAAAATGAGTTTTCAGGTGACTGATGAGTCCAATACGGGGCCTACAGTCTCTGTCACAGGTGGGGCAGACGGTGGTTGAAGGGGCGGGTGGGTGGGGTGCTTGGGTTGACTTGCGCTCCTTGCGCTTGGCTTCCGCTTGCTCCCGGCGAAGAGACTCGAGGTGTTCGGCGCCTTCCCGGATGCTTCTCCTCCACTTTGTGTGGTCTTGGGCCAGGGATTCCCAGGTGTCGGTGGGGATGTTACACTTTTTCCATGGAGGCTTTGAGGATGTCTTTGAAGCGTTTCCGCTGCCCACCTGGGGCACTCTTGCCGTGTCAGAGTTCCGAGTAGAGCGCTTGTTTTGGGAGTCTCGTATCGGGCATGCGGACAATGTGACCCGTCCATCGGAGCTGATTGAGCGTGGTCAAAGCTTCGATGCTGGCCTGAGTAAGAACACTGACGTTGGTGCGCCTATCCTGCCAATGGATTTGCAGGATCTTGCGGAGGCAGCGTTGGTGGTACCTCTCCAGTGCTTTGAGGTGCCTGCTGTACATAGTCCATGTCTCTGAGGCATACAGCAGGGCGGGTATCACTGCTGCTCTGTAGACCATGAGCTTGGTGCCGGGTTTGAGGTCCTGGTCTTCAAACACTCTCTTCCTCACGCGACCAAAGGCTGCACTGGCACACTGAAGGCGGTGTTGGACTTCGTCGTCGACGTCTGCCCTTGTTGAAAGTGGTCCACGTTGTCCAAGGCCTTGTCGTGGATTTTGATAATCAGGGGGCTGTACTGTGTGGCGGGGGCAGGTTGGTAGAGGACCTTTGTCTTACGGATGTTTAGTGTAAGGCCTATGCTCTCGTACGCTTCGGTGAAGGTGTTGACGATGGTTTGGAGTTCGACCTCTGAGTGTGCGCAGATGCAAGCGTCGTCTGCATACTGTAATTCGACGAGAGGATGGGACGACCTTGGATCTGGACTGGAGGTGACGGAGGTTGAACAGTTTCCCGTTTGTTCTGTAAATTAGCTCCACTCCAGCGGGGAGCTTACGGAGGGTGAGATGGAGCATTGCAGCAAGGAAGATCGAGAAGAGCGTTGGTGCGATGACACAGCCTTGCTTGACCCCGGTTCGTACGTGAATTGGGTCTGTGGTGGAACCGTTGGTCAGGATCATGGCTTGCGTGTCGTCGTGAAGCAGGCGGAGGATGCTGCCTGACCTGCTGAGTGTTTCCAGCATTTTCTGTGTTTATTTTAGATTTCCAGCATCCGCAGTATTTTGCTTTTGTGGGGAGGTCCTAATGTCGAGTTTGAATGGTGCCAACAACATGGTCCCATACAGCATGGCTATTGTGTGCCAAGTTTTGAGTGGTTCAGTGAGGTATATCACATTGGTTGATACAAATTTAATTGTATAAACTGCAGGTGTAAATTTACATTTCTAGTGCTTTTTTTTAAAAACTGAATTGCAGCATGTGGGAGGTGTAAATAGTGTCGAGTTTATTCTCATAATAGTGAATGTCTATGGCCTACAAAATAAGAGTGTTCCATCATGCTGCTCTGATGGTGTTTCAAACCCTCAGATTAATAGTAGAGTATATTTCCCTTTGTTAATAATAAAAAGCCATGCTGACTTTTTCACTAGCCATGAATGGAGGAAAATGTCCTCTATTTCTGTCTCGACTCTACTTTTGGAGAGGTCGGTGAAAGGTTAAGTGCTCCCCAATAAAAAGGATGTGAAAATTGGGCTCAAGCTCCTCTCATTCTACCTTTAACAGCCAGCTCAAAAGCAGCATTGGCAGAAGCTGTGCACCTGTCCTGGTCAGGGAATGGTGTGTGACACAGCTGGCCTCCACAGGGGAATCTCTTGAAGTGAATCGAACAGTCTGGCTGATTAAGGTTTTAACAATCGGGTGCCTCAGGGTGCCGTCATTTGGAGAGGGAAAACAGCCTGGATTGTAATGTCTCTCGTTCCCTCTTGTTTAGAGCTAGCTCGGAGAATGGCCCAAGTCCTCCTGCTGACCTCCAAGACTTCTTCAGCAAGATTTTCCATGGTGCTGCGCCACAAACGGCGAACGGGAGCTTCTTTGGCACTCCGCAGCCGGGGCCCAGCAGTCAGCCCAAAGCGGAGGCCACGCAGAGATCTGACACGAAGCAAAAGAGAAGGAAGAAGGTGCGACGGACATTCCCACGCTGAGCCTTAAAGTGCAAAAACAAACCTCAGCGATCACCTCAGTCAGCTTGACGGCAGCCTGACTGAGAAGGTCAACCCTGATTCTAGAGTAGAACAAAGACAAATAAAAGTACTCTTTTATTGAATTGAATGAATAGACTTGGACTGTACCTTGTTTTTAACATTTTAATTTGGATGTACGATAGCAACTAAGGTGATCTTAAGAGGACTTTACTGTACTTTTTAAGTTGTTAGGCAGAGACAAATTAATTTCTGGTTTCAACAGGTAGAATGGAACATGGGAAAATAATAAAGCATTAAAAAGTCACCTACCATGTTCATCTACCTCCTCCTCAAATGTTATGTTTTTTGGGCTCTTCCTTTCCCTGAGGTCACAAGTCTTCCTGACCATTTTTAATGGGGAAAAGTTTGCATTGCAAAAGGAACAGAGTAAAACAATGTGCTTGGCTAATGGCCTAATTTCCACCGTAAGACAGGTATTTTATTTTAAAAAAGAAAGCACTTTAAAAAAAGAAACCAGAAAGTAATTTGAGTTAACTGTAAAATTGGGCACATTTATTGTGATTTGGGAGATCGGATTCAATTTCTTTTTGTAACTTTAAAAAAAATTAAAAATTTACTGGAAAATTTACTGTGCAGCAGAAATTATACACAGATCTTCTAAACAGAAAATATGAATCTTTGATTAATAACTTTACCATAAAAGAAAAATTGAGTTGTGCTCCTTTTAGTCCTTTGCTGTCTCTCAATGTTTGTAGGCTATCTGAATGTCTGTCTGTCTCTCTCTACCCACCACTCTCTCTCTCCTGTACCCCAATTGGCTTTAACATAACTCTTCAATGAGGATGACATTATCTTGCACAGTAATGGCACACATAGTCATCAGTAGCAAGAGTAATATGTTATATGGATGTCTGCAGAGATCTTAATATGATTGAACACCATGAGTATGAAGTGCCTTGCAACCCAAATGAGGTACTCAGGGTTAACACTGGATTTAACTCAGTCCAGGAATATGAAGTAACCTTTGCATCATCTGTGTTCATAGCTCCATGGGGTGGGAATGGAAAGAGGATATTTATTGATAGAAATTTGATTCAGAACTGCATACCTTTTTTGTTTCTTGTAGATTTAACCACCTTTCTCTGGGAATTGAGCCAAAAATTGTCCAGTCAACAGTAATAGAGTTAAAGGCTTAATATATTGTATATACTTGTGTATAAGGTGCCCACCCATAAAATGACTCCCTACTTTTTAGCCAAAAAAATAGTGGGGTGGGGGGGGGAAATCTATGACCCATGTATAACATGGCCACCAGTCCCCAGACAGCAGGAAATTTGATTGAAATGCATGTTTACTGTTCCATTGTTCCATGTCCTCCTGGCTCTGTGCACTGACCGGGACAGGACTGGGATCTAGCAAGAGAATTCTGGACAGTCCAGGAGAGCAGGTATGTGCTCCACAGAGTGAGTTATAGTGCTGTTCTCCACAATAACTTGCATATAGGATGACCCCAGCCTCACTGTTTTCAACCCCTAACAGCGATCTAAATGTCCTAGTTTTATATGCAGGTATGTACAGTATGCCCAAGACCCTGGATTACCACCTTGTGATCATTGAACAATCTGGTGAACTGGGACAATTGCTGCATTGTAGTCAGTTGATTCTATGTCTGAAAATGCTGGGTTTCAAAAGATGGTCTTGAGCGAGTGCCTCAACCACTGTGTTCAAATTACCAGAAACCCCATTAACATACAACGGTAAATTTGGGGAGTTGTGCTTAAAGGAGGCGCAAGTTGGTTGAATTGTCACGGTCACACATCATTTGTAACTTTGACCGGTGCAGTCTCAGTACTGTGGGCAAGGCAGAAGCCAGGTTGGAGGAAGTAGAATAAGGAGAGATGGGAGTGCAGCTGCGAGGCAGCATTGAGAGGAATTTGGAGGGAAAGGAAAGGTTTGAGATGGTGATGGTTGGAGGGGCTTAGGGGTAGGGTAATGATGATGTTAAATGAGGTTGGGGTCGTTTCTGAATGGGAGAGACGCGATGATGCTGGCAAGCATGGGGTGGTTGGTGAGGAGCTGGGGTGGGAGGAGATTGAGACAGCAGGCAGTGAACTTTGTAGCCAAGATGAGTAAACTGAGGGAGATAGGATAGAAAATACAAAAGAACAGCAAAGGTGATTTGGTACTGTGGAGATTAGATGAGACATCAGGAATAGCCTTAGTATTGTAATGTTGACACTAAACTATTAAATTAAATGCTTTAACTTAAATATCAAACCATTTTCTCTATACACCTTTTTATTTTGAACTTTAATTTTACTTTTTTTAAACCTGTCCAAACTTTACCTTTTTAAGCTTAAAATCTTTTACTGTGCTTTATCTTCTCGCCTCCCTCTTTCCACAGCCCATTTTGGAGTTGGGAGCAACTTTCTTTTGGCTGGAAACCGGTTACGAAGGCGTGTGTTAAAAGTCCAGACTGTGTAGGTTAAAGTCACACGATGTGAAAATTGCACACAAACCTTCTAAGTGCTTACTGATGACAAGTCAACTCGGCAGCCCTCGCAACTTGATGGCGTCTGTACAATGAAACCTATCCACGCCATTACAAGAATTAAAATTGTGCGTATGTGCTAATTGCACTTTTCACTGCAGTGATAGAATCAAAAAACCAATTACAGTGGAAAAGTGGAAGAGTTTCATGTCCAGGTTCATTTTATGAACCTCTCATGAAAGGCCGTCGGCCTGAAACAGCAATTCTGTTTCTCTCTCCACAGATGCTGCGTGTTTCCAGCATTTTCTGTTTTTATTTCATTTACCATTTTATGAAGTCTTAAATCACCCCTTTTGTTTATAACCCTGAAATTCTTGACAATAGGTTGCCCCTTTTAGATGAGCTAAGATATTTAAGGTTGAACGAGTAATTTAAAAATTTGTTGGCTTTTATGACCAAATTGTTTGATGTAGAAGTTTGTAAGCTGTTATTATCAAAGTTCTGCTGACCATTACTGTGAGCATTGTTGAAGTTACAGAGCTAATTTTGAGGTGACAATCAGCAAGTTTAAAGCTGTATTATTTGATGGGTTCACCCATTGGACCTCCATTCATTTGATTTGAAAAGGCTTGTAAATCCCAACACAATCTCTTGTTAGCCAGAACCTTTTCAGAAGTGAAAATAAAATGCAGATCGCATTACCAAAGTGTATTTTTTTTTAAAGGATATTTATTTTTTTGCTGAGAATATTGTATCTTTAGATCTTAATCGAGCCTGAACTTCTATTGCTTTATATTAAAGAGAATTTGCATTTCTGTAGCGCCTTTCATGACCACCGGACCGCCCAAAGTGCTTTACAGCCAATGAAGTACTTTTGAAGTATAGTCACTGTTGTAGGAAATGCAGCAGCCAATTTGCGCACAGCAAGCTCCCACAAACAGCAATGAAATAAATGACCAGATAATCTCTTTTAGGTGGTTGAGGGATAAATATTGGCCAGGACACCGGGGAGAACACCCCTGCTCTTAGAAATAGTGCCATGGGATCTTTTACATCCACCCGAAAGAGATAGTTTAACGTCTCATCTGACGAACCAACAATTAGGCAGTCAGGTATTAATTTTGAGTCATGGAGAAGATAAGAGGCACTAAAAGAAATGTTGAAGACATACATGTCTGCTGCTGTGATCTGTCATTTCCTGTGGTGGAAGCGCTAATGCAGGCAAATGGTTACCTTCTCATGAGGATTGCCGTTTGACTGCATGCATTGAAGATGGTCTGCTAGGTGAGGCGTGGGATGGTATAATTAATGAAATCCCTTTTAGCATGTGCTTTGCCTCCACCACCTCTTGTCATTGTGACTTTGTGTAAGATTTCAAGTTTTGCAGAGTTTTTGTGCTGTATGTACAGACCAGGACCTTGTTTCAGATTAGTCCTAGTCAGTTCACTTGGGATTCTTGCACTTGCCACACATACAGGAGACTATCACCGTGTCAGGCTCCATTCAATCCCATGGCCTAGAGGTGTAAGGACAGTGTTCTAACACCACATGAAGTCCCTCAGCTTATTTTTTATTAATGTAATTGCCAGTTGTTGCACAGCAAGATTCCACAAGCAGCACTGTCCAGTTAATGTGTGTTTGGTGTTGGTTGAATGAGGAATGATGACCAGTAAACCTTCCTGCTCCTCTTCCACTCGTGCTGTAGGATTACATCCATCAGAGCAGGACTACAGTTTGACAGCTCATTTGAAGCACGGCACATCAGTGCAGTACTCCCTCAGTACTGCACTGGAGTGCTAGCCTAGATCACGTGCTTAAGTCCAGGCATGGGTCTTGAACACACGACCTTCCAATTCAGAAGACTAACACAGTTATGCTGCTGCAAGCTAAGGAAGGGTTAACAGCACATTAAAAAATACATGTATTTTAGGGACCCGGTCAAGACCGCTAACCTCAGTATTAGAACTAATTAACTTCCTTTCAACAGAGCTAGAGGAGAATCTGATTAATCTTAGGATTAGTGGTTTATAAGGTTAAATATAGCCATGGGTGTGCAATATGCTTATCCCTGGGATTTGGCCTGGTCACCTGTGGAATGTGACTAATCGAGCGAAGTACTGTCGGTGGTGGTTGAGATGCTGAAGTTTCACAATTTTACCTGCCTGCAGGCTTAAAGTCACACACTTTATGGCGAGGGCTACAATTGCAAGCAATGCCAGGCTCAAGGGCCACTCATGCCACACCGTTGCACACTGTGACTCCGACTATTTTAATGCAGCCCCTTCGTATGCTATATGAAAGCTAGGATATCCCTGCCTCATAACCGCGTTTGTGGAGTGGAAGTAAGACAAAGGAACAGGACCGACTCCCAGCTCAGCCTGCAGTGCCATAGTTGAGTAGGCCGTGTGTAGAGGTCAGGGGCCAGATCAAGCAGCTCTGCCACGGTTAGAAAGGCTGTAAAGGCTTCCTGTGTCATAGCAAGAACGAGGAAGAAATTTTACATAACCTGAGAAAATCTGCTTGGTGCAATAAGTTATTAGAGATTAAATTAGTTGGGTGGGGTCTGAGTGGGCCCATGGACAGGAGCAGACTTGCTAGGCCGCATGCCTCGCGTCACATACTTTATGCTCTTATACACACAAACACTCCTCCACACCCTTATTGGCGTAAACCTCTTTTATGTGTACAATTAATGCAAAGGAGAAAAAAAGTATAAAATTATACACAAGCAGCTTATACACAAGAGCACAACTCATACATACAAGGTCTTTCACTTGTGCAGGTAAGAAAACAGTTGCTGTTTCGAGAATTAGTGCCAGCAGTTTCTTCATTGTCTTGGCACATTGTGCCCATCGCTCATGCTGGCCCCCTTCCGAGGCTGTTTGGCAGCATCACCTTGCAGCATTCGCCCAGCCACCACCCACCTGATCAATACTTGTTGATGCCAAAGAGTCGGACACCATGCAGCTGCGGGAGTTTGGGAATGAGGGCGGTGAGCAAAGACGCGGTGTTCACCAAGAAATGAATGACGTTATATTTAGTGTAGAAACTTGCTAGCATGTACCTGGAAGGAAAACATACCTTTAAGAATCGTTTGTCACTTAAGAAATGCCAATTCATAGAATCATACAGCACAGGAGGAGGCCCATCGAGTCTGCGCCAGCTCTTTCGAAGAGCAATCCCGTTAGTCCCACTCCCCTGCTCTTTCCCCATAGCTCTGTAAAATACTTCTCAAGGAATTTATCCAATTCCCTTTTGAAAGTCACTATTGAATCTGCTCCCACCGCCCTTTCAGGCAGCGCGTTCCAGATCACAACAACTCGCTGCGTAAAAAAAAAGTTTCCTCATGACACCTCTGGTTCTTTTGCCAAATCACCATAAGTCCGTAGCCTCTGGTTACCACCCCTTCTGCCAGTGGAAACAGTTTCTCCCTATTTACTCTATCAAAACACCTCTGTCAAATCTCCTCTTCACTTTCTCTGCTCCAAGGCGAACAATCCCAGCTTCTCCAATCTCCACATAACTGAAGTTCCTCAGCCCTGGTACCATTCTAGTAAATCTCGACCCTCTTCAAGGCCTTGGCTTATTTCTCAGTAATTAACTAGAGGCTAGTTTTTAAGTTTTCTCTCCACCGCTTGCAGGAGTTGCCTCATGCACAGCAGGTATGATTCCACAGGCACTGATTGCTTTTCAGCACCCAAGTGAATATACTTCAGGTGTGAGTGTGTTGACAGGCTATTCAACTGTGGAAGATACACACATGCAAGGCCTCACTGATCAGCAACAGGAACCCTGGCAGAATTCCCCATCCCAGGGATATTGCATCAATTATAGAACCATACTGCATGAGATCATCACCTGACAAATCTGCAGAGATGATAGTCATAGAGTTTCACAGCGCAGAAAGAGGCCCTTCGGCCCATCGTGTCCGCGCCGGCTATCAAGCTCTGTCTATTCTAATCCCATTTTCCAGCACTTGGTCCGTAGCCTTGTATGCTATGGCGTTTCACGTGCTCATCTAAATGCTTCTTGAATGTTGTGAGGGTTCCTGCCTCTACCACCCTTTCAGGCAGTGAGTTCCAGGTTCCAACCACCCTCTGGGTGAAAAAGTTTTTCCTCAAATCCCCTCTAAACCTCCTGCCCCTTACCATGAAACTAATAATAATATGATGAAACTGATGATATGTAAAAAGACTTGCATTTCTATAGCGCCTTTCACAACCTCAGGACGTCCCAAAGCGCTTTGCAGCCAATGAAGTACTTTTTGCATTGTAGTCACTGTTGTAATGTAGGAAACGCGGCAGCCAATTTGCGCACAGCAAGCTCCCAAAAACAGCAAAGTGATAATGACCGGATAATCTGTTTTAGTGATGTTGATTGAGGGATAAATATTGACAAGGCGCCGGGAAGAACTCCCCAGCTCTTCTTCGAAATAGTGCCATGGGATCTTTTACGTCCACCTGAGAGCAGTCGGGGCCTCGGTTTAACGTCTCATCCGAAAGACGGCACCTCCGACAGTGCGGCGCTCCCTCAGTACTGCCCCTCCGACAGTGCGGCGCTCCCTTAGTACTGCCCCTCCGACAGTGCGGCGCTCCCTCAGTACAGCCCCTCCGACAGTGCGGCGCTCCCTCAGTACTGCCCCTCCGACAGTGCGGCGCTCCCTCAGTACTGCCCCTCCGACAGTGCGGCACTCCCTCAGTACTGCCCCTCCGACAGTGCGGCGCTCCCTTAGTACTGCCCCTCCGACAGTGCGGCGCTCCCTCAGTACTGCCCCTCCGACAGTGCGGCGCTCCCTCAGTACTGCCCCTCCGACAGTGCGGCGCTCCCTCAGTACTGCCCCTCCGACAGTGCGGCACTCCCTCAGTACTGCCCCTCCGACAGTGCGGCGCTCCCTCAGTACTGCCCCTACAACAGTGCGGCGCTCCCTCAGTACTGCCCCTCCGACAGTGCGGCGCTCCCTCAGTACTGCCCCTCCGACAGTGCGGCGCTCCCTCAGTACTGCCCCTCCGACAGTGCGGCGCTCCCTCAGTACAGCCCCTCCGACAGTGCGGCGCTCCCTCAGTACTGCCCCTCCGACAGTGCGGCGCTCCCTCAGTACTGCCCCTCCCACAGTGTGGCGCTCCCTCAGTACTGCCCCTCCGACAGTGCGGCGCTCCCTCAGTACTGCCCCTCCCACAGTGCGGCGCTCCCTCAGTACTGCCCCTCCGACAGTGCGGCGCTCCCTCAGTACTGCCCCTCCGACAGTGCGGCGCTCCCTCAGTACAGCCCCTCCGACAGTGCGGCGCTCCCTCAGTACTGCCCCTCCGACAGTGCGGCGCTCCCTCAGTACTGCCCCTCCCACAGTGTGGCGCTCCCTCAGTACTGCCCCTCCGACAGTGCGGCGCTCCCTCAGTACTGCCCCTC